>NC_142133.1:10498750-10847500 GCF_024610735.1 Ursus americanus | reverse complement strand
CCAGTTTTCAACAATGTAAAATTAACAATATCTAGAATACAATCAGAATTTATTAGATAGGGCCAAAGTAGGAAGATGAGATCCATAATCAAGAGAAAAATCAGTCATGGGGTGCCTGGGTGGCTCAGTAGGTTAGGAATCTGCCTTCGGCTCAGGTCATGATCCCAGAGTCCTGGGATTGAGCCCCGCGTTGGGCTCCCTGCTCAGTGGGGAGCCTGCTTCTCCCACTGCCTGCTGCTCTGCCTTCTTGTGCTCTCTCTCTCTCTCTCTCTGATAAATAAATAAAATCTTAAAAAAAGAAAAATCAGTTACTCTACACAGAATCAAATGTGGTAGATATAATGAACTTAGCAAACAAGTACACGAAAAGAGCTCTTATAAATGCACTCAATAGGCTCAAGGATTTAAAGGGAAAAAATAATGAGGAAAAAAGTAAAATACATTCAAAAGAACCAAATGGACTTCTTGAACATGAAAATATAATCTCTGAAATAAAAATCACACTGAATGAAATTAAGAGCATATTAGATATGTCAGAAGAAAAGATCACAGATCTGAAGACACAAAAATGGCAACAATACAAAATGAAGCAAAAAGAGAGAAAGACCGGGGGGAAATGTACAGTATTAATGATCTGTGGAACAATATCAAGTATCTAATGTACTTTGAATCGGAGTTCCAGGAAATTAGAGAGAGTGAGAAACAAAAAATATTTGAAGAAATAATGGCCAAATATTTTCTGAATTTGATGAAACTTATAATGGGGTGTTACAAACACAAGGAAAACAACATAATTCCAACTGTGTTAAGTTCTATTGCTGAAAACCAGTGATAAAGAGAAAGTATTTAAAAATAGCCAGAGTAACTCAGGTCATGATCTCAGGGTCGTGAGATTGAGCCCTGTGTTGGGCTCCACACTCAGTGTGGAATCTGCATGAGATTCTTTCTCCCTCCTTTTCCCTCTCCCCTCTGCTCCTCCCCCTGCTGACATGCTCTCTCTTTCTCTAAAATAAATAAAATCTTTTAAAAAATAAAAATAAAAACAGCCGGGGGGGGGGGGGAGGAACATGTTTACAGAACTAAAGATAGACTTGACTTCAGATTTCTCTCCAGCAACTATACAAGGCAGATAAGGTAGACTACAAGGCAGATAAGGTAGACTACAAGGCAGATAAGGTAGACTACAAGGAAAAGAAAAAGAGAGGGACAAACCAAGAAAGAGAGACAATTAACTATAGAGAACTGAAGGTTACCAGAAGGGAGGTGGGGGAGATGGGTTAAATAAGTGATGGAGATTAAGGAGTGCACTTGTGATGAGCACGAGGTGTTGTATAGAAGAATTGAATCACTATATCATACACCTGAACCTAATATTACACTAAATGGAATTTAAATTAAAACTTTAATTTAAAGAAACAATGCTAAAATGCTAAAAAAAAAATGCTAAAATGCTAAAAAGAAACAATGCTAAAATGCTAAAAAAAAAAAAAAAATCCTACCAACTTAGAATTCTCTTATCCAGCAAATATGTTCTTCAGGAATGTAGGCTGAAATAAACACTTTTTAACACAAATAAGACCTGGATTTGATGCCAACAAACTACAAGAAATGTTTAAAGGAAATTCTTCTAGCAAAAAGAAAATAATAGTAGATGAAAACTTGGATCCAACAGAAGGAATGAAGAGCATAAGAAATATAAATATGTGGGTGAATTAAAAAAAAACTTTCATTCACCACATATTTTATATTTCTTTAAAGTAAAATAATGAGCTTAAAGTAAAAATAATAAAAACACAAGTAATGAATCATGGAACTTTACATCAAAAAATTGGGATGTACTGTATGGTGACTAACATAACATAATAAAAAAATTTTATATAAAAAAGAAAATAATAAAAACAAACTATGAAGTATACAACAGACGAAGAAGTAAAATGTAAGAACAGTAGGATAAATGATAGGAGGGAAGAAATAAAAGTGTACTATATAGTGATATATTATTTGAAGGTAGACCATGACAATTAAAAATGCATGGTATATACTCTTAGAGCAATAAATAAAACAAAAAATGATGTATAGCTTATATGACCATAATAGAAATAGAATGGAATATTCAAAGCTCTCTATAAAAGAAGGCACACAAGGTGATTGAAGCACGAAACACCCTGGAACACTCCAGAGCCACACCTGCATTGGCTTCATCAACCTTGCCAAGGTGCCCCACCCATGGAGTGACCAAGAATGCCCCAACCTGCACCCACTTCAGGTTGAGCCATCATACCACAATATCCTCTGGGCAGAGAACCCTGGGCACCCCCCTAGACTTGAAGCCACTTCAGCTTCAGCTGTCCTGCCAGAGTGGCCCTGTGCAGGGAACCCAGGACCACTCAGGCTTCCGCCCACCTCAGCTTCCACTGTCCAATCAAGAAGTCCTCTATGCAGTGAATCCAAGGACAGCCCCAACCCATGCCCACTTTAGCTCCAGCCATCCCACCAGGATAGCCCCAGCACTGAGTGTTCCAGATCCCCCAGCCCATTCAGCCACAGCTCCAGCCAGTGAATAAAATTCATGAGGCACAGTCTACACAGAGAATGATCACACATAAGAACATTCCTTCAAGTTTATGAAAAGTAGCTATTCTGCCTAATTCATAGAAACAAACACAGAAAGGCAAGGAAAATTAAGACAGGAATATGCTCCAAATAAAAGAAAAATACAAAACTTTAGAAAAAGAACAAAATGAAATGGGAGATAACTAACCTATCCGATAAAAAGATCAAAGTAATGATCATAAGCATACTCACTGGACTAAAGAGAAAACTGGATGAATTCAGTGAGAACTTCAGCAAAGAAATAGAAAATATAAAAAAGAATGAATGAGTATTGAAAAATACAATAACCAAAATGAATAAAATACACTAAAAGGAATCAACAATAGATTGGATGATGCCGAAGAACATATCAGCAATGTGGAAGACAGGGTAATGGAAAGCACCCAAGCAAAACAGAAAAAAAAATTAAAAATAAGGATAGGTTAAAGGATCTCTTAGACAACATCAAGTGAACAAATATTCCCATTATAGGGATTCCAGAGGGAATGAGAGAAAGAAAAGGGTAGAAAACTTATTTAAAGAAATAATGGCTGAAAACTTCCCTAACCTTGGAAAGGAATCAGACATCCAAGTTCAGGAATCACAGAGAGTTTCAAACAAGATGAACCCACAGAGGTTCACATCATGACATAGTTAAAATGTCAAAGATTAAAGATAGAGAGAGAATATTAAAAGCAGCAAGAGAGAAGCAACTAGTTATATACAAGGTAAACCCTGAGCATTATGAGCTGATTTTTCAGCAGAAACTTTGCAGGCCAGAAGAGAGTGGCATGATATATTCAAAGCACCAAAAGGAAAAAACCTACAAGAATTCTCTACCCAGCAAGGTTATCATTCAGAATTGAAGCAGGGATAAAGAGTTTCTGAGACATACAGAAGTTAAAGTAGTTCATCATCACTAAGCCAGTCTTACAAGAAATGTTAAAGGGACTTTGTTAAGTAGAAAAAGCCATAATTATAAGAAAATTGTGAAAGGAAAAAATTTGATGAGTAAAAGCAAATATACAGTAAAGTTAATAGATCGATCACTTATAAAGCTAGTATGAAGGTTAAAAGGCAAAAGAAGTAAAATCAATTATATCTTTAAAAAAATCAGGGAAATCACAAAATAAAAATATGTAAAACATGACAACATATTCATAAGATATGAATATGGAGGAAGGAGAGTGTAAAAACAAAGTTCTTTTAGAATGCATTAGAAGTTAAGTGACCATCAATTTAATATAGACTGCTATATACTTACAATGTTATATAGGAACTGCATGGAAACCACAAACCAAAAACCTATAATAGATACACAAAAAAATAAAGAAAAAGAAGACAAACATGACATCAATCACAAGGAAAGGGAGCAAAAGAAGAACAGGTAAGAACTACAAAACAACAAGAAGACAATTAACAAAATGGCAATAAGTACATACCTATCAGTAATTACTTTAAGCGTAAATGGTCTGAGTGCTCCAATCAAAAGACATAGGGTGATAGAATGGAAAAAATAAACAAGACCCACCTATATCCTGCCTATAAGAGACTCAATTCAAACCTAAACACACATACAGACTGAAAGGGAAGGGAAGGAAAAATATGTTCAATGAAAATGGAAGTGGAAAAAAAAAAAAGCTGGGGTAACAATACTTATATCAGACAAAACAGACTTTAGAACCAAGACTGTAATAAAAAGAGAAAAAGAAGTGCATTACATAGTGATAAAGGGGTCAATCCAACAAGAGGATATAACAATCATAAATATCTATGAACCCAACATTGCAATACCTAAATACATAAAGCAAATATTAATAGATATAAAGGTAGTGATTGACAGTAATACAATAATAGGAAGGGACTTGAACACGCACTTTTGTTAAAGGATAGATCATCCAGACAGAAAATCATTAAGGAAACCGTGTCTTTGAATGACACATTAGAACAGCTAGACTTAACAGATAGATAAAACATTCCATCCAAAAACAATAGAATACACATTCAAGTGCACATGGAACATTCTTGAGGACAGATCATATGTCAGGCTACAAAACAAATCTCAATGAATTTGAGAAGACTGAAAACATATCAAGTGTCTTTTCTGATCACAATGGTAAGAAACTAGAAGTAACTACAAGAAAAATTATTTTAAAAACCTGCAAAAAACAGAACAAAAAAACACAAACAGATGAGTGTTAAGCAACATGCTACTAAATGAAAAACGGGTCAACAAAAAAATCAAAGCAGAAATTTTAAAACAGCTCCAGATAAATGAAAACAAAAACACAACAGTTCAAAAATCTCTGGGACACAGGGAAAGCAGTTCTAAGCGGAAAATTTATAGTAATACAGGCCTACCTCAGGAAATAAGAATTATTTCACATAAACAACCAAACCATTTATCAACAGGAACTAGAAAAAGAACAAATAAAGCCAAAGTTACTAGAAGGAAGGAAATAATAAAGATCAAAGCAGAAATGAATGAAATAGAAACTAAAAAACAATAAAAAAATAAATAAAACAAAGAGCTGGTACTTTGAAAAAATAAAATCAATAAGCCTTTAGTCAGATTCATCAAAAAACAAAGAAGAAGACCCAAGTAAATAAGATCAGAAATGAAAGAGAGAAGTAACAACTGACACCACAGAAATACAAAGCATTATGAGTCTGTTATGAAGAATTATATGTCAACAAATTAGACAACCTAGAAGAAATGTATAAATGTCTAGAAATATACAATCTTCCAAAACTGAATCAGAAAGTAGAAAGTCTAAACAGACCAATTACTAGTGATAAAATTGAATTGGTAATCAGAGCCCTCCAACAAACAAAATTCCAGGACCAGATGACTTCACAGGTGAATCCTACTAAACATTTAAAGAACAGTTAATATCTACTCTCTTCAAACTATTTCAAAAAATAGAAGAGGAAAGAAAGCTTCCAAATACATTTTACAAAGCCAGCATTATTCTCATATGAAAACCAAAGATACTACAAAAAATAGATAAAACTAAAGGTCAATACCCTAATATACATAGATCCAAAATCCTCAACAAAATATTAGCAAAACACATTCAACAGTACATTGAAAAGCTCATTCACAATGATCAATTATGATTTACTCTGAGGAGGTCAGGATAGTTCAATATTCAGAAATCAGTGTGACACACTATGTTAACAAAATGAAGGATAAAAATGATATGATCATCTCAACAGATACTCTGTTCATGATAAAAACTTCCAACAAAGTGGGAGGACAAGGGGGAACATACCTCAACATAATAAAACCATGTAAGACAAACCCACAGCTAATATCATACTCAATGGTGAATAATTGAGAGCTTTTCCTCTAGGTCAGGAACAAGAAAAGGATGTCCGCTCTCACCACTGTTACTGAACACAGTACTGGAAGTCTTAGGCACAGCAATCAGACAAGGAGAAGAAATAAAAGCAAGCAAATTGGTAAGGAAAAGTAAAACTTTCACTATTTGCAGATGACATGACACTATATATAGAAAACCAAAAAAAGTATTAGAATAAATGAATTCAGTAAAGTTGAAGGACACAAAATTAATACACAGAAATCTGTTGTATTCTGTACACTAATAATGAAGTAGCAAAAAGAGAAATTAAAAAACAATTCCATTTACAACTACACCAAAAAGAATAAAATACCTACCTTTCACCAAGGAGGTGAAAGTCCTGTAGTCTGAAAACTGTGAAAACACTGATGAAAGAAATTGAAGAGGACACAAACAATTTAAAAGATATACCATGTACACTGGGAGAACTGGAAGAATATTGTTAAAATGTCTATACTACCCAGAGCCATCTCAGATTCAATGTAATTCCTATCAAAATACCAATAGCATTTTTCACAGAACTAGACCACATAATCCTAAAATTTGTATGGAACAACAAAAGACTCAAATAGACAAGGTAATCTTGAGAAAGAACAAAGCTGTAGGTATCACAAACTCAGATTTCAAGATATACTACAAAGTTGTAGTAATAAAAACACAATGAAACTGGCACAAAAACAGACAAATAGATCAACAGAACAGGATAGAAAGCCCAGAAATGAACTCACACTTATATGGCCAGAAAATACAATGGGGGAAAGACAGTCTCTTCAATAAATGATATGGCGAAAACCTGGACAACTACATGCAAAAGAATGAAGCTGGACCACTTTCTTACACCATAATGACACACACACAAAACCTCAGAATGGATTAAAGAGCCAAATAAGAGACCTGAAACCATACAACTCTGAGAAGAAAACATAGGCAGTGATTTCTTTGACACTGGCCTTAGCAATATTTTCTAGATCTGTCTCCTCAGGCAAGAGAAACAAAAGCAATAATAAACTATTGAGACTACAGTAAAATAAAAAGGTTTGCACAGTAAAGGAAACCATCAACAAAATAAAAAGGCAACCTACTGTCTGAGAAGATATTTGAAAATGATATATCCAATAAGGGATAAATGTCCAAAATATATACAAAATATATACAACTCAAGAACAACAAAAACAAATAACCATTAAAAAATGGGCAGAGGACCTGAACAGACATTTTTTCCAAAGACATACTGATGGCCAACAGACACATGAAAATATTAACGTCACTAATTGTCGGGGAGATACAAACCAAAACCATAATGAGATATCACCTCACACCAGTCAGAATGGCTAAAATAAAAAACTCATGAAACAAGTGTTGCTGAGGATGTGAGGAAAAAGGAACTTTTTATGCACTGTTGGTAAGAATGTAAATTGGTACAGCTTCTGTGAACAATAGTACGGTTTCCTCAAAAAAATTAAAAATAGAAATATCATATGATCCATAATTCCACTAATAGGTATTTACCCAAAGAAAAGAAAAACACTAATTCAGAAAGATATATGCACCCCTATATTTATTGCAGCATTATTCACAATAGACAAGATATGGAAGTAATCCATAAGTCCATCAAAAGATGAATGGATAAAGAAGATATGGTAGATAAATACAATGGAATATCACTCAGCCATAAGAAGGAATATGATCTTGACATTTACAATAACATGGATGGACCTAGAGGATATTATTCTCAGTGGAATAAGTCAGACAGAAAAAGACAAATACCATATGATTTCACGTATATGTGGAATCTAAAAAACAAAACAAATGAACAAACAAACAAAGCAGAAACAGTCCCATTAGTATCGAAAACAAACTGGTGGTTGTCATGGTGGGGGAGGAGATGGAGGGATGGGCAAATGAATGAAGGGGACTGCAAGGTACAGGTTTCCAACTATGGAATGAACAAGTAATAGGGATAAAAGGTACAGCATAGGGAATATAGTCAACGAACCCAAAGATAACAGAAAATAAGAACAGAGGAAATTTTAACCTTTAACATGTACAGCTACAGTAAACAGTAATCAAACCTAACTCATAGATAAACATATAATTTCACACTACAGGCCTACTTCAATGACTTTTACCCAACACAACATATTCAGATAAAAAAAAATTACAGGATATACAAACAGGCAAAAAGCACAGTCTAAAGAGACGAAGCAACAGAACCAGACCTGCATATGCAGAGACTTGGAAATTATTAGACAAGGAATATAAAATAATGATAATTAGTATTCTATGGGCTCCAACAGAAAAACTGGGCAACATACAAGAACAGATGGGTAATGTAAGCAGAGAGATGGAAACTCTAAAAGTTTAAAAGGAAATGTTAGTAATCAAAAGCACTACGACAGAAATAAAGATGGCCTTTGATGGAGTCATCATCAGAGCAGATACAGCATATAGACAGATTGGCGAACTTGAAAGTTCAATACAACTTCCCAAACTAAAATGCAAAGAGAAAATATAATGGAAAAAGGGAAAAAATATCCAAAAATTGTAAGACAATTAAAAAGGGGTAATATATGCATAATGCAACTATCAGAAATACAAGAAAGACAGAAAGGAACAAAAGAAATATTTGAAGTAACAATAATAATAAGAAATTGCCAAAATTAATGACACCAAACCAACAAACCAGGAAACACAGAGAACACCAAGTGGTAAAAAGTCTACATGTAAGCATATAGCATTCACATAGAAGAAAATAAAGTACAAAGATAAAATCCTGAAGAAGCCAAAGGGAAAAACTCACATTACTGATATGGGAACATGGATAAGAACTATGTAAGACTTCTCTTCAGAAACCATGCACACAAGAAGAGAATGGAGTAAAATATTCAAACTATTGGAGGAAAAAACCCACCAACCTAGAATTCTATATCTGGAGAAATTATTCTTCTAAAGTGAAGAAGAAATAGACCTTCTCAGACAAATAAAACTAAACAAATTTGTTGCCAGTAGACCTGCCTTAGAAGAAATGTCAAATTCTTCACAGAGAAGGAAGAGGATATATGTCAGAAACTCAGATCTATGCGAATAAGGGAAAGGAAAATAGAAGAATAAGTGAAGGTAAAATAAAATATTTTATCTTTCTTATTCTTAACTGACCTAGCAGATAACAGTTTGTTCAACAATGTAGCAACAATATTTAGGATGATTATAACTTATGGATGAATAAAATGATTGACAGCAATGTTATAAAGGAAAGAGGAAAGATTTTCAAACACTATTATAAGATACCTGCACTATTTTTGCTATTGTATAGTGTTTAAACGTGGACTTAGTTGTAAGTGTATATTGAAAATTCTATGGCAACCACTAAAAAAGTTTTTTAAAAGAACTATATTGATATGCTAACATTAGATAAAACAGAATCATATAAAATGCTCTATTAAAACCAGAAAAAACAAT
Organism: Ursus americanus; assembly: GCF_024610735.1. NCBI lineage: Eukaryota > Metazoa > Chordata > Mammalia > Carnivora > Ursidae > Ursus > Ursus americanus. Next base: position 10,838,084 of record NC_142133.1, on the reverse strand, counting down.
AAATGAGTAGAATACAAAAAAGAAACAAGAGGACAATGAATAGAAAACAGTTACAAATATGGTTAATATTAATCCAACTATATCAATAATCACTTTATTTATTTATTTTTTATTTATTTATTTGAGAGAGAAAGCGAGTGCCCACACCCGCGAACAGGGGAGGGGGAGAGGGAGAGAGAAAATCCTAAGCAGGCTCCAAACCGAGCACAGATGTCATGACCCCAAGATCATGACCTGAGCTGAAATCAAGAGTCACATGCCCAACTGACTGAGCCAGCCAGGTGCCCCTATTGATAATTATCTTTAAAAAAAATTTTTTTTATTTAAATTTAATTAAGTTAACATACAATGTATTACCAGTTTCAGGGGTAGAATCCAGTGATTCATCAGGTGCATATAACACCCAGTGCTTATTACATCAAGTGCCCTCCTTAATGCCCATCACCCAATTATCCCATCCCCCCACCCACCTCTTTTCTGGCAACCCTCAGTTTGTTTCCTATAGTGAAGAGTCTCTTATGTTTTGCCTCTCTCTGTTTTTATCTTATTTTATTTTTTCTTCCCTTCCCCTATATTCATCTGTTTTGTTTCTTAAATTCCATATATGATGGAAATCATATGGTATTTGTCTTTCTCTGACTTATTTCACTTAGCATAATACCCTCTAAATGTGAATACATTTATATACAATTAAAATATAGATAAATTCTAAATGGATGAAAGACTTCAATGTGAGACATGAATCCATCAAAATTCTAGAGGAGAACATAGGCAGTAACCTCTTTGACATCGGCCACAGAAACTCCTTTCAAGACACGTCTCCAAAGGCAAGGGAAACAAAAGCGAAAATGAACTTTTGGGACTTCATCAAGATAAAAAGCTTCTGCACAGCCAAGGAAACAGTCAAACAAAGAGGCAACACATGGAAAGGGAGAAGATATTTGCAAATGACACTACAGATAAAAGACTGGTATCCAAGATCTACGAAGAACTTCTCAAACTCAATACACAAGAAACAAATAAATCAAAAAATGGGCAGAAGATATGAACAGACACTTTTCTAATGAAGACATACAAATGGCTAACAGACACATGAAAAAATGTTCAAAATCATTAGCCATCAGGGAAATTCAAATCAAAACCACATTGAGATACCACCTTACACCAGTTAGAATGGCAAAAATTGACAAGGCAAGAAACAACAATTGGGGCGCCTGGGTAGCTCAGTCGTTAAGCGTCTGCCTTCAGCTCAGGGCGTGATCCTGTGGGAGCCCCACATCAGGCTCCTCTGCTGGAAGCCTGCTTCTTCCTCTCCCACTCCCCCTGTTTGTGCTCCCTCTCTCGCTGGCTGTCTCTCTCTCTGTCAAGTAAATAAATAAAATCTGTCAAATAAATAAATAAAATCTTTAAAAAAAAAAGAAACAACAATTGTTGGAGAGGATGTGGAGAAAGGGGATCCCTCCTACATTGTTGGTGGGAATGCAAGTTGGTACAGCCACTCTGTGGAAAACAGTGTGGAGGTCCCTTAAAAAGTTAAAAATTGAGCTACCCTATGATCCAGCAATTGCACTACTGGGTATTTACCCCAGAGACACAGACGTAGTGAAGAGAAGGGCCTCATGCACCCCAATGTTCATAGCAGCATTGTCCACAATAGCTAAATTGTGGAAGGAGCCGAGATGCCCTTCAACAGATGACTGGATTAAGAAAATGTGGTCCATATATACAATGGAATATTACTCAGTTATCAAAAAGAATGATTTCTCAACATTTGCTGCAATATGGACGGCACTGGAGGAGATAATGCTAAGTGAAATAAGTCAAGCAGAGAAAGACAATTATCATATGGTTTCTCTCATCTATGGAACATAAGAACTAGGAAGATTGGTAGGGGAAGAAAGGGATAAAGAAAGGGGGGTAATCAGAAGGGGGAATGAAGCATGACAGACTATGGACTCTGAGAAACAAACTGAGGGCTTCAGAGGGGAGGGGGGTGGGGGAATGGGATAGGCTGGTGATGGGTATTAAGGAGGGCACGTATTGCATGGTGCACTGGGTGTTATACGCAAGTAGTGAATCATGGAACTTTACATCAGAAACTAGGGATGTACTGTATGGTGACTAACATAATATAATAAAAAATTATTATAAAAAAACATATCCAAAAGTATTCAACAAGACATTAGCAAATTGAATCCAGTAAGGTATAAAAAGAATCACACACCACAATCAAATGAAATTTATTCCAGATATGCAAGGCTGTTTCAGCATTCAAAAATCAATTGATGCAGGAGTGATGTAAGCAAGATGGCCAAACAAGATATTTCTCACACATTTCCTGAACTCAACAATAACAATATCACATCTGTTCACAGTCAAAACTGCCTATATGGGAGCTTTGCAGCCCAGGTAGGAGATTATGAAACCCCAGTGTGATCTAAGAACCAAGAGAGTCATTTTGAGAAGACAAGCCCATACCTAGGTAGCTGAATTGATAACTGTAGTCTTGACTATAGACCCAGAAATAATTCCATATCCCTGAAGACTGGGCTACCACTGTCACCAGTACCACACTCTAAGGGATCCAGGAAGAGTCCCACTCACCCATGGGCTGGGTAATAGGCACACAGATATTGGACCCACCTGTGGATGACAAAGTGCCCATGAATGGCTCCAGCCCCTCTTGGCCAAGGTCTGGGATCCCTGGGATAACAATGAATTAGACAATTATCCATGGATAAGAGAGTCTTTGAGGAAGTCCAGAAGTCCAGGAGAGAAGTTCCAGCAACTCATTGGAGGAAAAAATTTTAAAAGCAAGACTGAAGATGACATAGTAGTAGGATCCTAAGTTCACCTTGTCACACAGACACATCTAGATAACAACCACACAGTGCAACTAACCCAGGAAATGACATGAAGATGCTGAACAGACTTTCTACAGTTAATCACAGAAAGGAAACCACATCAAAAAAGGGCAGGAGAGATGGAGACACTGTCAAGAACTAAACTCCCTGCAAGACTAACCACAAATAGGAGGTCACCACAAGCACAGAGAAGGAACAGAAACATACCCCACACCAGGCACCCCAGACATGGAAGACTTACACTGGTAAGACAAATCCTGATAACATTTGGCTTTGAACACCAGTTGAGCTTAACTTTGCAAGTTTTTATAATCAGCAGGGCTTAACTCTGTGTACTTTAAAAATCAATGTGCTTAGCTCTGGAAGAACCAGAGGGCAATAGGAAACAAGAGTCCCCAGCATTGAAAAACAGCATAATAAACAACCCTGCAGAAATATAACAGTGAAGAAGCAGTTTGAAAAGCATCTAGGGCATACCTGAAGGAAGTTTATTCCATGTGCTGGAGGGGAAGGGATCTTCAGACTTCTCCAAGAGCAAAAAAACTGGTGGGGGCCACTTCTTTCCCCCAACACCACCCAAGTTCTCTTGTGGATCCTCCCATTCAACCAACCTTGATCAGCAGGAGTCCTTTCCAAAATGGCTCCTGCTGCATCATATCATACAAGCAGCCCATGCAGGACTGGCACCTCTCCAAAGAGACTCCTGCCCTGAGCAGAAGGGAAAATAACCACACACACCAGTACCACTATAGCCCCAGAAGACAGACTGGGGCCAGAAATATGGTTTGACTACAGGCCGCACCCACCAACAAAAGCCTCTCAGTAGACAACACAGGGAGACCACTCTGCAGTTTGGTGCAACCAGAGCCCCAGCAAATGGGCAGAAGGCAGGTATCTGGTTTGACTCATAAAGGTGACACTGACCAACTACCAGCCCGAGGATGCCCCAGATTGGCCCCCTGACAGCACAGAGACCAAACTCTGCCTACAAGAGGCAAAGTGGGCCATTAACTGAATATACCGAAGACAAATGTGGTTCAGCCACAGAGTACAGCACACACACCCCATAAAGGAGACACCCTGAAGCACCTTGTTCTAGTGAACAGGGAACACTATGCTATAGGGCACCACAGAACCTCTTTTCCATAAGGCCACTACTTTCAAGAAGGGGAGGTGTAACTGACTTTCCTAATACACAGAAGCAAACAGAGAGTCAGACAAAATAAAGAGACAGAGGAATATGTTTCAAATGAAAGAATAGGATAAAATCACAGCAAAAGAACTAAATGAAACAGAGATTAGCAATGTGCCTGGTAAAAGCCTCCAAGTAATGTTCATAAATAGAGTCACTGGACCTGAGAAAAGAGTGAAGGATCTTAGTAAGATTTTCAAAAAAGAGATAGAAAATATAAAAAAAGAACCAATCAGAATGAAGTACTCAATACTGAAATTAAAATTACAATAGAAGTGAATCAATAGCAGATTAGAGGAGGCAGAAGAAGGGATCAGTGACCCGGAAGACAGAGTAATGGAAAGCAATCAAGCTGAACAGCTAAATGAAAAAAGAATAATAAAAAAATGTGATTAGGTCAAGAGAAGTCAGTGACATCATCAAGCATAATAATATTCATATTTTAGGGATCCCAGGAGAGAGAAGAGAGAACAGAAAATTAATTTGAAGAAATAATAACTGAAAACATCTTGAGTTTGGGGAAGGAAATAGAAATCTAGATTCAGAAGGCACAGAGAGCCCACAACAAAATCAGCCAAGGAGGTCCACACCAAGACAATTAGTAATTAAAATGGCAAAAGTAGTAATAAAAAGAGAATTTTAAAAGCAGCAAGAGAAAAGAAAACAGTTACATACAAGGGAAACCCCATAAGGCTTTCAGCTGATTTTCAAACAGAATCTTGGCAGACTGGAAGGGACTGGCAAGATATATTCCAAGTCCTGAAATGATAAAACATGCAACCAAGAATACTCTATCCAGAGTATTCTTATCATTAAGGAGAGATCAAGAGTTTCCCAGACAAATAAGAGTTCATCAGCACTAAACCATCCTTATAAGGAGTGTTAAAGGGAATTCTTTGAGTGGAAAGAAAAGGCTGTAATCAGTAGTAAGAAACAGGAAAGAAAAAAATTTCACAGGGAAAGGCAGTCATAATAAAAGTAAATCAATCACTTATAAAACCAGTATGGAGGCTAAAGCATAAAAGCAGTAAAATCAAATCTTTATAAAATTTGGTCAAGGGATTCACAAAATAAAAGGATGTAAAGTATGACAACATATACATAAAATATGGGAGGGAGTAAAAATTTAGTGCTTCTGGAATGGGTTCAAACTTAAACAGCCATCAATTTAATATAAACTGCTAAATGCCTAAGATGTTACATATGAACCTAATGGTAAACACAAATAAAAAATCTATAAAAGATGTACAAAAAATAAAGAGAAAGGAATCCAAGCATATCATTAAAGAAAGCCATCAAACCACAAATGGATAGAGCAAAAGAACCAAAAAGAAAGAAGAAAAGAAAAAATAGAGAAAAACTACAAAAATAACTATAAAACAAGTAACAACATGGCAATAAGTACATACTTATCAATAATTACTTTAATTGTAAATGGACTAAATGCTTCAATCAAAAGACATAGTGTGACTGAATGGATTTAAAAAAGCAAGACCCTATATGCTGCCTATAAGAGACTCACTTCAGAATGTAAAGACACATGCAGATTGAAAGGAAAGGAATAGGAAAACATTTCCATGCAAATGGAAATGAAAAGAAATCTGGTGTTGCAATACTTATAACTGAAAAAATTGACTTTTTCAAACAAAACTGTAAAAGGAGACAAAGAAGGACACTACATAATCATAAAGGGAACAATCCAACACAAAGATATAACAATTATAAATATTTATGCATCCAATAAGGGAGTTTGGTGCATACACAAGGCAACTGTTAACAGACACAAAAGGAAGAAATTGATAGTAATACAATAATAAGAGACTTTAATATCCCACTTACATCAATGGATATATCAGACAGAAAATCAGCAAGGAAACAGTGGCCTTGAATGATACATTGGACCAGACGGACCTAACAGATATATTCAGAACATTCCATCCCAAAACAACAGAATACACATTCTTTTCAAGTGCACATGAAATGTTCTCCAGAACTGATCAGATTTAGCCACAAAACAAATCTCAATAAACTCAAAAAGGCTGAAATCATATCCTGCATCTTTTCCAATCACAATGGTATTACATTAGAAATCAATCACAAGAAAAATCCGGAAAGAACACAAATACATGGAGGCTAAACAACATGTTACTAAATAATGAATGGGTAAACCAAGAAATCAAAGAGAAAATTTAAAAATGCATTCAAACACATGAAAATGAAAACACAACAGCTCTCAATCTCTGCAATGCAGCAAATGCTGCTCTAAGAAGGAAGATTACAGCAATACTAGCCTGACTTAAGCAGCAAGAAAAATCTCAAATAAACAACTGAACCCTACACATAAAGGAGCTAGAAAAAGAAGAACAAAGCCCAATACCAGTAGAAGGAAGCAAATAATAAAGATTAGAGCAGAAATAAGTGAAATAGAGACTAAAAAATAGAATATATCAATGAACCCAGGAGCTGGTTCTTTGAAAAGATCGATAAAACTGCTAAACCTTTAGCCAGACCCATAAGAGAGAATGAGAGAAAGAAAGAACTCAATTAAATAAAACCAGAAATGAAGGAGAAATAACAACAAATACCACAAAAATAAGAATGGATTACGAGAAAATATTATGAAAAATTATATGCCAACAAATTGGACAACCTAGAAGAAATGGATACATTCCCAGAAACATATAAGGTCCCTAAACAGAATTAGGCAGAAATAGAAAATTTGAACAGACAAATTACCAGCAATGAAATTGAATCAGTAATCAAAAAAGTCCCAACAAACAAAATTCCAGGACCAGACAGCTTCACAGGTGAATTCTACCAAACATTTAAAGAAGAGTTAACACCTATTCTTCTCAAACTATTCCAAAAAATAGAAGAGGAAGAAAAACTTCTAAATTCATTCTATGAGGGCAGCATTACTCTCATACCAAAACCAGATAAAGACACACACAAAAGAAAACTATAGGCTAATATCTCTGATGCACATAAATGTAAAAATCTTCAGCGAAATATTAGCAAACCAAATCCATCCAACAGTAGATTGAAAAAATCATTCATCACAATCATGCGGGATTTATTCCAGTGATGCAAAGGTGGTTCAATATTCATAAATTAATCAATATGATACATTGCATTAATAAAGGAAAGGATAAAAACCATACGATCATCTGAATAGATAAAGAAAAAGCACTTGACAAAGTGCAACATTCATTCATGATAAAAAAAAATCCTCAACAAAGTAGGTTTAGAGGGAACATACTTCAACATAATAAAGGCCATATATGAAAAATGCTCAGCTAGCATCATGCCCAGTGTTGAAAAACTGAGAGCTTTTCGTCTATGGTCAGGAACAAGACAAGGATGTCCAGTCTCGCCGCTTTTATTCAACTTGTGATAGTCCTAGCTACAGAAATCAGACAAGGAAAAGAAATAAAAGGCAATCAAATTGGTAAGGAGGAAGTAAAACTTTCACTATTTGCAGATCACATGATACCATATATAGAAAACCCTAAAGACTCTATCAAAAAGCTAGAACTTATAAATGAATTCAGTAAAGTCACAGGATACAAAATTAATATACAGAAACCTATTTCATTCCTATACACTAATAATAAAGTGGCAGAAAGAGAAATTTAAAAAAACAATTCCATTTAAAATTGTACCACAAAGAAAAAAAAAATATTGGGGAATAAGCTTAACCAAGGAGGTGAAAGATCTGTACTCTGAAAACCATAAAACATTGTTGAAAGACACTGAAGAGGACACAAACAACTAGAAACATATTCCATGCTCATGGATGGAAAGAATCAAAACTGTTAAAATGTCCATACTACCCAAAGCAATCTACAGATTTAATGTAATCCTATCAAAATATCAGTAACATTTTTCACAGAACAAATAGCCCTAAAATTTGTATGGAACCACAAAAGACCCCAAAGATTGTAGATATCATAATCTCAGATTTCAAAATATACTACAAAGCTGTAGTAATCAAAACAGTATGGTACTGGCACAAAAACAGACACATAGATCAATGGAACAGAAGACAAGAGTCCAGAAATAAACCCACACTTACATGGTCAATTAATCTGCAACAAAGAAGATAAGAATAGACGATAGGAAAATGTCTCTTCAACAAATGGTGTTGGGAAAACTGGACAGCTACACGCAAAAGGTACATAAAAACAAACTCAAAGGGATTAAAGACTTAAATGTGAGATCTCAAACCATAAAATTCCTGGGAGAAAACACAGGCAGTAATTTCTTTGACATCAACCATTGAAACATTTTTCTATGTGGAATACAAGGAATAGCAAAGAGGATCATAGGGGAAGGGAGGGAAAACTGAATGGGAAGAAATCAGAGAGGGAGACAAACCATGAGAGACTCTGGGAAACAAACGGAGGGTTGCGGAAAGGGAGGTGGGTGGGGGGATGGAGTAACTGGGTGATGGGTATTAAGGAGGGCATGTGATGTGATGAGCACTGGGTGTTATATGCAACTAATGAATTACTGAACACTACATCAGAAACTAAGGATGTATTATATGTTGGCTAACTGAATTTAAATTTAAAAAAAAAGAAACATTTTTCTAGATATGTCTCCTATGGCAAGGGAAACAAAAGAAAAATTAAACTATTGGGACTACACCAAAGTAAAAAGCTTTTGCACAGCAAAAGAATCCATCAAGAAAATGAAAAGGCAACCTACTGAATGGGAGAAGACATTTACAAATAATATATCTGATAAGGGATTAATATCCCAAATATATAGAGAACTCATACAACGACACCAAAAAACCAAATAATCAAATTAAAAATGGGCAGAGAATCCAAATATGCATTCAAAGACATACTCATGGCCAACAGACACATGAAAGGATGCTCAACATCACTAATCATCAGGGAAATGCACATCAAAACTACAGTGAGGTATCTCCTCACACCTGTCAGAATGGCTAAAATCAAAAACTCAAGTGTTGGCAAGGATGTAGAGAAAAAGGAATCCCCCTGCACTGTTGGTGGGAATGCAAACTGGTATAGCCACTGTGGAAGACAGTATGGAGGTTCCTGAAAAATTAAAAATAGAACTACCCTATGGTCCAGTAATCACACTACTGGATAGCTACCCTAAGAATACAAAAACACTAACTTAAAGGGATATACACACCTACATGTTTATTGGAGGATTACTGACAATAGCCAAATTATGGAGATAATCCAAGTGTCCATTAATGGATAAATGGATAAAGAAGATGTGGTATATATATATACATACATACACATACATACACACACAATGGAATATTATTCAGTCATAAAAAGAATGAAATCTTGCCATTTGCAACAACATGGATAGAACTAGAGAATATAATGCAAAGCAAAATAGGTCAGTCAGAAAAAGACAAATACCTGTGATTCATTCATATGTGGAATTTACGAAGTACAACAAATGAACAAAGGAAAAAAAAAGAGACAAACCAAAAAAAATGGACCCTTAACTATAGAGAACAAAGTGATGGTTACCAGAGGAGAGATGAGTGGGAAGACAGGTGAAATAGGTGAAGGGGATTAAGAGTATACTTACCATGATGAGCACTGAGTAATATGTGGAATTGTAAAAGCACTATAGTATACACCTGAAACTAATATAACACTGTATGCTAACTACACTACAAATAAAATCTAAAAAAACACGAACACAATGAGATATTATATCACATCTGTCAGATGGCTAAAATCAAAAAGATAAGAAATAACAACTGTTAGTGAGGATGTGGAGGGAAAAGGAGACCTCCTGCACTGTTGGTAGGAATGCAAATTGGTACAGCCACTGTGAAAAATAGTATGGAGGTTCCTCAAAAAATTAAAAATAGAATTACCATATGATCCAATAATTCCACCACTGGGTATTTACCCAAAGAAAATGAAAACACTAATTCAAAAAGATATATTATTGTAGCATTATTTACAATAACCAAACTATGGAAGCAACCCAAGTATCCATCCATTGATAAACGGATAAGGAAAATGTGGTATATATACAATAGAATACTACTCAGCCTTAAAAAAAGAATGAAATCTTGCCATTTGCAACAACATGGGCCTATAAGGTATAATGCTAAGTGAAATAAGCCAGTCAGAGAAAGACAAATACCACATAATTTCACTCAAATGTGGAATTTAAGAAACAAAACAAATGAACAAAGAAAAACAAAAACAACAAAAAAAGACTCAAATACAGAGAACAAACTGGTGGTTGCCAGAGGGGAGGTAGGCAGGGGAATGAGTGAAATAGGTAAAGGGGATTAAGAGCACACTTACCTTGATGAACACTGAGTATTATATGGAATTGTTGAATCATTATATTGTACATTTGAAACTAAAAAAAACACTCTATGTCAATTATACTTGAAGAAAAAGAAAAGAAAAATGCAAGATTGGACACATTGGAGAGGGTAAGAGGAAGAGTTTAATTTTATCTGCATCACCCCTCCCCCAAAGCAACACAGCTCATAGTCAGGAGAATCATTCTTGGCCTGTGATTTCTCCCACAGAAGAAATATAAAAGTGTGTGAGTGAGTACCTAGTTTCCCAAACTGTGTGGGATGCTGCCCAAAAAACCCCATTTCTCTCTCGCCTCATCCAGCATACCGAGACTTGAGCTGCATGACTTGTGGGTGGTAAGCAGCTGGGAAAACAGCAGCCAGGGCTTGGAACTGAATGTTTCAAGGAGATGTGAACCCTACTAACTGCATTAGACACTCCATTGGGTGTCTGTCCAAAGCCACTGATGAACCTCTACTTAAGTCCCTCAGCGGACCCAGTGCTCCATGTGTTACTCACACTCATCCCCTACCCCATGGCTGACTCCCTATACTGGCTTCCAACAATAGCAAGAGTGAACTTTCACAGTTCACTAATAAGCAAGTGCAGAAAGTCAGTCCAAATCTACAGTCCTGGGAGAGAATGTCCTTGGGAAAGCAAAAGGGAAGTTGGTGGAATGTGGCCTGACTCTGCATGATTGAGAAAAGGCATATAAGCTAAAGAATTCTGCCACAAGAGGTATGGAGCAGGTATATCTGTAGAAGGTCTGAGAAAGCCTCAGAATCCCCAGCAGGACTGATAGAAGGCCTTTCTCTCCTGAAGGTAGTCAGTGAAGACTGAAGGAGATGACTGCTACCTCAAATGCAAATAAAGCAGTACAAGAATTCAAAGGACACAAAAAGAAAACATGACACCATCAAATGATCACAATAATTTTCCAGCAACTGATACCAAGGACATGAAGATTTGCCCCATAAAAAATTCAAAATAGCTGTTTTATGGAAACTCAGTAAGACACAAGTAAACACAGAAATACAATTCAAGTAAATCATGAAAACAATGCACAAACAAAATGAGGAGTTTACCAAAGAGATAGAAATCATTAAAGGAAAAAGAAATTCTGGAGCTGAAGAATACGATGAATATAATAAAAGCTGCAATAGAGGGCATCAATAGCAGAATAAATTAAACAGATGAGAGAATTTGTGTATTAGAAGAAAAGACCTATGAAATGATCCAGAGGGAAAAAAGAAAGGAAAAGCCTATATGATATAAGAGATATCATCAAAAGGAATAAGCTGCAAATTATTGGAACACGGAAGGGGGAGAAAGTTTATTTAAAGAAATAAAGTCTACCAAGTAAGGGAGAGATTTGGACATTTGATTTCATGAAACTCATAGGTTTCCAAATAAACTCAAAGAGAGCTCCAAGACACATTAAAATAAAATGCTTAAAAATCAAAGAAAAAGAAAATCTTGCAAGAAATGAAAAGAAGCTTGTAACACAAGGGACACTCATAAGGATATCAGCAGATTTCTCAGCAGAAACCTTATAGGGCAGGAAAGAGTGGTATGATCGATATTCAAAGTGCTGAAAGAAAATGTCAACTATAAATAGACTATCCAACAAAGTTCTTTCAGAAATGAAGGAGAGGTTAAGATTTTCCCAAACAAAAGCTAAAGGATTTCATCACCATTAGACCTGCCTTATAAGAAACAGTGAAAGGAGTTCTTCAAGCTGAAATGAAAGGATACTAGTAATGTAAAAGTATATGAAACTACACAACACTCTGGTAAACGTAAGTATATAATCAGATTCAGAATACTCTAATTCTGTAATATGGTAATCTATTAGCCACTTAACTCTAGTATAAAGATTAAAGGACAAGAGTATTAAAACTACAGCTAAAATAATGTTAATGAATTGATATTAAAATAATTAATATAACAGCAGGTAAACTGTGGTATCAAAAGCATAAAATGGGGGGAGTAAAAGAGCAGTCTTTGTACATGGCCAAATTTCCATTATTATCTATAAAACAATTATGTCTATAAGATGTTTTATGTAAATGTCATGACAATCACAAAATAAAAACCTACAGTAGACACACAAAAAATAAAGAGAAGGGAATCAAAAAGCCTACCACTACAGAAAATCATCAATTAACAAAGGAAGACAGCAAAACAGGAAGAAAAGGAACGTGTGAACTACAAAACAGCCAGAAAATAATTAGTAGAATGTTATTAGTAACCCTTATTTATCAATAATTACTCTGAATATAAATGGATTAAATTCTCCAATCAAATGTCATCGAATGGATTAAAAATCAAGACCCAACTGAATGTTGCCTATAAGAGACTAACTTCAGGTTCAAGGCACATATAGGCTCAAAATGAAGGGATCAAAAAAGATATTCCATGCAAGTAAAGACCAAAAGAGAGCAGGGGTAGCTATACTTTTATCAGACAAATAGACTTTAACTTAAAACCTGACATGAAAAAATGTTCAAAATCATTAGCTATCAGGGAAATTCAAATCAAAATCACATTGTGATACCACCTTACGCCAGTTAGAATGGCAAAAATTGACAAGGCAGAAAACAACAAATGTTGGAGAGGATGCGGAGAGAGGGGATCCCTCTTACATTGTTGGTGGGAATGCAAGTTGGTACAGCCACTCCGTGGAAAACAGTGTGAGGTCCCTTAAAAAGTTAAAAATTGAGCTACCCTATGACCCAGCCATTGCACTACTGGGTATTTACCCCAGAGATACAGATGTAGTGAAGAGAAGGGCCATATGCACCCCAATGTTCATAGCAGCATTGTCCACAATAGCTAAATTGTGGAAGGAGCCGAGATGCCCTTCAACAGATGACTGGATTAAGAAGATGTGGTCCATATATACAATGGAATATTACTCAGCCATCAAAAAGAACGATTTCTCAACATTTGCTGCAATATGGACGGCACTGGAGGAGATAATGCTAAGTGAAATAAGTCAAGCAGAGAAAGACAATTATCATATGGTTTCACTCATCTATGGAACATAAGAAGTAGGAAGATTGGTAGGAGAAGAAAGGGAAGAAGAAAGGGGGGGTAAACAGAAGGGGGAATGACCATGGGAGACTATGGACTCTGAGAAACAAACTGAGGGTTTCAGAGGGGAGGGCGGTGGGGGAATGGGATAGGCTGGTGATGGGTATTAAGGAGGGCACATATTGCATGGTGCACTGGGTGTTATACGCAAGTAATGAATCATGGAACTTTACATCAAAAACTAGGGATGTACTGTATGATGACTAACATAAATTTTAAAATATTATTTAAAAAAACCTGTCTTAAGAGATAGAGAAAGCCATTACATAATGAAAAGGGGGTCAATTCATCGAAAGATGTACCGACTATAAATATATATGCACTCAACATCGAAGCGTCCAACTATATTAAGCAAATGCTAACAGAACTAAAGAGGAAAATAGACAACAATATAGTAACATTTGGGTACTTATAAACAATCCTGAGAAAGAAAACAGCTGGAGGTCTCATACTTCCTGATTTTCAATGATATTACAAAACCATAATAATAAAAACAGTATGGTACTGGCACAAAAAATAGACCAATGGCATAGGATCAAGAGCCCAAAAATAAACCCTCAAATATACAGTCAACTAATATTTGACAAGGAAGCCAGGAATATTCAATGACGAAAGCAGAGCCTCTTTAATAAATGGTGCTGGAAAAACTAGATAACCACATGCAGAGTAGTACCTTACACCACTCACAAAAATTGACTCTAAATTGATTAAAAACTTAAACATAAACCTAAATCCATAAAATGCCTAGGGAAAAAAAACAGAAAAATGTTCCTTGACATTGCTCTTGGCAGTTATTTTTTTAATATGACATCAAAAGCACAGGGAATAAAAGCAAAATAAATAAGTGGGACTATATCAAACTAAAAAGCCTCTGCACAGCAAAAGCAGCATACGACAATATGAGAGAGAATATTTGCAAACCATCTATCATATAAGGAATTAAAATCCAAAATATATAAGGAACTCATACAATTCAAGAGCAAAAAAATATCCGATTTTTAAAACTGGGCAGAGGACCTGAATAGACATTTTTTTAAAGAAGACATACAAATGGCCAATAGGTACATGAAACAATGCTCAACATAACTAATCATCATTGTTTTTGCTGAGGAGTCAGGTGTTAGTTTTACTGGGGTTCCCTTGCAAGTGACAACTCATTTTTCTCTTGCTGTTTTTAAGATTTTCTCCTTATTCATGGCCTTCAGCATTTTTTTTAAAAAAGATTTTATTTATTTTAGAGACAGAGACAGAGAGATAGAGAGCACAAGTCGGGGAGGAGCAGAGGTAGAGGAAGAGAGGGAATCTCAAGCAGACTATGTACAGTTCTCAGAGCCCCACACGGGACTCAATCTCATGACCCTGACATCATGACCTGAGCTGAAATCAAGAGTCAGAGGCTTAACCAACTGAACCACCCAGGTGGCCCCAGCCTTCAGCATTTTTATTATAATATGTCTGCTTTTTGTTGAGCATCCTAAATGTTGATTAATTTTTTTTAACTTGCAATGTTTTCAGTCATTATTTCTTCAAATATTTCCTCTGCTCCTTTCTCTCTTCTCCTTCTGTCACTCTCATTATATGTATGTTGGTGTGCTTAATGGTATCCTACATTTCTCTGAGGCTCTGTCCATTTTTCTTCATTCTCTTCTTTGTTTCTTGGATTGCATAATCATTTCAATCTATCTCTAAACTACCAATTCCTTCTTCAGCCAGTTCACATCTACTGCCAAGCCCCTTTCATTTTTCATTTCAGTTGTTGTAATTTTCACTCCCAGACATTCCATTTTATTCTTAAAAATAATTTCTACAAGTTTATTGATATTATATATTTAACTACATACTGTCATCATATCTTCCTTCACTTATTTAAGCATGTTTCATTTAGTTCTTCAAACATATTTATAATGGATACTTTGAAATTTTGCCTGTTAAATTTGATATCTGGTTGCTCTCACAGCAATTTTTGTTGCCTGCTACCTTTATCCCCTATGCCCCCTTCCTGTGTACTGGTAATACTCTCTTGTTTTCTTTATGTATCTCACTTTTGTCGTTGTTGCTGCTGTAACAGGACATGTTAGATAATATAGTATAGCAACTCTGACTATTTTTCTCTCTGCCCTCTAGGGATTGTTATTTGCTTGTTTATATGCTCTGGATATAAGACCTTTATCAGATATGTATTTTGTAAATATTGTCAATCTGGGAAAAACTAACATCTTAAAAATAATAAGCCTTCCAGTCCATGAGCATGGAATATTTCTCCATTTATTTAGATCTTTGATTTCTTCCATATATATAAATTTCCTTATATATAAATATTGTACATATTTTATTAGATTTATATTGAAGTATAAACACTTTCCAACTCATTCTATGAGGCCAGCATTATTCTGATACCAAAACCAGACAAGACATCACAAGGAAAGAAAACTATAGACCATTATCTCTTAGGAATATAGACACAAAATCCTGAACAAAATACCAGAAAACAAAATCCAGTAGCATAAAAAATAATTATATACCAAGACCAACTGGGATTTTACTTAGGAATGCAAAGTTGGTTTAACACCTGAAAATCAATTAATGTAATACACTGTATCTGTAAAATAAAAAACAAAAACCACATGATCATCTCAACAGACACAGAAAAAGCATGTGAGAAAAAAACCTCAGCTAGCATCACACTTAATGGTGAAGCACTAATGTTTTCCTCCTAAGATCAGGAAAAAGACAAGGGTGTCCCTCCTCTCTTGCCACTTCTATTCAACACTGCAGTAGAAGTTCTAGCTAGGGTAATGAAGCAAAAAATAAATAAAAGGTATTCAAATTGGAAAGAAAGTAAAAACTATCTCTATTTGCAAATGACATGGTCTTAGATGTAGAAAATCCTAAGGAATCCACTAAAAAATGATGAGAATTAACAAATTCAGCCAAGTTGTGGGATACAAGATCAATGTATAAAAATCAACTGTATTTTTATGCATTTGCAATGAATAATCCAAAAATGAAAATAACAACTCCATTTACAATAGCATCTAAAAGATTAAAATACTTAGGAATAAATTTAACAAAAGGAGGCATAAGTTATACTCTGAAACAAAATATTGTTTAAAGAAATTAAAGAAGATTTAATAAATGAAACTACAGCCACTGTTCATTGATCACAATACTTAATATTGTTAGGATGGCCATATTTCCCACAGTATCTACAGATTCAACATAATCCCTATCAGAGTCTCCGGTGGCTTCTTTGTAGAAATTGCCAGGTTGATCCTAAAATTCATATGGATACTCGAAGGACCTCGAATAGCCAAAACAATCTTGAATTAAAAAACAAACAAACAGGGGCGCCTGGGTGGCACAGTGGTTAAGCGTCTGCCTTCGGCTCAGGGCGTGATCCCGGCATTATGGGATCGAGCCCCACATCAGGCTCCTCTGCTATGAGCCTGCTTCTTCCTCTCCTACTCCCTCTGCTTGTGTTCCCTCTCTCGCTGGCTGTCTCTATCTCTGTCAGATAAATAAATAAAAATCTTTAAAACAAACAAACAAACAAACAAACAAACAGGAAGACTCACACTTTCCCATTTCAAAACTTATTACAAGGCAACAGTAATTAAGAGAGTGTGGCACTGGCATAAGGATAGACACATAGGTCAATGGAATTGAATTTGGAGTCCAGAAATAAACCCATGTGCCTATAGTCTATTGATTCACAATAAGGGCTTTAAGAGCAAATGTTGATTAGACAACGAGATATTAAGATGCAAAAGAATGAAGTTGGACCCTTACTTGACACCATGTACAAAAGATTAACTCAAAATGAATCAAAGACCTAAATGGAGGGCTATGGGCCTATAGCTAAAATAATAAATAGGGGCTTATAGCTGTTAAAGAAAGAACAAAAATGTGTAGCATGCAGCTAAAGCACTGGTGTAGAGGAAAATGTAAAACTTTTAGTGATTATATAAAAAAAGAAAAATGGTCTAAAACTAATCATCTAAGCGTTCACCTTAAAATACAAAAATAAGAGCAAATTAAACACAAATTATATAGAAGAAATAATAAAGAGAAATCAATGAAATATAAAACCAACAATAGATTTTAAAAATCAATGAAATTAACACCGCTACTTTGAAAAGATCAACTCAATGATACATTTCCAACTAAACTGATGAATAGAGAAAAGTCATGAATTACCAATACCAAGAATGCAAAAGGGATGCCACTAAAAACTATAATTTTTTGACAACAAATTTGGCAACTTTGATGAAATCGACAAATCTTAGAAAAATACAAATTGCCAAAACTGGTCTAAGAAGAAATAAAAGATCTGAATAGTTTCCAATCAATTAAAAAATTAAAGTAATAATTTAAAATCCCCACCCAGAATTTTCAGGCCTATATGGTTTCACTTGTGAATTCTACCAATAGTTAAATTAGAAATTATATCAACATACAAACTAGAATAGAGATAAGGGAACATATCCATATTCATTCTATGAGGCAGTATTAACCTGGTTAACATACCTCATTAATTTATAAGGCAGATAAACAAAACCTGCCAATAACATTATAATTACAGACAAATATCATCATGAAACAGATGCAAAAATCCACAACAACATAATTTAACAACTTCTTTAAAATATTAGCAATCTAATCATTTATTTTAAAATATTAGCAATCTAACAATTTATCTAAAAAGATAATATATCATGACCAACTGGGATTTATTCCAGGAATACATTTTAAAAAATTAATCAATGTATTAACCATTTTAACAGGCCAAAAAAATTTTAAAAAGATATGACCATCTCAATAGCTGTAGAAAAGGTATTGATGAAATTCTATGCTCATTCATGATAAGAAACTTTAAACTTATAAGAGAAGGTCTTCAAACTGATCAAATGTTCCTACAAGAACATACAGCTAATATCATTTTCTAAAAAGAAACACTGAATCCTTTTCCCTTAAGATGACAAATGAGGCAAAGATGTCCATTCTCACCACTTTAATTTAATTCCAGACAGGAATAAAAAGCACTCAGATTGGAAAAGAAGTTAAACTATCTTTATATGCATGATTGCTTATGTAGAAAATCCTTTAAAATCTACCAAAAATAACCCTACTAGAACTAAAAAAATTAAATTTGAGCAATACTACAGAATAAAAGATAACAAAATCCTCTATTTCTGTGTAACTAAAAACTACAATACAAAATTAAGGAATAAAATATCATTTACAATGCACTTTAAAGACCCATGAGAAAATAAAGGGTAACAATAAAATATATATAATATCTATACACTGATAAGTATAAAACATGTGGATACACTATATTTATGTACTGGAAGGCTCAATATCATTAAGATCTCAACTCTCCCCATATTGACCTGTACATTCAATACCATGCTATCAAACTCCTAGTAGGAGTCCGGGTTTTTTCTATTGAAGTAGTAGGAAAGGTTTTTTTTCTATAGAAAATGACTCATTCTAAAGTGTATTTGAAAATGAAGAGGCCCCATAACAGCCAACATTCTTTAAAAGAACACATTTGGAGGACTCATACTAATTTTTTCAAGACTTACTATAAAGTTACATTAAAGACGACTCTATGATACTGGCTGAGAATGGACGTTGTATATCCATGAGACAGAAGAGTTCAGAAATAGATCCATACATATAGGATCATTTTATTTTTGGTAAGAGTTCTGAGGTTATTCAGTGCTAAAAGGACAGTCTTTTCAACAAATGGTGCTGGAAGACTTCAAATCCAAGTGGAGAAAAAATAAACCTTGACCATTATCCTCCATCATACATAACTATTAATTCAAAATGTATAATAGACCAAAGTATAAATGTTTAAGATTTCCAAAAGAAACATAAAAGAAAGTCTATGCATCTTGGTGTATGCAAAGATTTATTAGATTGGACATAGAAGTACAAAGTATGGGGTAAAAAACTGATAAACTGGACTTCGTAAAAAATTTAAAGCTTTTGCTAAAGACCTAAAATAAAAAGGCAAGCCAATGACAGGGAGAAAATATTTAAAAATACACATATCTAACAAAGGAACATCTAAAGTGTTCAAAAAAATTCTTACAACGTTGTAACAAGAACCCCAATAAAAAGATTAGCAACAGATTTGAACAGATACCTCACAAAAGATACTTTCACAATCAATAAGAATGTGGACAGCTGCTCAACATCATTAGCCAAATAGGAAATGCAAACTAAAACTACAATGTGATAGCTGTACATATCTATTACCAATACAAGTGTTATGAAAGATGTAGAACCACTGGAACTCTCATTCAAGGCAAGTGAGAGTGTAAAGTGATACAATTTGGAAAATAGTTTGTCAGTTTCATACAAAATTAAGCATACTTATCATATGATTCAGCAATTCCACTGCTAGTTATTTATCCAAGAAAAATGAACACTTATGTAAAAAGACTCACATGTGATGTTCATAGCAATTTTATTCATAATGGCCCAAAACTACAAACAACTCATTATGGACTAAACTGTGCCCCCTCAAAATGGATATGTTGAGGCCCTAACCACCCAATGTGAATGTATTTGGAGATAGGGCCTTTAAGAAGGTAATTAAGACTAAATGAGGTCATGAGAATGGGACCTTAATTAAATATGACTGGTAACCTTATAAGAGAGAGTCATCAGGGATGCACATGCACAGAAAAAAGGCATTGTGAGGACACAACAATAAGGTGGGCATCTGCAGACCCAGTTGAGAGGTCTCAGAAGAAAGTTAAACTGCCAGCACCTTGATCTTGGACTTCCAGACTCCAGAACTAAGAGAATATAAATGTGTAATTTGTATTGTTTAAGCCACCCAATTTGTGGTATTTTGTTATGGCAGCCCTAGCAGACTAATGCACAAATTACATGTCCTTCAACAGGTGAATAAACAAATTGTGCTACAGCTATACAACAGAATACTATGCAACAATATGAACTAATAATGAACTAACACACAACAACATGCATGAACTTCAAAATCATTATGCTGAGTGAGAAAAGTCAAGATGCAAATGAATACTTACTGTCTGATTCCATGTATATAAAATTCTAGAGAAAGCAAATCAGTGATAGGGACAGAAAGCAAATCAGTAGTTGCCTAGGGATTAGTATTGATCAACTGCAAAAGGGCTTGAAGGAACATTAGGGAGGTAATGGAATGTTCTATAACCTGATTATAGTAATGATTGTGAAAATGTATTCATTTGTCAAAAATCATCATCACACTTATGAGTGCTTCTTATTGCATGTAAATTATATTTCAATATAGTTTTTTTAAATGATTTTATTTATTTACTTGAGAGAGAGAGCAAGCTAGAGAAAGCATGAATGGTGGGGAGGGCAGAGGGAGAAGCAGACTCCCTGCTGAGCAGGGAGCCTGATGTGGGGCTCAATCCCAGGAACCTGGGATCATGACCTGAATTGAAGGCAGATGGTTAACCAACTGAGCCACTCAGACCCCCCTACTTCAATATAGTTGATTAAAAATTAGATATCCAGCAGTTTGTGAACAATAAACAAACTAAATAGCTATATTCATTTATCACGCAAATGGATGTCAAAAGAAAGTTGGGGTAGCAATACTTACATCAGACAAAGACTGTGAAAAGAGACGTAGGAGGGCATTATGTAATCATATAGGGGACCATGCAACAAGAAGATACAATAATGTAAATATTTATACACCCAACATGGGACCATCTAAATATATAAAACAATTAATAACAAACATCAAGGATTTAATTGTTAATAACACAATAATAGTAAGAGACTTTAACACTCCAGGTACATCAATGGACAAATCATCTAAAAGGAAATTAACAAGGAAATAATGGCTTTGAATGACATATTGGACCACATGGACTTAACAGATATACTGAGAGCATTTCATCCTTAAGTAGCAGAATATACATTCCTTTTA
This sequence comes from Ursus americanus, assembly GCF_024610735.1. Classification (NCBI taxonomy): domain Eukaryota; kingdom Metazoa; phylum Chordata; class Mammalia; order Carnivora; family Ursidae; genus Ursus; species Ursus americanus. The sequence goes on along the minus strand of NC_142133.1, from coordinate 10,816,643 downwards.
AGTGCAAATGGAACATTCTCCAGAACAGATCACATATTAGGTCATAAAACAGGCCTCAACAAATACATGATTATATCATGCACCTTTTTTTACTACAACACTATGAAACCCACAAGAAAAAATTTGGAAAGACCACAAATACACAGATGTTAATATGCTACTAAACGATTAATGGGTCAACCATGAAATCAAATAAAATTTAAAAATACATGCAAACAAATGAAAGTGAAAACAAAACCTTTGGAATGCAGCAAAAGCAGTCCTACAAGGGAAGTATATAGCAATACAGGCTCCCCTCAAGAAGCAAGAAAAATCTCAAATATACAACCTAACTTACACCTACAGGAGCTAGAAAAAGAACAACAAACAAAGCAAAGGGAGCAAAAGGAAGGAAATAATAAAGATGTGAGCAGAAATAAATGATATAGAAAATATTAAAAGGCAATAGAACAGGGGCGCCTGGGTGGCACAGCGGTTAAGCATCTGCCTTCAGCTCAGGGCGTGATCCTGGCGTTATGGGATTGAGCCCCACATCAGGCTCCTCCGCTAGGAGCCTGCTTCTTCCTCCCCCACTCCCCCTGCTTGTGTTCCCTCTCTCGCTGGCTGTCTCTATCTCTGTCGAATAAATACATAACATCTTTAAAAAAAAAAAAAAGCAATAGAACAATGAAATCAGGGACTGGTTCTTTGAAAAAATTAATAAAATTGACAAAACTCTGGCCAAACTTACCAAAAGAAAAGATAAAGGACCCAAATAAATAAAATCACAAATGAGAAAGGAGAAGTAACAACCAACACCACAGAAATACTAACAATTATAAGAGAATACAATGATAAACTATATGCCAACGAACTGGACAACCTGGAAGAAATGGATAAATTCCAAACATATAAACTATCAAAACTGAAACAGGAAGAAATAGAAAACTTGAACAGACCAAAAAACAGCAAAGAAATTGGATCAGTAATCAAAAACTCCCAACAAACAAAAGTGCAGGCCCAGATGGCTTCACAGGTGAATTCTACCAAAAGTTTAAAGAAGAATTAATACCTATTCTTCTCAAACTATTCCAAAAAATAGAAGAGGAAAAAAACCTTCCAAATTCATTCTATGAGGCCAGGATTACCCTGATAACAAAATCAGATAAAGACTCCACTAAAAAAGAGAAGTATAGGGGAGCTTCTGAGGGTGGCTCAGTCAGTGGAGTGAGAGACTCTTGTTCTCAAGGTCATGAATTCAAGTCCCACATTGTGTAGAGATCATTACTTTATAATTATTTATTTTATTATTTATAATTTATATTTATATTTTTATGTAAATATATATAAATTTATAATTTATATTATTTATAATTAATTATTTCATAATTTAAAAATAAATTAAAAACTTAAAAAAAAAGAGAGAACTACAGGCCAATATCCCTGATGAACATGGATCCAAAAATTCACAATAAAATATTAGCAAATACTGAATCCAATAACTTATTAAAAAAATCATTCACCACAATCAAGTGGGATTTATTCCTGGGTTGCCATGGTGGCTCAATATTTGCAAATCAATCAGTGTGATACACCACATTAATAAAAGAAAGGATAAGAACCATATGATCATTTCAACAATGCAGAAAAAGCATTTGCAAAGTACAACATCCATTCATGATAAAAACCTTCAATAAATTAGGTTTAGACAGAACATACCTCAGCATAATAAAAGCCATATACAAAAAAACCCAGCTAATATCCTCAATGGGGAAAAACTGAGAGCTTTTCCTCTATGGTCAGGAAAAAAATAGAAGGATGTCCACTCACACCACTGTTTAACATAATACTCGAAGTACTAGCCACAGCAATCAGACAACAACAACAAAAAATAAATAAAAGGCATCCAAATTGGCAAGGAAGAAGTCAAACTTTCACTATCTGCAGATGACTTAATACTCTATATAGAAAACCTGAAAGACTCCATCAAAAAACTGCTAGATGAGCATTAAAGAGTGCACTTGATATGATGAGCACAGTGCTATACTGAACTAATGAATCACTGAACACTATATCAAAAACTAATGCTGTACTATACCTTGGCTAATTGAAATTAAGTTTTAAAAAGGGAAAAAAACCTGCTAGAACTGATACAAGAATTTAGTAAGGTCACAGGACACAAAACCAACATACAGAAATCTGTTGTATTTCTATACACCAATAATGAAGCAGCAGAAAGAAAAATTAAGGAATCAATCCCATTTACAAATACACCAAAACCCATAAGATATCTAGGAATAAACCTAACCAAAGAGGTGAAAGACCTGTACTCTGAAAACTATAGAACACTCATGAAAGAAACTGAAAATGACATAAAGAAATAGAACATTCCATGCTCATGTATCAGAAGGGCAAATATTGTTAAAATGTCTATACTACCCAAAGAAATCTACACATTTCATGCAATCCCTATCAAAATACCACCAGCATTTTTCACAGAGCTAGAACAATCCTAAAATTTGTGTGGAACCACAAAAGACCCCAAATAGCCAAAGTCACCTTGAAAAAGAAAGCAAAGCTGGAGGCATCACAATTCCAGATTTCAAGTTATACTACAAAGCTGTAGTGATCAAAACAGGATGGTACTGGCACAAAAATAGACACATAAATCAATAGAACAGAATAGAAAACCTAGAAATGAACCACAGCTATGTGGTCAATTAATACTCAACAGAGCAGGAAAGAATATCCAATGGGAAAAAGACAGTCTCTTCAACAAATGGTGTCGGGAAAAGTAGACAGCAACATGCAAAAGAATGAAACTGGGACATTTTCTTACACCAAATATAAAAATAAATTCAAAATGGATTTAAGACCTAAATATGAGACATGAAACCATAAAAATCCTAGAGGAGAACACAGGCAGTAACCTCTTTGCCACTGTCCATAGCAACTTCTTTCTAGCAAAAATAAACTACTGGAACTTCATCAAAATAAAAAGCACGGCAAAGGAAACAATCAACAAAACTAAAAGGCAACCTACGGAATGAGAGGATATTTGCAAATGACATTAACGATAAAGGATTAGTATCCAAAATATATAAAGAACTTATAAAACTCAACACCCCAAAAATAAATAATCCAATTAAAAAGGGGCAAAAGACATGAATAGACGTTTTTCCAAAGACCTACAGATGGCCAAAAGACACATGAAAAGATGCTGAAAATCACTCATCATCAGAGAAATACAAATTAAAACTACAATGAGATACCACCTGGAACCTGTCAGAATGTCTAAAAACAAGTGTTGGTGAGGATGAGGAGAAAGGGGAAACCTCTTGTATTGTTGGTGGGAATATAAACTGGTGCAGCCACTCTGGAAAACAGTATGGAGTTTTCTCAGAAAAGTTAAAAATAGAGCTACCCTAAAAAATTTTTTTTAAAAATTTAAAAAATAGAGCTACCCTAAGATCCAGCAATTACACTACTAGGTATTTACCCAAAGAATACAAAAATACTAATTCAAAGGGATACATGCACCCCAATATTTATAGCAGCATTATCTACAATAGCCAAATTATGGAAATAGCCCACATGTCCACTGACTGATGAATGGATAAAGAAAATGTGGTATATGGGTGCCTGGGTGGCTCAGTCGGTTAAGTGACTGCCTTTAGCTCAGGTCATGATCTCAAGATCCAGGGTTCTAGCCCCGCTTTGGGCTCCCTACTCAGTGGGGAGTCTGCTTCTCCCTCTGCCTCTCCCCCACTCCCACTCATGCTTGCATTCTCTCTCTCTCAAATAAATAAATAAAATATTTTTTAAAAATTGGGGGGAACATTAATCCCAGATATCAAGACTTAACATCAAACTATAGAGGCTCCAAAGATTTATTGTTGGCAGACAGATAAAATGACCAATAGAGCAAAACAAATGGAAACTTATTTTTACGACAAAGTAGGCTTATAATTCATTGAAGAAAGGATGGTGGATATCCATCCACAAAAACAAAAATTACATCTCTATTTCAAACCATACACACTTCAATCTCAAGTGGATTAAAGATCTAAATGTGAAGGGCAGAGAAAGACAATTATCATATGGTTTCACTCATTTATGGAACATAAGAAATGACAGGAAGATTGTTAGGAGAAGGAAGGTAAGAATGAAGGGGGGTAAACAGAAGGGGGAATGAACCATGAGAGACTATGGACTCTGGGGGCAAACTGAGGGCTTCAGAGGGGAGGGGGGTGGAGGACTGGGATAGGCCAGTGATGGGTATGAGGAGGGCCCATATTGCATGGTGCACTGGGTGTTATACGCAGATAATGAATCATGGAACACTACACCAAAAACTTAGGATATACTGCATGGTGACTAACATAACATAATAAAAAATTATTATTAAAAAAATGTAAAGGGCAAAATTTCACATACTTTCAGAATTTTAAAAGAACTTTTTAAAGAAACTATCTTTCTGGTCTTGGGATAGTAAAGGATTTCTTAAAGAAGACATAAAAACATAAGCCATGTGGGAAAAGACTGACGATAATTCTGACAACACCAGAATTTAAAACTTCTGTTTATATTAAAAGCACAGTGAAAACACAAGCCAAAAAGAGAGGATAACTATAGTATCTCTAAAAGGAATATTATCAAAAACTAATGATGTACTGTATGGTGACTAACATAACATAGTAAAATTTTAAAAAATAAAAGGAATATTATCAAGAATATATATGTAATTCCTATAAATCACTATGGAAAAGATAAATAATCCAGCATAAAAATGGGCAAAGTTTACAAAAATTCATTCAAGAGAATCAAGAGAAAAAATGTATAGAGGAGGAATTCTGAATAGCCAAGAAAGATTACAAGATCCCCAATTTAATTTGTAATCAAGGAAACAGAAAACAGAACGTATAGAAAAAAAATGCAAAAATCTGATCACATCAAGTATTGATTAGTACTTGAGAAAATAGCAACTCCATGATTTCTGGTGAAAGGGTAAAACTGTAGAGAGCACTGTGACAATACTTAGAAGAGTTAAAACTGCCCATATCTTGGATCCAGTTATTCCACTTCCTAGCACAAACCCAGAGAAATATATACCCAAGGAGAAATGTAAAAGCATGTCTGTTACAGCATTTTATTATAGAAAATGTGAAGACAATTAAATTTCCTTTAATATGGGAATGAATTTTAAAAACAAAATATTTATACAATGACTACAGATGCAACTGTTTGGATATATACTGTAGGTATCAAAATAGATAAATTTCAAAATTATAATATGGAGCAAAAAAGGCAAACAGCAAATGGATATCTAGAGTATCACTTAAAAGCTTAAAGCACACAAAACAACATTATACATAATGTATGGGTAATAAATATGTAGAAAAAGTATAAACACATACAAAAGAGTTACACAACTGACATGAAAGTTATCCACGCCAACCATTAGGGAGGGAGGTGGGGAAAGGATGAAGAGTTGTATCTGTAATATTTTGTTTCTTTATAAAAAGAGAGTCTTGAAGCGATATGGAAAAATGTTAGCATCCTTCAACTGGGCAGATGGGTATATGTGTGTTATTTATATTAACTTTTTTTGAACTTTCTATGTTTGAAATAATTCCTAATTTTTAAAAATGCTAGATTATTCTAGTATAGGGCAGTTAATAGGTTAAAGCAGAACCAGAGTGGATACAGGAGAACAGTTAGTCTACAATTCACAGTATATTTAAATAATTTAACTATTTATTTATATATTTCTGGAATGCCAAACAAAACTCTTTTAACAATGATGCAGGATGTCCTACAGGTATATTTTCCCAAACTTACCTGCTCGACCTCTCTGTTGAGAGAATCTACTTTTTCTTTTAATCTGTTACCCTCTGCCTCAGCAGTGATAAGTTCTAATTTGAGGGTATTGTTATCTGCCTCTGCTTGACGGGCCTTATTTTCCCAGTTTTCAGCATCTTCATTGGCTTTTCGGAGTTGGTCCATCATTTGCCGGTTCTCAGATTCCTAAAAAGCAAATCTTAGGTATTACTTTAAAAGATGTAAAATGGTCAGCATATGATGCAAATTAAACATTATTTGCCAGGTCATTGGAACTTTATTTGCTACAGTATCATTATAACATAACCTTGAGGAATCCTATCCATACTCGATTTAGAGTGTTAGGCATCCTGTAATTAACAAAAGGGAGTGGGACCAGGTTCTATCCTGGCTCCTGAGTCACACTCACCCATCTAGTAAAGTTAAGCTGTTTATTCTTATCTTCAGGACCTGGATGAATATGTTCTTATATTTGCTTTTGTTCAAACAAAATCCTCCATTGTCTCCTTTCCCTATATATCTGCTTACTTACTACCTGTTGGTCTGGTTTTTGAGTTTCTGCCTTGGTCTAACCTTTCGTATCTGTGTATTCCCTTGTTCTTGACCGCTTTTCTAGGTTGTACTGGCCACAGAACTTCTGACTGTTTACGTATCTCAAGCATCAAATTCTGATAATTCTGTTGGTTTGGCACATTTCCTGTCTAGCTCCTGCCTTCCATTCATAACCCCAACCTCAATTTTCTCCATCATGGACTACTCTATGATTTACTTTTGTTCACTGTTCTAGTAACTTGCCTAAAATTACTAAGAAGTAAAATACCAAACCTATGCCAATGAATACTGTTCATAAATATACAGTCACAATGGGCAATTGATATAGAACCACAGTTTTAAACCTTAAAAGATCTATCATGACAGATTGACTAAAATGGGATCTTGTTTCTCTCTCTCTCTCTCTTTTTTTTTAAGATTTATTAATTTACTTGAGAGACAGAGTGAGTGATAGGAGGGGCAGAGGGAGAGGGAGAGAACCTCAAGCTCTACTTGGGGCTTGATCTCAGGACCCTGAGATCATGACCTGAGTGGAAACCAAGAGTTGGTCATTTAACCGACTGAGCCACCATGGCACTCCCAGGGGATCTTATTTCTAAAGGAGAACAATCAGCTCCACAAATGATATACTATATTGAGTAATCATTATGAGGCTATTTTTAAAAACATATTTTAGTAATATGGCTTGGCTAACTCATTCTTAAAACATCATTTATAATTTTGGTAGTTTGGGGTGCGTGGGTGGCTCAGGCTCAGGTCATGATCTCAGGGTCCTGGGATCGAGCCCCTCATCGGGCTCCAGCCCCACATCGGGCTCCCTGCTCAGTGGGAAGCTTGCTTCTCCCTCTCCCACTCCCCTTGATTGTGTTCCCTCTCTCACTGTGTCTCTCTCAAATAATCTTTATAATTTTGGTAATTAATTAAAAAGGTACTAGATCTCTTATTCTTTCTCTCCTGCCTGTTAATAAACACTGAATATCTCTATCAGAACCATAAAGTGATCAAATTGCAATAAGCAATGTCTCACCGTAATAAAGCTTTCAAGTCAGATTTAAGTTTTCACCAATATGATTAATCACGAGCCTCATTGAAATTCAGTTAATATCGCCACCTTGTGGTTTGGTTACCTATGGCTAATGTAAAAGATCTTTGCCAAGTCTGTTACTAACAAGTTTACATACTATACTACTGCATTGGCTTTCAAGATTCAGATATTCTGAATGTGCCACTAGAAATCTGATGTTTTCCATTATTGTACTAAAAATAACAGTTGTGTACACAGTGTGTACCTCGGAGGTACAGAGTACAGTATATATAAACTGAACTTTACCCCATCAATCTTCACCCTCTTAAACTTTCTGTAGTACTCACTGTCTATACCATTCTCTTAACACTGCCTTACAGCTTTACACTGTTAGGTGTGGATGCCCAGTCTCCCCAATAACATTCCGAATTCCTCGAAGATAGAAACCATTTTTAAAATATTACATTTAGTTTTCTGACTAAAATATGAACCGTTTTTTATATTAAATGTAGTTTTGTGACTCCCAGGTCACATGGTTCGAAGTTTAAGTTTAAGCAGTGAAAATGATTGGTATTAAACGTCTCTTCTGGCCACCAAATACCTAGTGCACCTCCCTCTGGGCAACCAGAGACCATATTTTCCCTTTTTTGTATCCACTCAAAGCAGCCAGAGCAGTGTGGGGCGCAAGACAGGCAACATTATAAAGTGCAACTATTCTTTGGTATTCTCCAATTCCCTCTTTCAGGGTCTGTCTACCTCTTTCTGGTGCTGCCCCCACCCCTGTACCCCACAGCTCCCTCTGGTCCACGACGAGGCTCATTACAATACTCGCCCACAGCAAAGCTGGGGCAGCCTCAGCTGGAATCCTTTGTGCTATTTGACTGAATTATGGATACAGCCTCTCCTAAATGATCTCCCTCCTTCTGATTTTGTTACCCTTCTGATTTACTCTTGCCAACATCGCCAGAATGATCTTTCTAAAAGGCAACTCTTCAAATAACTTCTGTGCTCATGTTGTAACAAAAGGTTCCTGAAAACAGAGTTCAAACAAATCCTTTTCCCCTGTATTATCACCCACCTACACACTCCCCTTTAGTTATAGAACCTACTTTTTCCCCCTTACACCTTTGCTCATGTTGTCCCCACTGCCTGGGGTGCCATTCCGTTTGCTGTTTGTCATGTCTGGCAGCTAAGCAATTAGCATACTACATGTTGAATGAATGAGTTAATGAATCTAGTATTCAACAATTCTTAATGAACCTACGGTTTGTTCTCTCAAGGGACTGCCTGGATCCACCCAGTTTTGTGTGAAATGAAATCTCTTTAAAAAACCTCATACTAGCCTCAAGACATTAAAAATAGAGCTACCCTATGACCCAGCAATTGCACTACTAGGTATTTACCCCAAAGATACAGATGTAGTGAAAGGAAGGGGCACCTGTACCCCAATGTTCATAGCAGCAATATCCACAATAGCCAAAATGTGGAAGGAGCCAAGATGTCCTTCAACAGAAGAATGGATAAAGAATATGTGGTTCATGTACACAATGGAATATTACTCAGCCATCAGAAAGGATGAATACCTACCATTTGCAGCGACATGGATGGAACCGGAGGGGATTATGCTAAGTGAAATAAGTCAAGCAGAAAAAGACAATTATCATATGGTTTCACTCATAGGTGGAACATAAGGAATAACACGGAGGATCATATGGGAAGGGAGGGAAAACTGAATGGGAAGAAATCAGAGAGGGAGATAAACTATGAGAGACTCTGGACTCTGGGAAACAAACTGAGGGTTACAGAAGAGAGGGGGGTGGGGGAATGGGGTAGCCGAGTGATGGGTATTAAGGAGGGCACATGTTGTGATGACTACTGGGTTTTATATGCAACTAATGAATTGCTGAACACTACATCGAAAACTAATGATGTACTATATGTTGGCTAACTGAACATAATTTTTTAAAAAATGCATTCTTTTCCTGAAACAAACAAGCAAACCTCATACTAGGATGCTACCGGCTGAGAGCAGCCTGATGCGTGATGTCTGAAAATACAATTCCACAATCTAAAAGCCCCAGTTCCTAATGGTGGAATTTCAGGTAACGTGACACGCTACACAGTCTAAAACTGACTGAAAGCTTAATACATTAAATGTTCAGATATTCATTTATGTTCTACCTTCTTCCAGAATATCCTTAAATGGTTCACTGTGCTAGGTCTACCTTACTTACTTGGGCCTTCTTCCCAATTGCAGATGGGCCACTGAGACTCAGAGAGGTTGAGAAGCCCACATAAGTCCATGTAATTAGTGAGAAGGGGGTCAGACCTACCTGACATCTAAGCTTCCGTCTATTTATGGTATTATGTTGCTGGCACCTTAAAATCAAGACTTGTAGGAAACCACCTGCTTTGCCAATGTAAGGCTGCTGCCTTACTGCCTTCCATGCAATTTAGGAGTCCTCAGAATTTCTTCTTTCTCAAGGTCTTAAATAGTCTTAACACACCAAAAATGTTTAAGAAATGTTTGGAGACTGATATTAAATAAGATGTTAAATAAAACAAGGAAAACAGTTTGGGGGTGGAAAGTTCCTATTAATGGTTTGAATGGTATATAGGGAATACTATACCTATTACAGTAATCAAACCAATTATAGTATTTTATCTATTTTTTATTTAAGTTCAATTAGCCAACATATAGTACATTAGTTTCAGATATAGAGTTCAATTATTAATCAGTTGCATATAACACCCAGTGCTCATCACATCACATGCCCTCCTTAATGCCTAACACCTAATTTCTCCATCCCCCCCACTCACCTCCCCTCCAGCAACCCTCAGTTTGTTTCCTATAGTTAAGAGTCTCTCATGGTTTTTCTCCCTCTCTGATTTCTTCCCATTCAGTTTACCCTCCCTTCCCCTATGATCCTCTGTGCTGTTTCTCATATTCCACATATGAGTAAAACCATATGATAATTGTCTCTGACTTATTTTGCTTAGCATAATGCCCTTCAGTTCCATCCACATCGATGCAAATGATAGGTATTCATCGTTTCTGAGGCTGAGTAATATTCCATTTATTCCATATATACCAATATTCCATATATACCACATCTTCTTTATCCATTCATCTGTCAATGGACATCTCAGCTCTTTCCACATTTTGCCTATCGTGGACATTGCTGCTATGAACATTGGAATGCAGATGCCCCTTCAGATCACTACATTTGTATCTTTGGGGTAAATACCTAGTAGTGCAAATTCTGGGTCATAGGGTAGCTCTATTTTTAACTCGTTGAGGACCCTCCATACTGATTTCCAGAGTGGCTGCATCAGCTTGCATTCCCACCAACAGTGTAAGAGGGTTCCCATTTCTCCACATCCTCACCAACATTTGTTGTTTCCTGTCTTGTTAATTTTAGTCATTCTGACTGGTGTGAGGTGGTATCTCACTGTGCTTTGATTTGTATTTCCCTGATGCTAAGTGATGTGGAGCATTTTTTCATGTGTCTGTGAGCCATTTGTATATCTTCTTTGGAGAAGTGTCTGTTCGTATCTTCTGCCCATTTCTTGACTAGATGATTTGGTTTTTGGGTGTTCAGTTTGAGAAATTCTTTATAAATCTTGGATACCAGACCTTTATCTGTAGTATCATGTGCAAATATCTTCTCTCTTTCCGTGGGTTGCCTCTTAGTTTTGTTGACTGTTTCCTTTGCTGTGCAGAAGCTTTTTATCTTGATGAAGTCTTAAATGTTAAGTTTTGCTTTTGTCTCCTTGCCTTTGGAGACGTGTCTTGAAAGAAGTTGCTGTGAATGATGTCGAAGAGGTTACTGCCTATGTTCTCCTCCTGGATTTCTGTCTCATATTTAGGTCTTTCAGCCATTTTGTGTTTATCTTTGTTTATAGTGTAAGAAAACGGTCCAGTTTCATTCTTCTACATGTGGCTATCCAATTTTCCCAACACCATTTGTTTAAGAGACTGTCCTTTTCACACTGGATATTCTTTCCAGATTTGTTGAAGATTAGCTGACTACATAGCTGTGGTTCATTTCTACATTTTCTATTCTATTGATTTATGTGTCTATTTTTGAGCCAGTACCATCCTGTTTTGATCACTACAGCTTTGTAGTATAACTTGAAATCTGGAATTGTGATGCCTCCAGCTTTGCTTTCTTTTTCAAGGTGACTTTGGCTATTTGGGGTCTTTTGTGGTTCCACACAAATTTTAGGATTGTTCTAGCTCTGTGAAAAATGCTGGTGGTATTTTGATAGGTATTTTGCATGAAATGTGTAGATTTCTTTGGGTAGTATAGACATTTTAATAGTATTTGTTCTTCAAATCCATGAGCATGGGATGTCTTTCTATTTCTTTGTGTCATTTTCAATTTCTTTCATGAGTGTTCTATAGTTTTCAGAGTACAGGTCGTTCACCTCTTTGGTTAGGTTTATTCCTAGATATCTTATGGGTTTTAGTGTAATTGTAAATGGGATCGATTCCTTAATTTCTCTTTCTTCTGTCTCATCGTTAGTGTATAGAAATGCAACTGATTTCTGTGCATTGATTTTATATCCTGTCATGTTGCTGAATTCCTGTATGAGTTCTAGTAGTTTTGGGGTGGAGTCTTTTGGGTTTCCTAATAAAGTATCACGTCACCTGCAAAGAGTGAGATTTTTACTTCATCTTTGCCAATTTGGACGCCTTTTATTTCTTTTTGTCGTCTGATTGATGAGGCTAGGACTTCCAGTACTATGTTGAACAACAATGGTGAGAGTGGACATCTCTGTCATGTTCTTGACCTTAGGGGAAAAGCTCTCAGTTTTTCCCTGTTGAGAATACTTGCTGTGGGCTTTTCATATATGGCTTTTATGATATCGAGGTATGTTCCCTCTATCCCTACATGGTAGAGAGTTTTTATCAAGAAAGCATGCTGTATTTTGTCAAATGCTTTTTCTGTATCAACTGAGAGAATCATATGGTTCTTATCCTTTCTTTTATTAATATGCTGTATCACGTTGATTGTGAATGTTGAACCACTCTTGCAGCCCAGGAATAAATCTTGGTCGCGGTGAATAATCCTTTTAATGTACTGTTGGAGCCTATTGGCTAGTATCTTGGTGAGAAATTTTGCATCTGTGTTCATCAGGGATATTGGTCTGTAATTCTTTTTGGTGGGGTTTTTGTCTGGTTTTGGAATCAAGGTAATGCTGGCCTCATAGAACAGGTTTGGAAGTTTTCTTTCCATTCCTATTTTTGAAACAGCTTCAGAATAGCTATTAGTCTTCTTCAAATGTTTGTTAGAATTCCCCTGGGAAGCCTTGCAGCCCTGGATTCTTGTTTGCTGGGAGTTTTTTGATTACTGCTCAATTTCCTTGCTGGTTTTCGCTCTGTTCAGGTTTTCTGTTTCTTTCTGTTTCAGTTTGGGTAGTTTGTATGTTTCCAGAAATGTGTCCATTTCTTCCAGATTGGCTAATTTGTTGGCATATAGTTGCTCATATGTTCTTAAAATTGTTCATATTTCCTTGGTGTTGGTCATGATCTCTCCTCTTTCATTCGTGATTTTATTTATTTGGGTCCTTTCTCTTTTCTTTTTGATAAGTCTGGCTAGGGATTTATTGATCTTATTAATTCTTTCAAAGAACCGGCTTCTAGTTTCATTGATCTGTTCTACTGTTCTTTTGGTTTCTATGTCATTGATTTCTGCTCTAATCTTTATTGTTTCCCTTCTCCAGATGCATATAGGTTTTCTTTGCTGTTCTTTTTTCAGCTCCTTTAGGTGTAAGGTTAGCTTGTGTACTTCAGACTTTAATTTCTTGAGAAAGGCTTGTATTGCTATGAACTTCTGTCTTAGGATGGCTTTGCTGTATCCCAAAGGTTTTGAACAGTTGTATTTTCATTTTCATTTATTTCCATGAATTTTTTTTTAATTCTTCCGTAATTTCCTGGTTGACCCATTCATTCTTTAGTAGGATGCTCATTAACCTCCAAGTGTCTGAGTTCCTTCCAAATTTCCTCTTGTGATTGAGTTCAAGTTTCGAAGCACTGTGGTCTGAAAATATGCAGGGAATAATCCCAATCTTTTGGTACAGTTGAGACCTGATTTGTGACCCAGTATGTGATCTATTCCGGAGAATGTTCCGTGTGTACTCGAGAAGAATGTGTATTCTGCTGCTTTAGAATAAAATGCTCTGGATATATCTGTGAAGTCAATCTGGTCCAGTGTGTCATTCAAAGCCCTTGTTTCCTTGTTGGTCTTCTGCTTAGATGGTCTGTCCATTGCTGTGAGTGGGGTGTTGAGTCCCCTACTATTGTTGTATTATTATCAATGTGTTTCTTTAATTTGGTTATGAGTTGGTTTATATGATTGGCTGCTCCCGAATTAGGAGCATAAATATTTATAATTATTAGATCTTCTTGTTGGATAGACCCTTTAAGTATGATAAAGTATCCCTCTTCATCCCTTACTACAGTCTTTGGTTTAAATCTAATTTGTCTGATATGAGGATTGCTACCCCAGCTTTCTTTTGATGTCCATTGGCATGATAAATGGTTCTCCACCCCCTCACTTTCAATCTGGAGATGTCTTTAGGTCTAAAATGAGTCTCTCATAGACAGCATATGGATGGGTCTTGCTTTTTTATCCAATCTGATACCCTGCTGTCTTTTGATTGGAGCATTTAGCCCATTTACATTCAGAGTAACTACTGAAAGACATGAATTTAGCGCCATTGTATTACCTGTGAATCCCCTGTTTCTGTAGATCATCTCTGTTTCTTTCTGGTGTATGCTACTTTTAGGCTCTCTCTTCGCTTACAGGATCCCCTTTAACATTTCTTGCAGGGCGGGTTCAGTGATCACAAATTCTTTTAGTTTCTGTTTGTCCTGGAAGCTCTTTCTCTCTCCTTCCATTCTGAATGACAGCCTTGCTTGATAAAGTATTACTGGCTGCATGTTTTTCTCATTTATTACCCTCGATATATTATGCCAGCCCTTTCTGACCTGCCAGGTCTCTGTGGCAGGTCTGCTGCCAGTCTGCTGTTTCTACCATTGTAGGTTAAGGAGCTCTTGCCTCAAGCTGCTTTCAGGATTTTCTCTTTATCTCTGAAATTTGCAAGTGTCACTATTATGTGTTGGGGTGTTAATCTATTTTTATTAATTTTGGGGGGTGTTCTCCCTACCTCTTGGACTTGAATGCCTGTTTCCTCCCCCAGATTAGGGAAGTTCTCAGCTATGATTGGCTAAATACACCTCCTCACTATCTCTTTCTTCTTCCTCTGGGACCCCAATAATTCTAATATTGTTTCGCTTTATTGTATCACTGATTTTTCAAAGCCTCCCCTCATGGTCCATTAGTTGTTTTTCTGTCTATTCCCCAGCTTCCTTCCTTTCCATCATATTGTCTTCTATGTCACTGACTCTCTTCTGCCTCATTTACCCTGTTAGAGCATCCAATTTAGACTGCATCTCAGATAAAGTATTTTTAACTTCAGCCTGATTAGACTTTATTTCTGCACAAAGAGATTCTCTAGGGTCTTTTATGCTTTTTTTCCAAGCCCAGCTAGTGACTTTATAATCATTATCCTGAATTCCAGCTCTGACATTTTACTTATATCCATTTCAACTAAATCTGTGGCAGAGAGTATTACCTCTGGTTCTTTCCTTTGTTTTGAATTCCTCCTAGTCATTTTGCCCAGAGAAGAATGAGAAAACAAAATATATCAACCATGACCCAAGCGAAATACATACTAGACAAATCCAAAGAGGTCAAAATCCAAAAAAGAAAAGAAAAAAAAAAGGGGAAAAAGAGAGAATATTAAGTTCCAGGTGGACAAAACAGGGTGATTCACTTTGTCCTGGGTGTATTTTGGTCTGCTTTTTAGAAGGCACTAAATCCCAAAATTGTACGGAAAGCAAAACTTATATACAAAAATAAAATTGAATACAATGAAAGGAAGCCAAAAATGAAGAATATATCTATAAAATGTAAATGTAAAAATGAAAGTTAAAAAAAGACTTAGAAACAAAGAGCTGATAAAATAAGAAACAAGTTAAAAAGGAAAAAAAGAAAAGGAAAATTTTAAGCTGAAAGATAAAAGAATCATGAAGAAAACCCTCAAATTCTATGTACTATTTTCCCCTAGCTCTGGAGTTTTGCAATTCTGTGTGCTTGATAAACTTGGTATTCCCCTTATGTTACAACTGATCGTCTGGGGGAGGGGCCTGGTGCACTGATTTTCAGGTGTCTTTGCCTGGGCAGAGTTGCACCACCCTTTGCCAGGGGGTCAGGCTCAGTGTAAGCTGCTTCGGGTTTTTCTATGTGGCTTTTGTTCCCTGAAGGCTTTCTGTGCTGCTTCAGAGGATGAAAATGAAAATGTCAGTGCCCCGATCTCCAGCCCTGGAGCTGGAAGATGGCAGCAACCTCTCTTCATAAAACCCTCAGGGAAAAGCAGTCTTCACTTTTGTGTGCACCGAACTCTGCAGACTCCTGCTGTGTGCACCCGCACCAAACCTCCTGGGGAAGGGAGGACGGTCGCCACAGGCCTGCCACTTACAGGGCCCCTGCACAGAGAGTGGTTGCCTGATCCTGCTAGTTTGTGGTTTATGGCAAACCGAGCTGCAAGCCCACTCCTGGGCTTGCTGACCATAGCCAGTTTCCCCACTCCGATGCTTGGGAACTCTGCCAGCTCAGGCAACCCCGCTCCTTCCATGACCCCGAGGAACCTAAGACCACACTATCCCACCTAGGATTCTGCCCCACTATGCCACCTGAGCACCTTTCAGGCAGGGATATCTCTCAGTGGAGCAGACTTCTAAAAGTTCCAATTTTGTGCTCTGGGGCTATATCACTTTCTGGTACCCAGCTTTTAGAGGCTCCCTCCCCCCATCATTTATTGTACTGTATATCTCCTCAGATTCACTTCTCTGCACCTCCTACCTTACAAAAAGTAGTTGCTTTTCTATTTGTAGAATTCCATCAATTCTTTTCTTACATCTCAGGTTGAATTCATAGGTGTTCAGAATGATTTGATAGTTACCCAGCTAAATTGAAGGGAACAGATGAAACGAGGTCCCCTACTCTTCTGCCATCTTGCCTCCCTCTCCCAACTATAGTATTTTTGAAAATATTTTACCAAATGGGCTTATCTAACATCCTCGGTCAAGCTGTCTGTTTATTCCAGGGTTGCCACACATATACCCAGATTTATTTGGTATTATCTGATGTATGCTACAAGTGTCTCGTCAAATGGTTACTAACCAGGGAAGTACAGAGCAGAGCCATCTACTCTCAGGTCCTAAGAAACAGATGTCCCCATAACACTGTGATCAATTCTGATCTGCTACACAGTCAGGTGGAGCCTCTTTAGCCAAAGATTTGTAAACAAAACTACCATTTTTCAAATATAAGTGAGCCCAAGTTGATTCTTGTCCTTTGTCTTTCATCCAATTAGCAGGATTCTACTTATCTAGAATGACTTAGTGGCAAACTAAAAATGACATATTCTTGAGTTATCCTTCTGGACATTGGTGACATTCTAAATATACAGTCAACCCATCATTGTCAACACAAAAATATGCTATGTATTAAGGAAACACTTGTTTCAACTGTCCCTATGAACAATAATTTTAGCAAAATCTCTTAATTATCATAAGCAAAGAGAAAAAAAACTATATACATACTTCAGATTTTAATATATTCTTCAACTTGTTAACCTCCAAATTAGTATCTTGGACCTTCTGTTTTATGTCATTAAGTTCATTGTGCGTATCATTCAATTTTTTAGACAGGACCTACAAGAAAAAGATAGCTAGATTTGACTACAAAAAAGTAAAAAATTGGTCTATGTCAAAAGCCACCATAAAGTTTAAGTATTTATAATAAATAATGATAAATAAAAGTACATATACCTAATATATAAAACTCATAAAAACCCAAAACACTTCAAGTCTTCATGCTTTTAACATCACACTCTTTGCCTTAAGACCTTGCAACTTCTTCCAGTGAGTCGAAGTCCATTTAACCACAGCTCTATCTAAACTTGCCTTCACAATTTGTTTGGCTAATGGGACAATAAACAATATGACAAATATAGGCTTGAAAATTATTTATTTATTGGGACTTTCTGTTTGCTTCTTTTGGGAATACTGCAACTATTACCATGTGAATAAATCTGGGTGAGGCTGTGGGATAATGGGAGACATAAGGCCCATCATCCCACTAGGGAAAAAACAAAACAGAAAACACAAGAATTGAAATAGTAAATGAGCGAAGAACCCAAGCAGACAATTCACAAAAAGGAAGCACGAGTAGATAATACTTGAAAAAAGTTAAAATTTACTAGTAATCAAAAAACATTTTTAAAAATTTTTTAACTTTTAAATTTTTACATTTTAATTTGAAATGTTTTAAAAATTAAACACTATTTTGTCTATCAAATTAGCAAAGAAATAAAGTTATTCTGTTACAGCAAGGAATAAGCATTTCCATGAATCTTGGAGTAAACATAAATTTCCAAAAAGCAAATCTGTGATTTGCTATCTGCTATCTATAATCTATTTCAAGAAACATTTTTAAATGCTCATAAAAACAGGAAAGACAAATATGTTGTTTTTGTTGAACACAGATACATGAGTATTCACTACCTTTGAAAATTTCCACTTATAAAGGTTTTTTTTTAATTTAGAAAAGAAACTTATAAGCTTTGATTTGATTTGAAAGTAAATCTAGTAAAATTTAACATAAAGAATGTTCACTAAGGCCTAATTTTTTATGGTGACAATATTTATCCACATTAAGTGAATGATGCAGTAAATGATAGTACCTACATAGTGGTATAACCACATACAACATTATATATCTATAAGAAATGTTTAGAATAATTTTTAATAACAGAGGAAATTTTTCATCTATATTTTGTGGAAAAGTCAGGATAAAACACTAAAAATACTTCATCCCAATTCATTAAAAATTGTGGTTTTGAGGATGATATTTTTTAAAGGTTTCTGCTTTCCAACTTTTCTATGATATGGGTTCTAAGCTTGTGGTGCACAGAGGGATCCATCTTCTATACCTTGGGCCTTTAACTCAAAGGAAAAAACTACTCTTGAACAAATGTAAGTTATTATAACACCAATTTTCTTCTGATTATGAAATATGTTTATGAAGTTTTAACAAAGCAAGGGAGTGGTTATGATGTCACAGTAAGCTAATAATATCTACAAGATATTTATCCAGTGATTATGCTGGACACTCCTATTAGTGCTTTCTAGACATATTCTCATTTGCTCTCCATTTTTATTTTTATAAACTGAGATTTAGAGAAGTTAAATGGTATGATCACACAGACAGGCAGGAGATTCAAACACATGAGTCTTAAATACTCCACTCTACTGCCTTATTATGTAGAAAAAAGCATGATATAAAGTGGCATGTGGTTTTATCTCAGTTACGTTAAAAAGTTCATGTAAATAAAAGTACAAAAAGTATTTAAAATACATGGAAAATCAGTAAAAAAAAAATACGTTAACAGTGGTTAAGTCTGGTAAAAAGGAGAGTGCTTAATCTACTTTTTCATAAATATAAGTTACATTTACCTTTAGCCTATCTGCTCTAGCTATAAGCAGAGTACACAAAAGTAGATTCTATAAATTCATACCTTTGTTTTTGCTATACATTAACTTTTTAAAAATAAACTTTTAGAAGAGTTTTAGATTTACAGAAAAGTTGTGAAATTAGTACAGAAAGTCCCCATCTGCCCTACACTTGGTGTCTTCTTATATTAGTATGGTACATTTATCACCATTAATAAAGCAACATTGATATATTACTAACTAAAGTCCATATTTTATGCAAAATTCCTTCATTTTTATGTAGTATGCCTTTTCTGTCCCAGGATCCCATTATTCATTAACTTAAAAAAAATAAAAGATTTATTTATTTTGAGAGAGAAAGAGCATGAGCAGGGGGAGGAGCAGCAGGAGAGGGAGAGAGAGAATCTGAAGCAGACACCCTGCTGAGCATGGAGCCCCATGTGGGCTCGATCTCACTTGGGCTCAATCTCACCACTGTGAGATCATGACCTGAGCCAAAATCAAGAGTCGGATGCTTAGCTGACTGAGCCACACAGGTGCTCCTCATTAACTTTTGACCAAAGTATTTTAACATCTCAGGCAATTTTTTTTATAATTAACAAAGCATTGCATCTTTATATCTGTTTATGTAAATTAAAAATATTTAACAGTTAAAAATATACACTTTCATGATGCAAACTAAACACACTCAGAATGACAGTAAGTGGGGGAATCATTTAGACTAAATCATTTTAAGGGGGTAAGAAAGCTTCCAAAAGGAGTTTTTTAATGTTCAAATTAAAATAATGATATTGGAAATGAAAAGAGTGGATACACTGAAATATATTGGCTTTAAAAAATGGGAATAATTATAAAAGAAAATTTCCCAAAGAATCACCATGCTAATGAGGACCAAAATATGTGGCACAGTCCATACACTCACACTTAAACAGAATAATTGTCTGTCAAATAAATCTACCCCCTCTCAAAAGTTTCTGAAAGCTTTTATCTTCCTTTGTTGATTTGTTCAAATATTTATTCTCAAGTAAGGAAGTACTTCCTAAGGTTTGATATAATAGTATAAATCTATTATATCATCACTCCCTCTCTCCTTTAATACTTCATGTCTGAGAATTTCATTTAGAAATTATGTGGCATATTCTGTGTAATAAAAGTTAAAAAAAAAAAAAAGGCTGATTCCAAAGCCTGAGCTCTTCTACAGAATGAAATGAGGACTGTGTCTCAGAATAAAACAAAAATTTTTCTTGGAGAAAAAAGATTCTAGGAAAAAGTATACCTGGTTTTCTTGTTTAGCTTTAGAAAACTGTTCTTGGAGATTGTCATTCTCATGAGCCAAGATATCTCTTTCCCTGGCAATCTGAGCCAGCTCATCATTTGTTTCATCCAATTGCCGACGCATTCTGGAAATGTCTTGTTCACACATAATTAGGGCTTCAGTAGACTGTCTATTCCACAAATCAGACAGTACATAAGAAGAGACATTTTACCAAAAACAAAATAACAAATTCTCATAAGACAGAAGATGGACAGTTTAGCATGAAAACTTTTGATGTTTTAAAAACATTCAAAATTTAAATATAGTTCATTGGAGTTTCTCTTTTGCCCACGTTTCACTACAAAAAAGGATGCTAAATACATAATAGTTATTTGCTAAGTATTTCAAAACTTCTGAAGCTCAAGTATAAGAAAGCCTTCATCCTATCTTTAGCTGCTATAGCTTAGTCTTCTTTGCAGGTTCCTCGACCTCTGTCCTCTTAAAAATTAATGGTTCTCAGGGCTTCACTCTCAGCCTCCTGATTCTTCTCACTCCACCCCTTCTCTCAGAAAATCCTATTCATAGCCATGGCTCCCAGTCCCATCTTCAGACGACTCTGAAATCTTATCTCTAGCCCCAGCCTCTTCCTTAATACTGCAAACTTGTATTTAACTGATTATTATTATTTTTTTTTAATGATTTTTTATTATATTATGTTAGTCACCATACAGTACATCCCCGGTTTCCGATGTAAGGCTCGATGATTCATTAGTTGTGTATAACACCCAGTGCACCATGCAATACGTGCCCTCCTTACTACCCATCACCGGTCTATCCCATTCCCCCACCCCCCTCCCCTCTGAAGTCCTCAGTTTGTTTCTCATAGTCCATAGTCTCTCATGCTTCATTCCCCCTTCTGATTACCCCCCCCTTTCTTTATCCCTTTCTTCCCCTACTGATCATCCTAGTTCTTATTTAACTGATTATTAGACATATCTGCAAGAAAGTCTCAAAGGCTCTTCAAATTCAGAGGAAAATCATGTTTCCATATACTTCCATAATGTCCAGTATTCATCCCCAGTCAGAAACCTGGCATTTTCCTAGATTCTTCCCCTTATATAAGCACCTCACTCCTCTGTCTCCCAACCCATCTACCCCAATCTATCATCATCTCTTTGGCCTGGGTAATCTTTCTTTTTTTTTTTTTTAAAGATGTTATTAATTTAGTTGACAGAGACAGCCAGCGAGAGAGGGAACACAAGCAGGGGGAGTGGGAGAGGAAGAAGCAGGCTCATAGCAGAGGAGCCTGATGTGGGGCTCGATCCCATAATGCCGGGATCACACCCTGAGCAGAAGGCAGATGCTTAACGACTGCGCCACCCAGGCGCCCCCTGGGTAATCTTTCTAACACAAAAATCTCCCCAATTTTAATGATTTCTTCTTGTCCAAAAGATAAAATAGACTCATTTGTCTATACCACAGGCCTCTGCCTATTTAGCATTTAGCATTTCCTTTCATAGTTTCTCTTACACTTTGGGTTCCAACACACTCACCTATTTGTTATTCAAGAGGCTCTTGAACATGATCTGTGGTTCTTTGCTATTCTTTTTACGTTTACTTGGCCAACACCATATTTTCTTATACTTCCCTAGACAGATTTATGCCTCCTTTCAACATTAGAAAGTTATTACCTCATATGTAACACTGAGACCCTTGTCTCCTACTATCTTTTTACCTAACAGTACTTTGCCCCCAAAAACTGCTCAAATTTTTGTTGAGTGAATGATTTACCTTGATGCCTGTTCCATCTCAGCAATGATATTCTTCATGCCTGAAATGGTCTTTTCCTTGAAAAATAATATAAGTATTAAATAAAAAATTATTTTAAATTATTTCTCTTAAAACTAAATGAAAAAAAAGAAATTTTCCCCTCCCTTTTTGATTCCCATTTGGTTTTAAATATTTACATTCTATTCTTCTTTTCTACACTTTAAAACTGAAGCTTAAATATCAGTGTATTTGTACTGGATAAAAACAAGATTATGCTTATTAAAGACTACACTTGGGTGCATTGATATGAGATCCATATAGCAAATACTTTGTTAAAATGTATTGTGTAGTCGCTCGGCAACACAAGGACCTCATAAGACCCTGTTTTTATTGGCAAAACAGTGGTTTGGCATTGGAGTGTTTTATACTGGGAACAGAAATGATTCACCTCCTCATTGGTCCATGCTGTAAAGCCCAGGAAAGTGAATCATGTAACACTAATTTTAGTTCTGAGCAATAATAACTTTGATCAAGTAAATTATTTATATTAGTCATCAACATCATCTTCAAAAAGCTATTCCAACTGAATTACTTATAAAAGTATACTATTAAGTGTGAGCTAATAAAGAGATAAGCATTATGCCTACAGCAAAGGTATAAAAAAAATAAACTACTGACATTCTCCTTTTTCGAGGGTGTGGTGAGGGAATACAATTAACAGTATCAGTTAAGGCTCAAGGTGTGCATACCTTAATGCCATCAATACCATCTCTACACCTCCTCCTTTTAAAACTCTCATTGATCCTAACTAGTTACAGATAACTATACACAGATACTTAGGGCTTCATTAGACCTAAAAAAAAGTAGGAAAATTATTCTTTCACTAAATAACCACATTTCATTTTGCCCTTTAAATTTTCAAATCCTTAGTAACCAAGTAGCAAGATGAACAACTAAACCCATATTTCCCAACCAGTTCTGCTCCTGTTTTTTTAGAAAGTCAGTTGTGTGTGTGTGAGTGTGTGTATTATCTTCCTTTATTCTTGTGCTCCTCTCGAGGCTATTTTTAGCTCCAATTTCTCATTCTGCTTTCTGGTAGAATGGTGCAGAGTCCACATCTGGCAGTAATGGATATCAGGGTATGGTTAAAATACATACTAGCAAAGCAGTTAAACCCCTTTAAGAAGCACAAGCCAATTAGAGAAAATACTGCTTAAAATAGAATATTTACACAAGGTTTTGAAATATAACTTCATACATTTCTAAATAAATTCTAAAACACTAACTGAACTTCTAGTTTTTCTGAAACCCATTATTTGGTTAAACTTTAAATATGGTTTATAAGTCTATATAGGACTTCCTTTATCAGTAGAAATTTATACTGAAAGTAAGACTCTCTGAGAACATTGTAAAGCATCCAGGATAACAAAATTATTGGGTAGAATCAAATAATACATCCTCTTAGCTTATTTTTCTCTTAATATGACCCTAATACCACCATTTCCCAAATTGTTGAAATCTATGCCATCATTATCAATTTAATATTCCTTGTACAACCTCGACATGCTTAACCAGAGACACAGACTCAAGTTAATTATTAAAAATTCAATGTGAAAAGGATGGTCATAAATCTACTTAGAAAAAATAAACAACCTAAAATGTTACACAAATAGTACTGTCTTTTATTATTCAAAAATA
Source organism: Ursus americanus (assembly GCF_024610735.1). Classification (NCBI taxonomy): domain Eukaryota; kingdom Metazoa; phylum Chordata; class Mammalia; order Carnivora; family Ursidae; genus Ursus; species Ursus americanus. The sequence goes on along the minus strand of NC_142133.1, from coordinate 10,792,937 downwards.
TGTGAACTTGCTATCAAGTTTTCTAACTTTAATTGGTAGCAACTAGGAAAATATCTTTTAAAACTATGATTACCAGAAAAAAAATTTCCCCTTATTCACTATAATGTAGGCTTTTTCCATTGTAATTTATTTCTGTAATCACCAGATAAGACTGCAAAATTACTTCTTTTTACTGAAGGGTATTTGTAAATTCAGTTCTGAAATATCATTGTAGAGCATATTTCCTCTTTTGAATGTCTAACACTGTTTTAAAAAGTTATTTTCCCTTCAAAGGATGGATGTGTTTACATTCATGATCTTACATGAAGTTCCTGATTTTGAAATGGACTTGTAACTCAATATTCCTTGTGAAGAAAAAAACAATGTTGGTAAGTTAGCAGAATTGAAGAAACATGAAATATTAGACATAGCAGAGGAAAATGATTCAGAAATTTCTACAGAATTTGTTTCTAAATGTTAGTCTTTTAAAGAAAATCGTGTCGAACTATTCAAAGTGTTCTGAATACAATCAGAAGTAAAACTCTACTCCCCCCGCAAAACCCATAAAATATCAAAAATATGAAGGCATAACTATAATTAGTCAGCCTTTTCAAAAAATAAGCCAAAATTTACTATCTGATGGACTTGTATAGCAAAATTTCAGTTGTGCTGTGAATAGATTCCCAAATCTAATCACTTCACTTCAACCTTCTCTCCAAACTTAAAAATCTAAGAGCCTATGACTGTTTCAACTATGTGTTCCAAAGACATGTCAATAATCTTCCTAAGCCTGTTTTATTTCTGTTTCCTAGTTCATGCATGGGAACTATTCATGTAGTTCCTAAGTCAGGAAGCACATCTTGTCAATCTTCCTTTAAAGATCTATTTCTCTTATAGATACTGCCATTATTCTAATAAAATTCCTATCATTTTACTTGTAGCTGGTATCCTTGTCACTATTCTCATTTCCCTATAATCCATCCTTTACATGGACTAACAAGTGCCAGAATATTTGTTTCAACATAAAGATCTAATTGCAACACATCATTTACATTATTTCAATGGTCCTCTATATCCATGATGATAGAGTCTAAACTCAATATCAAATGTATTTCCATGATTTGTTGCTTAACCCTCCCATCTCATCTTTTGCCCCCCAGCCCTGCTCCCATACTGACCTCTCTTGAAATTCATAGAAGCTGTTTTACCTGTCTGGATCACCCTTTCTCTCAGTGTCCCTTTTGTCTAAATCTTGTCCTGACTATTCCTAGTCATCACAGGGCAGTCCAGGCACCATCACTTCCTGGAAGGCTCTCTAGATCTTTCTCCTCTCCTAATCCAACCTTCAGGTTGAATTAGGTACGTTTCTAACTCCATTTGCACATTGTGCACATGTCACTTTAGCACTTAGTACATCCCATCATGATAACATCTTAATTTATCTTTCTCCCAATTATACTGTAGCCTTTTAGAAGGCATACCCACTCATCCTCAGTTTCTAACATTATACCTGGTACATGTCAATAAATGTTTGTTGAATGCATGCATGGATGGACGGATGGATAAAGGAATGAATCAGATCCCTTAGAGAGGGAAAAGACCATTCCAATGATGCTGCCTTTGCTTAAATCATTTGTGGGAAACAGTTTAGGAACTGTCTTCAGAATTGGTTTATGAAAAAGAAAAGGGTATCAATATTTCCCTGCCTTTTTGGCAACACCTTTGTTATTGTTGTTTGAACAACAAAAAATGTGGGATGGAGATTATCATCCGGCTTTATTCACCAGCTACGTATGATCTACTCTCAAAAGCTGAGGATGGTGCAAAAATATGCTCCTAGTTTTGAGCACAATTAAAAAGGCAGTTTTCATGGACATACTGCTTCCTAAGGTGGCTGCCTGAAAATATAAGTTCTGGTGTTCTTTAAAAAAGAAATCAGTCTCACTGCTTTATTACCATGCTTCACATTTTGATTTTTGAATTAGTTATTATCAGTGAGTGTTAATCACAAATTTATGAGAGAAAATCAATTTAAAATATAAGCTAGTGGACCTGGCCACATAGTTCCCAAGACTATCTTGAAATATTTCCAAATCAAATTTTATAGTTTCAACTCTCTAGAAAGAAAAACTTGAGAAAATCCTATTACTTGATTCAGATTCAAGTTCAAACGTTTCTTTTAAGCTACAGTTCTCAGAACATACTTTCATTGCCAAACTCTCTCCAAGGGATGCAATATTCTCAGATTTTTTATCCAAACATGCTTGCAGGCATTCCTTTTCTTTAGCCAGATCGTTGAGGGTTGCACCAAGAATGCTGATTTCTTCTCTCTGGGCAATACTTTGCCTGGTAAAATTATCTAAACATGTAATCATAAAGGCATTGTTTTAATCAAGATAATTTTTTTCCAATTCGAGCAGATTAAAATACTTTTCAAAGTAAACTATCCTATATTGCATTCAATGACTAAAAATAAGTACTGTATCCCAAATAAAAAATGGCTTTTGTTGTTACTGATTAAAAACTAAGATGAACCATGAAATTCTAAATGACTCATAAATGTAAAAGCACAATTAACACATTTAAATTAGAACAGCAAAGGAAAGCTCTATAGCATAAGTTCTCAAAGTAGATTTACATGTGTGGTGGGGGAGGAAAGGGTGAGTGGCCAAAATGAGTGGAATATTAAAACCACCTGTGACCTCTCTCCCTCTGATTTCCCCACCCTCTAACCTAGAATCACCATTGCATATAAGTTGGTGACTAAAAGATCTTAATATAATATTTAATTAGGTCATCTTCAGAATCAAATGTCTCCTGATATTCTGATTTTTCTAAAGTAGGGTTATTAAAAAAATCCCACAAAGTCTGATTCGATTTGTGATAACACTGGCAAGCCACTGGCAATGTTGAAGGTCTGACTGATCGGTATAGAATAGTGGTTTTCAAATCATAGTTTTTTAACCAGCACCATTAGCATCATCTGCAAACTTGTCAGAAATATAAATTCTGAGGTCTCACACCAGACCTACTGAATCAGAAATTCTGAGTGGGCAGAGCAATTTATGTTTTCACAAGCACCACACCCATGTGATTCTAACTTCTGACAAAGTTTGAGAAGCACTTGAGGAAATTAGTACAGATACAAAAAGCCTTGGCCATATCTTACTTCAAGGACCTAGCTCCAGTGATGTTTAGTAGCTCCAAATGATTCTGACACACACCGAAGTTTGAGAAATCCCAGTCTAGAGCTCTACAAGGGAAGCTCTGTTACACCAGACCTCTAGGTAAATCCTTGCCAACAGTCATCCAAAGCAGTGCTGAGAGAGGTAAAACCATATGCCAAGAGGATGATCTATATAGTACTTAAAAGCACATCATGTCCCTTTTCCAGAGAGTACTGTCTTTAAGGTAAACCACATGTTTTAGGGTATTCTGATATTTGAGTTCATTCCCACTGGCCTAAAATAAATGTATTTTAAAACTCTAAAACAGCTTTACTATCTCCTACCTTAAAAAAATATCCTCAACCCCGCATCCCACTCAAGTTACCACACCGTTTTCCTGCTTCTGTTAATAGCTAAGCTGAAGAGACTTCTATTCTCTCCCATCCCTACCTTCTCACTTCCCAATCATTCCTCAGCCTACTCCATCTTCCACATCCAACACTCCATTCACACTTTGTCAATGTTACCAAATGTGCCAAATCCAATGTGCCAAATCCAATCAATATTTTTCATCTTCATCTTATTGTGTCAGATATAAAGATATCTGACAATTGATCATACCCTCTTTTAAAAGTATTTTGCTCTCTGGGGCGCCTGGGTGGCACAGCGGTTAAGCTTCTGCCTTCGGCTCAGGGCGTGATCCCGGTGTTCTGGGATCGAGCCCCACATCAGGCTCCTCCGCTATGAGCCTGCTTCTTCCTCTCCCACTCCCCCTGCCTGTGTTCCCTCTCTCACTGGCTGTCTCTATCTCTGCCGAATAAATAAATAAAATCTTTAAAAAAAAAAAAAAGTATTTTGCTCTCTTGCCTCCCAAAATAACACTCACTTCTGGGTTTTCTTCCTACTTCTTTGGCTTCTTCTTACTGAGTCCTGGATCCTCTTCTCCTCATTCTCTATATTTTCCCTAGGTAATTTCATGGTTTTAAAATATCATTTATATGCTGATGTGTCCCAGATGTATATCTTTAGCTTAGATTTCTCTTCTGACATAAAAACTTATCTATTAACTTCTTACCTTACATTTTTACTTAAACTGAAAATATCCAAAACTGAGTTCTTTAATATTCCCCTTCTATAGGTCTCTTGTAATATTTCCTATCTTAATAAAAAGCACTTCTACTCACCTAATTATTTACATCAGACATTTTTGAACTACAAAACAGAAAATGTTAAAAAATATTCCCCATTTTAAGATGGGCTTTTTAACAGTCCTGGCTAAAATTTTACTTTACAGTTATAAGAAGATTAAGTTGTGACCACATTTCATAGAGATCACTGGTAAGAAACATAAATAGGACACTTCATAAAAATAATTTTCTCTATGAACCCAAGTGACAGCATATAGTCAAATATATGTACACTTCCCACCAGAAGTAATACACAGATATGTACCATGTTTCATTAACTTTATGGACAAGCCACAATGTAGTACGAAAACTTGTAAATTTACAAGGGATCATTACAAATTTATAAAGTGTCACGCTTTATTTAGCTATTTCTGCATTGAAAAATATAAAGCCATGTCTAAGTATTTTTGGTCCTAAACATAAGTAAAAAATTTTACTATCAAAGAAAAAACACATTTTCCACAATTCTTCATTGATAAACTTCTAATTTATGGGCCTATTTCCAGGTTTATCTATGTTATAACTGAAGAGAAGGAAACATGTTTTTCTACCACACTTTAAAATATATATATATTTATGTACGTATATATTTATTTATCAGGGAAAAAAAACTCACCAATTTTTTCATCCAAGCACATAATTTTCTCCTGAGTAAGCTGTAGCTCATACTTTTTCTTAGCAAGATGTCGCTGAGTATCAGAAAGATCTTTTTCTGTGTTTTCATATAAAAGTCTGTAAACATTTTAATAATAAAACTAATTCTGAAATTTATATGTTTTATCAACTTTCTAGTGTATTTAAATCTAAAAACTGGTAAGGACAGTAATATACATTTTTTCTTTTTAATAATTTCTTTATAAAAGTATATTATAGGAAGTTTGGAGAATAAAGGGTAAAAAGGAACCCTCAAGCTACCACTCCATAAAAGCTACTATTAGCATTTTGGTGTTCACTATTCAGTATTTTTTCACAATATATATTTTTAAGTTACCATACTATAAATACAAAATTGAATCCTGATTTTTTTTCCGCTTACACTTAATCTTTAATATTTTTCAATCCAATAATACAGCCCTCCAAATCATTTTCTGGCTGACAAATATTATATGAGGAATAGCCTTTTTTTTTTTTAAGATTTTATTTATTTATTTATTTGTCAGAGAGAGAAAGAGTGCACATGCAGGTGGAGCAGGAGGCAGAGGGAGAAGCAGGCTCACTGCCAAGCAAGGAGCTCGTGACCTGAGCTGAAGGCAGACACTTAACCGACTGAGCCACCCAGGCGCCCCAAACATTAAGTACTCTTTTTTTTTTTTTAAAGATTTTATTTATTTATTTGACAGAGAGAGAGACAGCCAGCAAGAGAGGGAACACAAGCAGGGGGAGTGGGAGAGGAAGAAGCAGGCTCATAGCAGAAGAGCCTGATGTGGGGCTCGATCCCAGATCGCCGGGATCACGCCCTGAGCCAAAGGCAGACGCTTAACCGCTGTGCCACGCAGGCGCCCCAAACATTAAGTACTCTTGACACAACATCCACACAAAGCTTCTAAACCAGGTTATCACATACCCCACCACAACCTAAATATTAAAAACAAAAACCCCTTCAGTATATACACGCCAAGAGAATCTACTGTGAAAAAAAATAAAACACTATCAAAAGTATAAATAACTGAAGTCTTCACTTCAACAAAGAAAACAAGGGGAAAGCACAAACACAGTCCCCCACTACCACAAATTATGCCGTCAAGTTTCCCACATTTGGGGGAAATTGCAGGGGTCAGCACATCGATGGAGTGCAATGGATAAGCTTTGCCCTGGGAAAACCACTTTCTTGAGTAAAACAGTAAGAAAATTTTTGAAAATATAGGTAAATTCCACTTTAGTCCAAATGAAGAATCTTTTCATATGCCTTGACAAATTATTTTCTTAGCTTTTTTTCTTGTAAAGCAGCATTTAAAAAAAATGCATGCTAAGGGGTGCCTGGCTGGCTCAGTCAGTGGAGCGCACAACTCTTGATCTCGAGGTTGTGGGTTTAAGCCCCATATTGGGAATAGAAATTACTTTTAAAAAATCTTTAAAAAATGCATGCTAAAATCAGAAGCATAAATGTAACAAGTCTATCAATTCATATGATAATGATGAGTCCTGAAAGAGGATTGCGGCAAAACCTTCCAGCGCACACTGTGGCTATTCTAACGCTGTTAAATTGCACTGCAGACATATACTTTTCAAAATAGCCATATCCCCCAGCACAACACACGGATCCATCTATTAAGAAAAACAAAACAGAAAACTACGCACATAATCAGAAGTTCTCAAATCAGACCTTTAAGTCACTGACCAATAAACCTACACCTCATACAGACATTTAAGCAATAAAAACTTCAGAAATAAAGCTGGTAGCTTCTTTTGCAGACTCGTGTAACACTGATGTCAGAAAAGACTCTTACAACTCCTCTAAGATACATTTAGAACTTTAAGCAACCTACTTTTTTTTTCAAATGCCCAGAGTCCTAGAAGAGATTTTTGGTTGCTTCCAAGGTTGGGCAATTAAAGCTGCTGTAAACATCGTGTGCAGATATTTGTGTGCACATAAGATTCCACCTACTTTGAGTAAATACCACAGAGCACTGTATGGTAAGAGTGTGTTTAGCTTTGTAGAAATCGCCAAACTGTTAATAAAGTGGCTGTGCCATTTTAAATTCCCACCAGCAATGAGTAAGAGTTCCTGTTGACCCACATCCTCACCAGCATTTGTTGTCAGTGATCCAGATTTTGCCCATTCTAATAGGTATGTAATGGTATCTCACTGTTGTTTTAATTTGCATTTCCCTGATGACCTCTAATGTAGAGCATCTTTTCATATGCTTATTTGCGATCTGTATATCTTCTTGTGGAGGTCTGCTAAGGTCTTTGGCCCATTTTTTAATTGGGTTGTTTGTTTTCTTATTGTTGAGTTTTTAAAGAATTCTGTGTATGTTTTAAATAACAGTTCTTGATCAGCTGTGTCTTTTGCAAATATTATCTCCCAGTCTGTGGCTTGGCTTCTCATGTTCTTGACATTGTCTTTAATTTTAATGAAGTACAGTTAATCAATTATTTCTTGCACAGGTTGTGCCTTTGCTGTTATACCTAAAAAGTCATCTACATATTGAAGGTCATCTAGGTTTTCTCCTGTTATCTTCTAGAGGTTTTACAGTTTTACATTTAGGAATATGATCCGTTTTAAGTCCATTTGACGGTGATATCTGTGTTGCAATTTTATTTTTTTGGCACATGGATATCTAGTTGTTCCAGCGCCATTTGTGGATTCTGTTCCGCTGATCTATTTGTCTATTCTTTTACTAATACCAAAGTATCTTGATTACTATAGCTCTATAGTAAGTCTTCAAGTACTAGCAGTGCTCCAACTTAGTTTTTCTTCAATATTCTGTTGCCTATTCTTTTGCCTCTCTATATAAACTTTAAAATCTGTTCACTGATATCCACAAATAACTTGCTGTGATTTTGATTAGAACTTACTGAATCTGAGGCGCCTGGGTGGCACAGCGGTTAAGCATCTGCCTTCGGCTCAGGGCGTGATCCTAGCGTTATGGGATTGAGCCCCACATCAGGCTCCTCCGCTATGAGCCTGCTTCTTCCTCTCCCATTCCCCCTGCTTGTGTTCCCTCTCTCGCTGGCAGTCTCTATCTCTGTCGAATAAATAAATAAAATCTTTAAAAAAAAAAAAAAAAAGAACTTACTGAATCTATAGATCAAGTTGAGAAGAATGGACATCTTGAAAATACTGTTTTCCTATCCAAGAACATAGAATATTTTTCTTTCTTTTTTTAAAAAAGATTTATTTGGCAGGGGAAGGGGCAGAGGGCGAGGAAGAGAGAGAATCCTCAAGCAGACTCCCTGCTGAACGCAGCGCCCAGTGCAGGGCCTGATCTCATGACCCTGAGATCATGACTCCAGCTGAAATCAAGAGTAGGATGCTTAACCAACTGAGCTAACCCAGACACCCCTAGAGTATTTTTCAGTTTATTTAGTTCCTCTTTGATTTCTTTCACCAGTTTTGTACTTTTTCTCATACAGATCTTATACATAATTTGTTAAGACTTATACGCAAATATTTCATTTTGGGGTTAGTAATATAAATGGTATTGTGTTTTCAATTTTAAATTCCACTTCTTCATTGCTAGTATAAAAAAAGCAATTGATTTTGCCTATTAACCACATATCCTGCAATCTTGTAGTAACTGCTTATTATTTCTAGATTTTTTGTTGATTCTTCTGGATTTTTCAATACAGAATACCATATCATCTACAATAGATTTTAATACTGAACTCTTTTTAGTCTCAAATACCCAGACTCAAACTGAACCAGTCTTGGACTCACTGGACACAAAGACCCAAACTAACTTTTTATTAACAGATAGCTCTATCAATCATTCAAAACTATATGGAAAATTCTTCTTGGGCCTAGAGATGTTTGATACACTGATGCAGACACACAGATTTTTTTTTAATCTACTTCTAGGAAATGTTCTGAAAATACTCTAGCTTTTTACTATTGTTGTCTGACATAGAAACCCAAACAGAAGAACTTCTGCTACTAAAATATACCTGTTTGAAAGAAAAGTTTATTTAAGCAGTATAGGAACACAGATAATGAGTACTGGTTTGAAACACTGGAGAATTTCTTCTTCATCAGCAATGAAACTCAAACAGAAATACATTAATTTCTTTTTGGCTGATTTGGCTTGGAACACTATGGAACTTCAATTCTGAGATAGAGAAATCCAGATATGTGCTGAACCATGCTCAGGACTCAATTTCTAGTGAGTGTTCACACATGGGATAAAACTTTTCTTATCAACTGACAAAACAGAAAACAGGAACAACAATATTTTAACTATATTGAATGTAGTTGGATTACATGGCTTCTGATTAGTTTCTCTGTAATTCCTTGCCTTTTGTACATGTAAATATGAAACCTATGACATGAATATATTACAAAGTACAAGATACTGATCTATAAAAAATAAACTGACAGCTGACTTCTCAGCAGAAATAATGTAAGTCATAAGATAGTGGAAAGATATTACTCAAAGTATTAAAAAGTAAAAATAATTCCCAACCTTTAGAATTCTCTATCTAGCAAAAAGATCCTTCAATACCAGCAAGGTTACAACAGAGGTGGTGAGAAATGCTCTGCTTTTGAGTACATTTTGAAGACAAAACAAACTGGATTGGATATGGATATATGAAATCATGGATTACTCAAGGTTTCAGGCCAAGAACTGCATGAGTAGACTTTCCATTTACTGAGATGAGGACTGAAAGAGCAGATTCATGTGTGTCAGAGGGTGAAGGGTAGTGAATAGCAGAACTCAGGTTTGAAAATGTTAAGTTTGAGGGGCGCCTGGGTGGCTCAGTCGTTAAACGTCTGCCTTTGGCTCAGGGCGTGATCCCGGCGTTCAGGTATCGAGCCCCACATCAGGCTCCACCACTGGGAGCCTGCTTCTTCCTCTCCCACTCCCTCTGCTTGTGTTCCCTCTCTTGCTGGCTGTCTCTCTCTCTGTCAAATAAATAAATAAAATCTTTAAAAAAAAATGTTAAGTTTGAGATGTCTGTTAGACATCCCAGTGAAGATGAAAAGGAGGTGGATGGACATTCGGGTCTGGAGTTCAAGAAAAAAGTCCATGCTACAGATATACATTTGAGAGTCAAGAGTAAATACATGAGACTGGATGAGTTCACCGAGGGATGAGTACACATACAAGAAGAGAAGTGGTCTAAGGACTGAGCTCAGGGACACTTCAACATTTGCAGATCATGGAGACAAGGAGGAACTAGCAGAAGAGCCTGAGACAAGACATCTAAGGAGAAGAAAAGAAAATCAAATGAGCATGGTACCTCCGAAGCCAGCAAAGAAAGTATTTAAAGGAGTAGAGAAAAAGCGCAACTGATCATCTTTGTCAAATGTTGCTGATAGGTCAAATCAAATGAAGACTGAGGACTGACCACTGAATTGAGCAACATGAAAGTAAATATTACCTTGAAAAAAAGTTGTCATAGAATGGAAGGAGCAAAAGGCAGATTACAGTAGGTTTAAAAGAGAACAAAATGTAAGACACTGGAGCCAGAAGTTTAGACAACTCTTTCAATGAAAGATACAAAATTTAGTACAAATATGTAATATATCTGAACAACATGATTACAAATCTGAACTAAGGGACAAATAGAAAAACACTGCACCTAACTAGTTCAAAGTTAACAAATTTCTCAAGTACACACAGATAATTATAAAAATTGATCATAAAAGTAGAGGGCAACACATTTCAGAAATTTGAAATCTAGTATGTTGTGAAAAATAATATAATTAGCAAAAAGTCAGTCAAAAAGATAAGTGAAAATTCATTATTTTTTTGGATACTTAAAATCACACTAATAAATAACCAGTAGATCAAGTAAGAAGTAATGATGAAAATTAGAAAATATTTTATAAGTACATAACAAAACTTGTAGAATACATTCAAGTATTTTGAGGGAAACTTATGGCCTTAAATGTTTATATGAGGGGGGATATAAGCCTGAAAAGTAATAATATAAGCATTAATCTGAAGAAATTAGAAAAAAAAAATAAATCTAAAGAAAATAAGACGGAAATAATAAAGAACAAAACTCAATGAGGATCACCAAAGCAAAATGTTGGTCCTTTGAAAAGACTAATAGCAACAGACTAAAAAAGAAGAAATCGCTACAGATTCTACAGACATTAAAATGTTCATAGGATATTGTAAACAACATTATCCTAAAAATGTTTTAAAATTCAAAGAAAATGAACAAATGCCTTAACAATATATACTGGAATAAGAAGAAATTTCTTTTTTTTTTTTTAAAGATTTTATTTATTTATTCGACAGACATAGAGACAGCCAGCGAGAGAGGGAACACAAGCAGGGGGAGTGGGAGAGGAAGAAGCAGGCTAATAGCGGAGGAGCCTGGGAATAAGAAGAAATTTCTAATTGTTCCTTTATCCATTAAACAAATAAAATAAAAACTTCCCTCAAAAAAAAAAAAGTTGGATCCAAAAGGCTTCACTGGTTAAGTACTAAAACTTCAATATTATGCCAACTCTTCCAGGCAATGAAAGAAGACTAAATGAATTGAGATTATTATAAGGTTTACATGATATTAATACCAAAATCTGATTTTAAGAAACCGCAAGAAAGGCAAGTTACTGGTCAATCTCAATTATAAAAAAAAAATGTAAATATCTTAAACAAAGCATTAACTGACACCAGAAATCTATAAAAAAAGTATAACATACCCGACCATTTGACAAAACACATTTATTCCTGGGGGGGGGGGGGCGGGAAACAAACTCTCGGTAATCCAGGAATAAAAGGAAACTACTTCAACCTGAAAAAAGACTTCGACAAAAAACATACAACTTAACACCATACTAACTGTTGAGAGTCTAAATACTTCCCCTTACAAGTGGAACAAGACAAGGACGTCCACTTCACCATTTCTATTCAACATTGTACTGGATGTTCTAGCCAATGCAATAAGGCAAGAAACAGACAAACAAAAACAAAAAAGCATGCAGACCAAACATGTAAAACTGTCTTCATCTGCAGATGACCTGTCTACGTGGAAAATTAAACGGATTCTACAAAAAGGCTACTAGAACTAAAATGTAAATTTAGCAAATTGTAAAATACCAGATAAATAAAAATCAATTGTGGGACTTCTGGTTTTAACCCTAACAAGTAAAGAGCTTAGACACTGTCATTTTCATTTTTATAACAAAAAAAGTGAACAAAATGAAAATCAAAGATTTTCTATGACACATTAGAACAGTGAATTACAGAGCAAACTGCCAATTCAGAATCTGAAAAGAATAACCAAGATCTGCTCATCTGGAGCAGAAGTCACTGGAATCACAAATGGTTATGAACACTTAAATAATAATTTTGACACATTGCTGGAGGCTGAGTTTGCACTTACCTGAGAGTGAGAAGTTCTTAGCGGCCATAGTTTTAGAGGGATCCCTGTATTTCAGTGTTTACCTCCAGGAACTCCACTAGGTTCTCACAGTAAAGATCTGAGAAAGATCCCCCGTGATTCTGACAGGGGGAAAGTAATTATTGTGAAAACTGCCCAGAGCATTCTCCACAATAAAGGGTTACTCTTCAAGTAAAAAGACTTTACCATAGCCCTATCCCAGCTATAAAAGGACAATTCTCCCACCTTACCCTCTCTAGCCTTCCTGTCTCACATAAGTGGATTAAAAAAAGAAAAAAGTTATACCAATGGAAAAACTCTTGTAAACATCATAGCCCAGAGACACAGGTCCACTAAAAGATTGAAATTTAAGGACAAGAGTAGAGAACGTGTTCCTTCCTCTCACCTAATTACCACACTAACAGGGTTCCATGATAATCACAGTGAATCACAACCAAAAGAGCTGCAAGATGCATGCTCTCACTGAGAAAGCATACCCAAGGAAGCCTGAAGTCAAAAGGAGAAACAACAATCAGGACAACAGAGGAATCTGAAGTCTCTGGCACCTGATTCTACAACAGACATTGAACACAGCTCAATTGCCAGCCAAATAAACATGAACAATGACACGAGAGGCTTATTTACTTCAGTTAACACCCAATACAATATGTGTGGCTTCAACAAAAAAATTACAAGGCATCCCAAAAGTCAAGCAAAAACACAATGGAAGGATAAAACCAGACTCAGATACAGCACAGCCACGGGAATTATCAAACAGGAAATTTTAAATAACTATGACTAATTGGTAAGGGTACTAATGGAAAAAGTAGACAATATGCAGTAACAGGTGGTTAACATAAACAGAGAGATGGAAACTGAGAGAAAAAAGAGGAAATGCCAGAAAGCAAAATACTGTGACAAAAAAGAATGCTTTTGATGGGCTCAACAGTAGATTGGACACAGTCAAGCATAAATCATTGAGCTTAAAGACAAGTCAGTTAAAACTTCCCAAACTGAAATGCAAAATGCAAAGAGAAAAACAAAAACAAAACAGAACAGAACATCTAAGAACTGTAGGTATAATTCAAATACCAAAAGGAGAAAAAAGAGAACAAGAGCATAAGAAATATTTGAAGTAATTATGAAATAAAAATAAGCCATGGGGATGAAAAGTACAGTATAGGGAATATAATCAATAATACTGTAATAACTGTACAGTGATCCATGGTAACTACACTTACTGTGGTGAACATTTCATAATGTATATAGTTGTCAATCACTATGTTCTACACTTAAAAAAATATATGTCAACTATACTTCAATTTAAAAAATGTTTTAAGTAATAATGGCCTAGAACTTTCCAAAGTTAAGGCACAGTGTCTACAGGCAGGGAACTATAAAACAATGATGAAAGAAATCAAAGATCTAAATAAATGGAGAAATATTCCATGTTCATAGGTTGAAACAGTCCATATTAAGATGTCCATTCTCCCCAACTTGATCTACAGATTCAATGCAAATCCAATTAAAATCTCAGGAAGCTACTTTATAGATATTTATTTTAGAATCAGAGGTACTGATTCTAAATTTTACATGGAAAGGCAAACAACCAAGAATAGCCAATATACTATTGATGAAGAGAAAGCTGGAGGATTCACACTACCTAGTTTCAAGACTAACTATACAGTTATAGTAATCAAGACAGCATGGTTTGGCAAAAGAATGAACAAAATAGATCAATGGAATAGAATGGAGATCCCAGAAATAGGCCCACACAAATATAAGCAATTGATTTTTTTTTTTAAGATTTTATTTATTTATTTGACAGAGAGACAGCCAGTGAGAAAGGGAACACAAGCAGGGGGAGTGGGAGAGGAAGAAGCAGGCTCCCAGTGGAGCAGGAGCCCAACGTGGGGCTCAATCCCAGGACCCTGGAATCAGGCCCTGAGCCAAAGGCAGATGCTTAACAACTGAGCCAACAAGGTGCCCCAAGCAATCTGATCTCTGACAAATGATCAAAGACAATACAGAAAGGGCAGTCTTTCAACAAATGGTGCTGGAACAATTTTAAGACATCCATATGCAAATTAAGTGAACTGAGACACAAGACTTTACATCTTTCACAGAATTAATTCAATACAGATCACTGAACTTAAGTGTAAAATGAAAAACTATACAACTCCTAGAAGAAAACATAAGAGAAAAATACGTACACGTGGGTTTGGTAATGAGTTTTTAAATACAACACCAAAAACACAATCCATGAAAGTAAAAGGTAAGCTGAACTTTATCAAAATTTAAAATTTCTGCTCTGCAAAAGACACCATTAAAAGAATGAAAAGACAAGGCACAGATGGGGAGAATATATCTGCAAATCACATATCTGGTATTTGAAACTGAAAATGGGTGAAATATCTAAACAGATACCTCACCAAAGAAAATCCAAAGATGGCAAGTAACAATATGAAAAAATGCTCCACATCATTCGTTATTAGCAAACTGCAAGTTAAAACAATGAAATATTGCTACACGCCTATTATAATGACTAAAATACAAAACTGTGACAATACCAAATGCTAACAAGGATATGGAGCAACAGAATCATTCATCACTGGTGGGAAGGCAAAATGGTACAGTCACTTTGAAAGAGTTGGGCCTTTCTTATAAAGCTAAATATAGTTTTAATCTAGTATTCAGCAATTATGCTCCTAAGTATTTACTGATCTGAAAACCTGTGTCCACACAAAAACCTGCACATGAAAGTTCATAGCAGCTTTATTCATAATTGCCAAAAACTGGAAGCAACCAAGATGTCCTTCAATAGGTGCATGGAGAAACACACTGTAGTATATACATATGATAGATTATTATTTGATGATAAGAAGAAATAAGCTATCCAGGTATGAAAAAACATGAATGAACCTAAAATGCACATTGCTAAGTGAAAGAAGCTGGTCTGAAAAGGTTGTATGCTGTATTTCAATTATATGACATTCTGGAAAAGGCAAACATTTCCTCAGCCAGGTGATAAAGGTCAAAATCAACAGTAATAAATCCTATGGACAGTACATACCCATAATACCCTATACCCTAAAATGGATATTTACCTCTGTGACTTTTCTCTCAAAAACAAATTACCCCGTCTAATCATGACAAAAACAGCAGACAAACCCCAACTGAGAGACATTCTACAAAATACTTGATTAGTACTCCTCAAAACTGTCAAGGTCATGAAAAACAAGGAGTCTGAAACTGTCATAGCCAAGAGAAGCCTAAGGAAACATGACAACTAAATGTAATGTAGTGTCCTGGGTGAGATCCTGGAATAGAAAAAAGACATTAGGGGAAAACTAAGGAAATCTGAATAAGTATGGACTTCAGTTAATAATGTATCAAATAACTGATTCATTAATTCTAACAAATGTACTAACGTAAGATGTTAATAAGAGAGGAAATTGGGCATGAGGTAAGTAGGAACTCTACCATCTTCACAATAGCTCTGTTAATCTAAAACTGTTGTATAATACAAAGTTTATTTTTAAAAACAACTGTATTTTTGGGGCGCCTGGGTGGCTCAGTCGTTAAGCGGCTGCCTTCAGCTCAAGTCATGATCTCAGGGTCCTGGGATCGAGCCCCACATCAGGCTCCCTGCTCAGTGGGAAGCCTGCTTCTCCCTCTCCCACCCCCCCTGCTTGTGTTCCCTCGCTTGCTGTGTCTCTCTCTGTCAAATACATAAAATCTTTAAAAAAATAAAAAATAAATGAAAACAACTGTATTTTCATATACAAGCAATAAACAATCAGAAAGTGATGTGTTAAAATCCCATTTACAAGAGCATCAAAAAAATAGGAAATACTCATATAAATCTGACAAAAGTAGCACAGGACCTATACACTAAAAACTACAAAACATTGCTGAGGGAAATTAAAGACCTGTTTATGAGTGGGAACACTTGATATTCTTTAGATGTCATTTTCCCCACCAATCAAATTACCAAGCAGGTTTCTGGGTTGGTTTTTTTTACACACTGTGAAACTGATTTTTAAAATAAAATACAAAGGAACTAGAATAGCCAAAACTACTTTGAGAAAGAACAAAGTTGGAGGACTAACATTACCTAATTTGAAGACTTTAAAACAAAACGGAACAAAAAGTAATCAGGCAGGTTATACTGATATAAATAGATTCATCAAATAAAATAGATTATTAAGAAAAGACTTCTACATACATGGACAACTGACTTTCTGCAAAGCACAAAAACAAGAAAGGATAGTTTTTCAACACATACTGGAACAACTGGATATTCTTATGCAAAAAAGGTGAACTTTGATCTACATCTTGTACTATATACGAAAACTTTCAAATGAACAGCAGATTTAAATGTTAAGAACTATAAAACTGCTACAAGAAAACACAAAACAAAAATCTCAGTGACATTACACTTGACACTGATTTCTTTAAAAGAATACAAAAAGCTGGATATAATTCTTAAAAAAATCAATAAATTTCACTTAATCAAACTGAAAAACATTTGCTCTTTAAAAGACAGTTAATATAAAGGTAAGCCACAGAGTGGGAGGAAATACTTGCAAAATACACCTGACATACGACTTAGAATATAGAAAGGACTTTTACAACTTGGTAATAATATAAACAATTCAATAAAAGTGTGCAAAAGATTTGAACAGACACTAAAGAAGATAAATGTATGGTACATAATAAGCACATGCACAGATGCTCAAAACCATTAGTCATTAGGAAAGGCAAATTAAAACCATAATACATACCTATTAGAATGGTTAAGATTAAAAAGATAATGCACACCAAGTGTTGATAAGGCTACATAACACCTGGAACACTCATACGCTACTGGTGCAAATGTAAAATAAAATAGTACAACCACTTTGGAAAACAGTTTAATAGCTTCTTCAAAATTAAACGTATATCCATCACATGACTCAGTCACTCTACTCTTAGATATTCATCCAAAAAAAATAAAAGCTTATGCCCATACGAAGACTCATACAAGAATGTACATGAATGTTTTATTTGTTATAGCCCCAAACTGGAAACAACCAAAATGTCCATATATTCACACAATGGAATACTACTCAGGAACAGAAAGGAATAAACTATTGATTATACAACAAGGATAAATTTCAAAATAATTATCCTGAGGGAAAGCAGCCCACTGAGAGAATATATACTATATGATTTCATTTATATAACATTTTAGAAAACCCAAACAAATCTCTAGGACAGAAAGCAAATCAATAGTTGTCCAGGCATTGGCAGGATGGGTGAGAGGTTACAGAGGGGCATGAGGAAACTTTCGGGAGTGATGGGTAGGGCCACTATCTTGATTGTGCTGATGGTTTTACAGATATATATACTTACCAAACTGAACACTTTAAATATGAGCAGTTTATTGTATGTATGCCAACTAGATTCTAATAATACTGTTAAAAGAAAACAAATGTATGCAAAAACCCTTCAAAATATTATACATTTATCTGATAGAATATTTTAGTAAACTACTAAAATGCTTTCCAGGAACTTCCAATGACACAGGGAATGCTTATGATATACAATTAAGTGAAACTGGCCAAATATATAACCTAATATAGAATGACATCAATTACACAGAAAGCTTACATAACATGGATGGAAATATTCCTGGTTAGAGAGAGATCTATAATAATGATAGTTTTCACTGAGTTATGGAATCATGGATGATTTAAACTGTTTTTACACTTTTCTCTATTCTCCAAGGTTTTGTTACTGTTGTCTTATTTTATTATTATTTTTATTTTACCTGAGCCTGTAATATTCTTTTAAACAAGAAATTTAAAAATAAATGAAGGGGAAAATTTTGAGTCATTATCTGTCCTGACAAGTGATTTCAACATATGTACCACAGACCCTTGAAAGATCAAAGAGGGGACTCTGGGAACTCTTATGTGAACCAAGTATTATCTGTAGACTTAATATTTCACACTACTATTTTTCAAATGGTCACAGATGGATTGCAATTCAATATTACTGAATCTGTAGAACTCTATCTCTCATATCAACAGACACTAAAAGTAAAACTGCTAACATGGAGGTCTTCAAAAACTTAATCCCCTATATTTATTGCCTGTAGGTTGCTTAACTGGAATTTCTTCTGCTACCATACCAGTATGTAGGAAGGACTGAGAACCTATTTGGTCATTCAGTTAACAGAAGCTCCATTACATTTTCCTACGTGTTCAAACGCCAAAGTCAAATAGTACCCAGAAGAACTCTGTAAAAGCTACTTCAGTTAAACATTAGGCTTTCTGCAAATGTAAGATGAAGACTACCAGAAGTCTGATTCCTAGTTAGGTATGGCATTACTAGTCTATAAGTGACCTTTGGGAAATCATTTAATGTGTGCTGAGATTTCTATAACTGCCTCATAATAATCCTCTCAGAAATTAAAGTCAACAAATAACTTAATTATCATTATAAAATACTCTACAAAAAGTAGATCTAGTAGTTATATTAAGCTAGTTGTTTAAAGGTAATTTACCTCAAGGAATTATTCTCTGCCTTTTGTCTGCCAAGTTCACTTTCAGTATCCATTGCCTTTCTTGCTAGTGATTTCATTTCTTTTTCCACAGTGGTTATGGTTTCTTTCATCAAAGTCATATTTGACATTTGCTCCATACGTTCATCATCAAGCTATACAAGTAGAATGACAAGGTTACTGCCACCACTAACAAAATCTTCCCAAAGAGACATCCTATCTTTGCACAAACTGTGGCATACGACAAGATTTACCCCAGGAGATGATCAGATCGGACCTGAATGTTGTGGGAGGGTGTATGGACAAGGTATTGTGGAGCAGGAACAAGAACAAGCTACTGCACAGCCTGTGCATAAAGCCTATTACAGTATATGCATTTACATTTTCAATCTGGTTCATTTTGACTGTAGCACATGTATCTTATTCGAAGGGATTTATTTGTTGTTCAACATTAACAAGTTATACATATAAAGTGGAATTGTGAAAAAATGTTTTTCTCTCCTGAGCAATGCTTTTTTTTCTCATTATAACAACATAACACAGACAAATGTATAAATATATTCAATTAAATTTGATAACAGAAGTCAAATTCCCCTAATTTTGTTTATATAGTCATAATATCTCAAATATATATTCATAGCATCTAAAATTCTCGGTTAGTAAAAACGTGATGCTTCACATTTAAATTCAGTTTAAACATATTCTTCTCATTAATTTTCACTTCATAATAATTTCTTCTACCTTAGTGACCCTTTAGGTAGAATAAGCCAGTTTCTCTGTATCTGGCAATGTTATTGTTAATGAAACAGGGAGATGAGAAAGTTGTTAAAATCCCACAGATGTATCCTTAATGTTTTTTTTTTCTTAAAGAACACACTGTACAACCTAAAAAAGACTTTACTTACATTTTTTTGGAAGGAACTAACAATGAAAAAGTGGTAATTTATACTATACATACCACCTTAAATGTTTTAGAATTACTAACACTATCTTAGAAAAAGAAAGGAACTTCTCTGAACATAGAGAAAAAGGGAAAGGGGGAAGCTATTGACAGTTTATAGCTGAAAACACAAAAGTGATTTTTCTTTACATTATGAACTGTACACTCCAGCTCTTCTATCCTTTGTTCCAAGTGAGCCTTCTCATTAAATGCTGTCTCTTGGGCAATCTGTTTAAAAAACAAAAACAAAACAAAATGTTTTCAACGTTCTCTACACTGTGTTTCACAAATGGTCATACAGATAAATTTCATCCAAACCTTTAGCCTTTCCCTCAGGCTATCTCGTTCTGTGGTCATTCTTCGTAAATCAGTGAAGGCCACATCTCTTTCAGTCTCCACCCGCCGGAGGATGGCATGTGCTGTTGTTGATTTAGGAGACTTACAGTTTTTCATCATTTCTCGTCGAAGTCGGGCAATTTCTTCCTGTGCCTGTTATTTAAATACACGGACTTCTATTTAACAAGCTTTAGAACAGACATAAATATAGCTATCTTAAATCCAGCCAGTTAAAATACAAACCATTTATAAACATGCATGCAACAGGATAATGTTTTTTAATGAGTTTATATAAATAAATGCAAATGATGTCCAAAAATGCAAGTGAATGTATAAAAATAGAAGTCTGGTTTATAATATTTTGGCCAAAAATTTTTTAAATTAATTTGGAGGCAGTCAATATAAGAGAGAATGTTTTGCTAATGTTCTGTGATATAAATTTGAATTCAGCAAAATTCAGGTAAAATGCTATTTTAATAAATATTACAGTGTTCCCATCTTTCTATCTAATAAATGTATATGCCATTTCCATGCCCTGGCTACTTTTACCCTGACAGAAGGCTCACCAATCCTTACTGACAACCCAATATACTCTCTCACACTTGTTCAACCACCCTCAGGTCCCAAACCTATTCTATACCTACAGATGATTTTATATCCTACTGTGCTACTTAAAAGTCCCTTATCTTTCTTGATTTTGATCACTACCTATTCAGTTGGTCTCCAAGTCTCAGAGGAAGATATAGTATCTCCCAATTTCCATAGCAAAGCTTTCACCAGAATCCTGGACCTCACCTCCTGAAATGCCTTCTAAGAAACTCCTGACTCAATAACAGTTGACCCTTGAACAACATGGGTTTGAACTTACACACAGGTCCACTTATACAGAGATTTTTTTCAACAAATACAATATAGTATTGTAAATGAATTTCTTCTCTTTATGATTTTCTTACTAACATTTTCTCTTCTCTAGTTTATTTTATTGGAAGAATAAGTGTATAATACATATATAAGAAATGTGTTAATTGACTATGTTATCAGAAAGATTCTGGTCAACAGTAGGCTAGTTGCGATTAAATTTGGGGGAGTCAAAAGTTATACAAAAATTTTCAACTGTGCAGGAGGGTTGGCACCCCTAGTCCCACCTTGTTCAAGACTCAACTGTGTAATTATTTCCTTTCATTTTGAATAGCACCCTCTCCACTGGCTCTTTCTCCCCTGCCTTCTACCATAACACATGGCTCCCTTATCTTGAAAAACTGTCATTTAACCTTGCTGACCCATTTACCATCCCATATCTCTTTTACATTTGACTAATTTTTCTTAAGCACCATGGTTTGTACCCATTTGCCTGTTCCTCAGCACCTACTCTTCCACCCAGTGTAAACTACCTGGCTCCTATACCTACCATTTTGCAGTATTTCAAATAATGACCTCACCAAATGGCCTTTTCTCAGTTCCCATTTTTGATATTTGGCAACATTTGACATTGTCTTCAACACCCTGTTTTAGACTCTTTCCTTCCTTGGGCTTAATATTGTTCTACCTTAGTTTCCTATCTTATCTCTTTTAAAGGTTCCCATACCAATTGGAAAAAACATCCCAATATTACATCTGTTCCTCTATAGCTTTCTCATTCAGAGACCTCATCAACTCTGAAAGCCACAAACTCACCTCTAAGAAGATGAATTCCCCATCTACATATTCAGCTCTTACCTCTCTCCCCATTCCAGTCCCACATTTTCTTCTGCTTGAATGCAATTACCACCTGATTGTATGACCATCATCTTACTCCATCTATCTGAAAACAATACATCTTTTCCCTCAAATCACCAATGGCTTTACTATTTCTTTTTCTTTACCAAAATTCTTCAGTCATTCAAAAAAGAGCTTCAGTCAGGTCCATTCATCCCTCCTTCTTGCTAAAACCAAATCTTGTCAAGGCTTCTGTTACAGTATCTGTTGTATCTCTCCTAATCCTTCTTTCCACTGATGGCATGCTAGCTTAGCTCTTAATGCCTCATGCATGGACTGCTTTCACAGCCTTCTAAAGAGTCCACAGTATTTCCTTCCTCCAATTCTCTTGAAAGAGGAATTGTTATATAAAAAGATAACACAGAAAGACTACGAAAGAGATAATACAAAATTGTTAACAGGTTAAAATTGTAAAAATGTGCACTGGGTGTAATATGCAAATAATGAATCACGGAACATTGCATCAAAACTGGGGATGTACTGTATGGTGACTAATACAACAAAATAAAAATTATTTTAAAAAATTGTAAAAATGTGGCTTGGTCATTTCTTGTGCCCTAAAAACAACAACAAACAAACAGATTGCCCATTGCTTACAAAGCAAAGTATAAACCCCTTATAAGGCCCATTACACAGCCTCTACATGTACTTCAGAAGCTGGCAAACTACGTGTGGCTCACAGGCCAAATCCAGCCTGACTCTTGTTTTTGTAGGTCTATAAGCTTTTGTAGGTCTATAAGTAGGTCTATAAGAATGTTTTTTACATTTTTAAATGATCAAAAAAACAAACAAAAAAGATTTCATAATATCTATTATAGGTAAAAATAACATGAAATTCAAATTTCCGTGTCCAAAAGTAAAGTTATATTGTAACGCAGCCAAACTCATTCATTTGTAAATTGTCCATAGCTACTTTCACACTATCACAGAGTTGAATAGCTGTGAGACTGCATGGCCTGCAGAGCCCAAGATATTTATTTTCTGAGCATTTACATAAAAGGTTTGCAGACTCCTGCTCTAGTCCAATTTACCTCTCAAGCCTTAGCTCCCCCTTACTTCAATGGCATATAGCTTTTAGTCTAGTCTTAACCTGATCCATTTATCTATTGATTTTCCTGCCTTTATCCTTTGCCTCACACCATTCCTTTGGTCTGGAATATTCCTTCTTACCCCTTTCAAGATTCTTCCTTCAGGACTCAAATTTCATATCATCTAGCAGAGATTTCCTTGATCACAAGGAACTAAAAATACCCACTTCTTTTATTTCTTACAACATCTTCTGGACTATTTTTACTTAAGTAACAAAAAATACATACAAGACAATATACTTTATTTCCCCCAAGTAGACTGTGAACATAGAAAACAATGTTGGTATTTCATCATTTTTTTCTATCTCTTCAAGTGGCAAGCCCAGAACCCTGCATATTGTAGCTATAATTCTTAATAAAACTTGACATTTTTAAAAGAAATTATGTTGGTGATTTATGGGGTTTAATATTTGTTGAGTAAATAAGCTCTATGATAAATAAGGGCTTTTTTGGATATGAGGATAAACATGTGTATATGTGTGTATGTACACATACGCTTACTGTATGTACATTACATTTCATTAAGAATATCTTAAGAACAAAGTAATTCCCAAATGTTAGGTTAATTTGATTGGCAGATTTAAGCATTCTTATAGAACTTAAAAAATTACGTATCTCAAAAATTGAATATTATTACTTAGATATGGTATTTATGAATAAATTTACCTGTTCATAAAGGAGAAAGGTCTTGTCTCTCTCAGATGTAAGAACCTTGACATTACCCTGAATTTCTGCCAAATGACGCTCATATTTTTCCAGCATGCATTTAAGTTCTTCACGGTCTCTTGTTGTCTTCAAAAGCTCTACATCACAATTTGTACCCTACAATTATTATATAAGAAATTTGAAATTCTTTTTTGACATGTGGTTCTAAAAAAACAATGCTACTAAGAGCAGTACACAATCTCTACTCAAGCAAACATGACTATACAATGAAAGGAAATGCTGAAAAAAAGAGTTTAAAAAAATCACTTCTCTTTTAAACAGCTTCATCCCAAACTGGTTCACATTTATTTGATTACCTCCCAACTACTACCAATACCAGGGATAAAGAACCAAATTCAATAGTCCACTGTGACATCAAAGAGACCTCTGTCTCCCCAAATCTTGGATATACCAATTCATGCCAAATCAAAATGAATTATTTGTATATTAGGTAAATCAAAGAATAAAAGTCAGTGTTTGCGCAACAAACTCCAAAATATTTGTAAGTTTCCAAACCCTACCCGGGAAGATGGAGATGGGCGTCTTGGACTTTTAGATCTACTTCTGATCATCTTTCTCAAATTTTGAGCTTCACTCTTGTAGTAATCTCTGTCTGCTTCTAAAGTCTTGACAAAGGAATCAAGTCTGGAAGGAGATTTATTTTGTGCTTTTTCAGTCTCTAAAATTATCTTGCCAAGGAGGAAAAAATTAGGTCATTATTTCAAGCTACACTATAGCATCATTTTCTATATGAAAATTGAATAAACAGGATCCTTAAAAATAATAAATTTGGTATTTTAAAAATAATTCATCAATACTCTTTAAAAAGCAGTTAGATGTCTTCTTTTTCTAGCATTTCTGAATGTACTTTATTTTTATTTAACTAAAAGTGCCCCTAAATTTACTCAATGATTTTAAGAAAAAAAGGTAAAGAAATTTCAGAAAGGCCAGAAATGTCCACAGATCTACTTATAAGTCCTAGAAACTGAATTAATTTGCTTAGGAAACTTGTATGCTAATATTAAAGCTTCTGTTTATGGCATCTAAGTTTTGTTCAATAAATTGTTCAATAAATGAATAAATTAAATGAATGCTGGATATTTTATACTCGTATACACTTTCAAGTACATTCCCATTCACCTAAATGTATTTAGAAACAACCAAAGTTCTCTCCACCTCTACGAAAGAAAGGTGTAATGATGAAATGGAGTGAGAACAACAATGCTCTTACAGATGGGAAGTGCCCCTGTGCACCAAGCAGAGTGCTGATTTTACAAAACACACATTTTTTATTGTTCACAAAATGCACAAGACCTAAAACACATGTACCATTTATTTGTAGTCTAAAAGAATAAAAATGATTCCTCAACATACATTTATAAAAAAATGTACTTACAGATCTAAGCCTTTTTATTGTATCTTCCAATACTATTATATTATTTTGCTGGCAAATGAGTTCAATCTGAAAAATAAGCCAGAAAAAATGTTATTTAGATTTAAAAATTTAAACAGATTTAACTAAAAAGAGGACATCAAAAAAAGGAACCCACTTGAAACAACAGGTGTTGGCAAGGATGTGGAACAAAAGGAACCTTTATGCACTATTAGTGGGAATGCAAACTGGTACAGACACTGTGGAAAACAGTATGGAGGTTCCCCAAAAATTAAAATTAGAACTACCTTACCACCCAATAATCACACTACTGGGTATTTACCCAAAAAATACAAAAACACTAACTCAAAGGGATACATGCACCCCTATGCTTACTGCAGCATTATTTACAATAGCCAAATTATGGAAACAGCCCAAGTGTCCATCAATACATGAATAAAGATGTGGTTACACACACACACACACACACACACACACAATGGAATATTGAATAATATAAAAAGAATGTTGCCATTTGCAACGACACGGATGGAGCTAGAGAGTATAATGCTATGCGAAAAAAGTCAGAGAAAGACAAATACCATATGCTCTCACTGATAGGTGAAATTTGAGAAACAAAACAAATGAGCAAAGGGGGAAAAAAAGAGAGAGGGAGACAAACCAAGAAACAGACTCTTAACCACAGAGAACAAACTGATAGTTACCAGAGTGGGGGGTGGGTGCGACAGGTGAAAGAGGGGATGGGGATTAAAGAGTACACTGACCATGATGAAAAAAATTAAATTAAAAATTAAAAAAGGGAAGCCACTTAACAATAAAATAATGTAGTGAATAATTTACAAAAGAAAAGATAATCTACCCTTTTTGTTCACCTACCTTTGAATGGTAAAGGAACACAGGATGAAATACAGCAGTTCTTTTACATTAACCCAAGTTTGTTGTGAAATAGTACTTGGTTATATTTTACCAAATTACTCCCTACAAACTGCATCAAAATGTTAATACTACTTATAATTCTGAAGATGATGATAGGGAAGAGATAAAAGAATAAGTAGGATAGAAGTTTTCCCAAATCACCAGTGATTGCTTTCTCCTCTGAACTGTTTTAATGCTTTAGTTCAAACACATAAAATACTTTTTTATCAGTTTTAGGACACTGAACATACCCAGTCTTATCGTATAGCTACTTGTAGTCATATAGTTAGTATATGACTAGATTGTATGTTTCTAGGGGACAGTGACTATGTTTTCACGCAAAGATCTATTTGATATAATCTATGCTATATATTGGCATATTAGTTTAACAAATTTATTTCTCAATTCATAAACCTCCTCTTCATTATTCTAAACTGCTTCCTGCTATATTTTAATATTGACTTTTCTGGAATCATTGCTCCTGATTTGTTCTTTAGACCCAAATTCTTTTCTAAGATTTTTTTGGCAGTCATATTTTTTGTAGTCTATGAAATATTAAGGGGCAATGGTATGAAACAAAACCTATGCATAGTTTGGATAAGTTTATACAGTTGTGAATAGGCAATTTTCAATGCTTTAATTTATACTATTATGTAGACACCAAAAAGAAATGGATCTCTATTAAATTATGTATAAAGGTACCCATATTAAATTAGATATAAAAACTCACACTGCCAGAAATTTTATCTGACACATTGCTGTAAAAAGGAAATTTATACACACATATCCTAGATACAGATGGAACATAACCAGTAATATGTAAACTGAGGAAGATAAGAGTATGTCTAATTATAGCAATGTGTGATTTTCTTCATTATACTCCTCTATATGGACTGAAATTTTTCTGATAAACATGTACTACTTTTACAGACATAAAAATCATAATGCTGATTCCACTCTGAAAAACAAAATTATAACTAGCCCAAATGAAAAGATGCTAGTCCGCTGTTTTCATTTATCTGACAAACGATTAATGAGGACCTACTATGCACTTGACATTGTATTACATGCTGGCGACAGCAGGGAATAAAATAGACAAAAACCTCTGCCTTCCACCTGCACTCCAATGTTTATAGCAGCAATGTCCACAATAGCCAAACTATGGAAAAAGCCCAGATGTCCATCGATAAATGAACGGATAAAGATGTGGTATGTATACACAAGGGAAAATTACTCAGCCATCGAAAATTGAAATCTTGCCATTTGCAGGGACGTGGATAGAACTAGAGGGTATTATGCTAAGTGAAATAAGTCAATCAGAGAAAGACAATTGTCTTTTGATTTCACTCGTGTGGAATTTAAGAAACAAAACAGAGGAGCATAGAGGAAGGGAGGTAAAAATAAAACAAGATGTAATCAGAGAAGGAGAAAAACCACAAGAGACTCTTAACCATAGGAAACAAACTGAGGGTTGCTGGAGGGGAGAGGGTGTGGAGATGGGGTAATAGGGTGATGGGCATTAAGGAAGGCATGTGATGTAATGAGCACTGGGTTTATATAAGATTGATGAATCACTGAACTCTATCTCTGAAACTAATAATATGTTAATTAATTGAATTTAAATTAAAAAAAAAAAAAGAAAACCTTTGCCCTCATGGAATTTACATTCTAGTTGAAAAGAGAAAAAAGATAACAGGTAAAATATATATCAGACAGTTACTGTCTTATTCAAAAAACACATAATGAGCATTCACATCTGTTGAAGGTAATTGATATAAAAAACATGAAAAAATAAACAAAGATCCCTGCCTTTGGGGACCTTACATTCCAGCTGGGCCGACAATAAAAAATAAACCTAACAAATAAATTATATAGTACATTAGGGGAAAAAAAGAGCAGAGTTGAGGATATTGGGAGTGTTAATGAAGGAACAGGTTGGAATTTTAAATAGGGTTATCAAGTAAGTCCTCATTGAAAGGAGATCTGTGAGCAAAGAGAAAGGGGGTCAACCACATAAAAATCTGGAAGAACAATCCAGGCAGAAGACACAGCAAAAGCAAATGCCCTAAGGCAAAAGACTGTCGGCTAAATTCCAAGGAATACTAAGGAGCTAGTGTGACTGGAGTACAGTGTGCAGAGGGAAAAGTAGTTGGAAAGTACTACAGAGAAAATAAAGCAGGGGAGGAAGAGAGGGAATAAGCATGAGGGGGGCAGGAAGAACTTAAATAGACTTTACACTTTATCTTTCACATGGTAAATTTTGAAATATTTTTGATTGATGAATCACATAACAATGTAACAATGACAAGAGCTACCCAAGATTCAGTCCAAGAATAGCCCTTATGTTAATTAAAATATAAATTGTATGAAGAAACTAGTAATGGTAAAATTACAATTCTGCTTATTTCAAAAATTTATGTTCAATTAGCTGGGAAACACTGTATTATTAAGATATAAATGATAAAAAACTCAAGATGAGAAGATAAAAGGAGGCATATAATTCTGGTGGTTTTAAAATACATCCATAAATTTTGATATTCCTCACTTCAAATGATGGAGCTTAATTTTCTTCCCCTTAAGGGTGGCATATACTTAGTACTCACTTCTAGTGAACAGGATGTGATGGTTTGTAACTTTTGAGACTGAATCATAACAAGTATTGCAGATTCCTCCTTTCTGTCTCTCTTGGATGACTGGCTCTGGGGGGAAGCGAGCTGACATAAATCTATCAAACAACCTTAGAGGGAGGTGCACCTGTCAAGGAACTGAAGCTTCCCGCCAAGAGGCAACAATCACCTGAGTATGTTATCTAAAAGCAAACCCTCCAGTGCCAGTCAAGTCATGACTACAGACTGGCCATCATCTTGATTACAATTTCCTGAGACACTATGAACCAAAACTACCCAGCTAACTAAGCTATGAGTTCAAGCAAAGCTTGAAACTATGAGATACAAAGGTTTGTCATCGGAGGCCATTAGGTTTAGGAGTAATTTGTTGCACAGTAATAGAAAATAAAATAGCAAATATTCAAAACATTTTAATGTAATGATGGAAGAAGTCATTCTATTGACTTTAAAAACATAGCTAAAAGTAAACTCTTCCAAGTAAATAAATTTAATATTATCTATCGCAATTCCAGACAAACAGACTTAACCTCAGACTCTACCTCTCTATAGCACAACCCCAAAGAGTACAGGAATACAAACATTCTTTCTCAACTCTCAAATCAGAAATTCTCTGTTTCAAGCCTCATCCCACAAATCAGACAAGGAATCTCTCCCCAGTAATTAGATACCTAAATTACACACCCAGTGACATAAGGATGATGACAACATACATTGGTGTTCGTATCCCCAACACTGGTCATGTATCTTTCTAATCCCCATTCTACCTGTCACATTCACTTACTAAGGTTGGTGATTGCATTTCAGTACATTTAAACAACCCATTTTGCCCCCTCTTTATTTACTATTCAATGTCTTTCCTGCATCAGCAATGCTCTCTACTCTAGCTTTCCAATTCTCAGATATACCAAACATTCCACATCATATGTGGCATCTATTTCTTAGAAACACTCTTTTCTGAGCTAGGCAGAATTTCCATCTGTGGGTTTAATATTTTCAGTTTTAGGTATATCCTAGATATCTCATTTTAAATCTTTCCCATTCCTTAAATTCTCTTTTTGATAGCAGAGGATTCACCCTGACAGAGTACTCACACTCTAACAACCCTTTAAAATTGATGACTTCGAAACTGGGCACTCTCTTCAAGGGAATGTGGCCAACTAGGCCTCCCAGACTGGAAAGCAATATAGTTTTTAATTTGAAGACGAAAACAAAAAAGAAAATAAAACATTAACCCAGTGTTCTTTAATTTGATAATTTTTATTATTTTTTTAAAAGATTTTATTTATTTATTTGTCAGAGAGAGAGAGAGCACAAGCAGGGAGAGTGGCAGGCAGAGGGAGAAGTAGGCTCCCCTCCAAGTAAGGAGCCTGATATGGGACTGGATCCCAGGACCCTGGGAGCTCAAGGCTTAACCAACGGAGCCACCCAAGCATCTCAGTAATTTTTATTATTAAGACTGAACTTAATTTAACACTAAACTGTTAATGAAGGATAACTATTCTTAAAAAAACAGTACAAACAAAAGAGTTTATTGAGAAATGTTTAAAATATTCAAGCTACTTTTAAATGTCCTTCAAATACTTTAGTAGCAACCATTACAAGGAAAATAATTCACAAGTTAAAACAAATCATTCTCATCTAATCCCTCAGGGCCTCTTCCAGGTAACACTGTTAAAGAAGACTGTGTCCTGGGACGCCCGGGTGCTGCAGTCAGCTAGGCGTTGGACTCTTGGTTTCAGCTCAGGTCCGGTGATCTCACAATCGTGAGATCAAGCCCTGCACTGGGCTCTATGCTGAGCAGAGTCTGTCTGGGATTCTCTCTCCCTCTGTCCCTCCCGCTCATGCTGTCTTCTCTCACTCTCTCTAAAATAAATACATAAATCTTAAAAAAAAAAAAAAAAAAAAGAAAGAAAGAAAGAAGGTCTGTGTCCTTAAAGTAAGAAACTTCACATATTTCAATATTCCATTACTCAGACTTTTCACTAATTCAGGATTGTTTATCCTTTACACCATTTAAATAAGCAAAATTACTGCATATAAACAAATACCATCCTACAGTTTATTAACTAGGCTCTTATATTTCAAATTACTGTAACAGATAATGCCTTCAATAATACTTATGTTCTCAGCCTGATCATTTAAGGGTTTTATCATATGCTACCAAAAGTATGCTTTATGATGTGCTACTAAGAGTACGTTAAAAGGTTGTTTAAGAAATAACATGGAGGGGGGCGCCTGGGTGGCACAGCGGTTAAGCGCCTGCCTTCGGCTCAGGGCGTGATCCCGGCGTTACGGGATCGAGCCCCACATCAGGCTCCTCTGCTATGAGCCTGCTTCTTCCTCTCCCACTCCCCCTGCTTGTGTTCCCTCTCTCGCTGGCTGTCTCTATCTCTGTCAAATAAATAAATAAAATCTTTAAAAAAAAAAAAAAAAAAAGAAAAGAAATAACATGGAGGGGCGCCTGGGTGGCACAGCGGTTAAGCGTCTGCCTTCGGCTCAGGGTGTGATCCCGGCGTTATGGGATCGAGCCCCACATCAGGCTCCTCTGCTATGAGCCTGCTTCTTCCTCTCCCACTCCCCCTGCTTGTGTTCCCTCTCTCACTGGCTGTCTCTATCCTGTTGAATAAATAAAAATCTTAAAAAAAAAAAAAAGAAATAACATGGAACAACAATAAGCTTTAGGAAACTACCTTATTACAGACAATTTACTAATCTGGTGATTAATAAAATCAAGACAAAGGAGCACATTCACACATTATCATTTAAAAATTCAATAGGTTGATTTTGGCTTTGAAATACATTGTATCTTGCTCATAAGCCACTAGGCAATAATGAGAAATGAAACTGTCTTCATTTTTATAACTCTGTGAAGTTATAATATAACTTCCATCATTTATTACATTAAAATGTTTCCAGTATTTACTATTTTATTTTCTATTTCTAGGTAACAAATTACCCTAAACCTTAATGGCCTCAGATGTCAAACATTTGTATCTCATAGTTTCAAGTATAGCTTAGTTAAAATATAAGTCAAAATTTATAATATGTGAATTCTTATTTTATTGTTCCTAGTTTCTAAATTTAACGGCAGAGTACTAAAAACTCAAACAAGAAATAAAATGTTTATCAAAATATCATAAAGCTACACTAATTAAAATAACGAGATAGTGGCACAGAAAATAGCACATGAATCCATGAAATCAAACAATGCAGAAACATATTCATGGGGGTGCCTGGGTGGCACAGCGGTTAAGCGTCTGCCTTTGGCTCAGGGCGTGATCCCGGCGTTATGGGATCGAGCCCCACATCAGGCTCCTCTGCTATGCGCCTGCTTCTTCCTCTCCCACTCCCCCTGCTTGTGTTCCCTCTCTCGCTGGCTGTCTCTATCCTGTCGAATAAATAAATAAAATCTTTTAAAAAAAAAAAAAAAGAAACATATTCATGAACATATGAGAATTCAGCAGTTATTAAAATGGCATTTCAAATCAGTGACTAAAGAAAGGGCTATCCAACCCTACCTCATCCTAGAACAAAAAGAAATTCCAGAAGGATTAAAACTTTAAAATAAATTTTTAAAGTATTAAAAGAAACTGTAGAAAATATTCTTATAGTTTTTGAGGTGAGAAGATCTTCCTAAACAAGAATCAAAACTAGGTGGAGAACAGAGGATTTTTAGGGCTGTGAAATTATCCTGCATGATACTGTAACAGTGGATACATTTCATTCTACATTTGTCCGAATTCGTCAAACATGTAACATCGAGTGTGAACCCTAATGTAAACTATGGACACTAGGTGATAATGATGAGTCAATGTAGGTTCATCAATTTTAACAAAGGTACCACTTTGGTGGGGGATGTTGCTAATAGGGAGGCTGTCCATGTGTAGGGACAGGAGGTATATGGGAACTACCTTCTGCTTAATTTTGCTATAAACCCAAAACTGCTCTAAAAATAAAGTCTATTGAAATTTTTAAAAAGGGGGAGAACCTCAGAAAATAAAAAAAATCAAAACTCAGAAGTCAGTAAAGATTGGCAAATTTTACTACACAGAAATTTAAAACTTTGATTAAAAAACTTTTTTAAAGTGTGAAATATATTGTGTGTGTGAAAATAGAAAAAAAGCATGGAAATATATATATCATCTATTTGTTGGTAGATATCTCTGCAGTAGAGAGAATTAGGAAGGGAGAGAAATGTCCTATATACAGAACATTCCTGTCTTTCTTTAAAATTTTTATTTAAATTCTAGTTAGTTAACATATTGTATAATATTGGTTTCAGGAGTAGAATTTAGTGATTCATCACTTATATGTAACACCCAGTGCTCATCATAACAAGCGACTTCTTTAATACCCATCATCCGTTTAGCCCACCCCCCACCCACCTTCCTCCATCAACCTTCAGTTTGTTCTCTGTCATTAAGAATCTTGTAGGATATACTTCCCTCTCTCTTTTTTTCCCCCCTTCCCACATGTTCATCTGTTTTATTTCCTAAATTCCACATATGAATGAAATCATGTAATATTTGTCTTTCTCTGACTTACTTTGCTTAGCATAATACCCTCTAGTTCCATCCATGTTGTAGCAAATGGCAAGATTTCATTCTGTTCGATGGTTGAGCAATCTTCCATTGTATATATATATATGCCACATCTACAGAACATTCCTAGTGCCTGAAGTTTTTACCATGGCAACATATTACTTAGGGAATTTTTCGAGCAAAACTTTTTAAAAAGAAATAAAATGTGCAATACAATATAATTTAATCCTTAGAGTAGACATTTAAATGTAATGTCAACTCTAAAACACTGTCAAATGATATGTCGTTTTTTTCCATTCAATAATTACATGACGTTTAAAGTAGAATTAAAATCCTGATCAGTAGTTAAATGCTAATTAGAATTACTGCAGTGATCACTACATGCAGTAGAAATACTGCATCATTATGTTATATACACCTTGAGCTAGTATAATGCTATATATCAGTTATAACTCAATAAAAAATCCTATCAGTGGTAAATATAATACCTTTGCTTCTTCAAGTTCTTTGCTGGCGGTATCCACCACAAAATTTTTCTCTTTTTCTAGTTGCTCTGCTAGTTGGTCAATTTTAATCAATTCTTTACAAAGATGCTCATTGTGGCTGGTTAAATCATCTACTTGACTGCTTACCACCTCCTTACTATCCAAGAGTTTCCTAACATATTCTTCCAAGCCATGATTTGTCTGTTTGAGATCTTCAATCTGTTATAATGAGAAAGAAAATAAACATATTAAAATATTTCTTTTGCTTCTCTCTGAGGAGAACAAGCAGGTGACTGGAATCAGGAAAGGAGGTTTGCTTCCCTGGAAGGACAGCTAACTATATATATATTTTTTTCACTTTCTGAATTTTGAATCATGTGAATGTAATACCTATCTGAAAAAATAAATGAAAATTTAAAGGTTTATAGCTACATCTTCCAAGACAATTTATAATTAATAAACTTAATTACTATTAATTTTTAGCCAAAACTATTAGAAAAATGGCCAAATATTTATATATGCACAAAAGAAACCAGTCTTGAAATTACTTAATTTTAATAATTAATATCAATTAGATGTTCTTCAGAATTAAATTTCTAATTATTGTTACCAAAATGTTAACTCTTTAAAAAAAGTTATTTTGAACATATCAATAACTTACTTGACTAAGCTAAATAACAAATCAATCAAGTATTTGCTGACTAATATGGAGGACCACAGCTTTCCTTCCCAGCCTACTATCAAACCATCAACGGATGAAGAAAAGGGCCTTTTCTATCACGGAGGTATCCAAATGCCTTTAAAGGAAAAAATATATATTAGACCCATTGAAAATGATTATATGTCAGGACACATGGTGAATGATTTAACTAAAATTTCCTTTTATGCCTTGGCCTCGAGGAATTTTAAAGCCTACCTGCAACCCACCTCTAGCAACTAGCACAGAACCTATGTGCAATATTTTCCTGTCTGCTATTCTTGTCCCATGCTTTCATTAAGCTTTTTCCCCCTATTCTTATTAGCTAAGCTATTTTTATTTCTTGTATCTTTTTTAAAACTATAGGATGTGGGATAAACACACATAAACTTCAATTTATCTATCCATATGTCTTTTTATCTTTGTTCATGGCTTCCACAGTGCCACATTTCTGAGCAATAAGACCATACTAAAAATGTTTGCTAACTTTCCACTGCACCTGAGAGGTTAAATGCTTTTCCTCTCTGTGCTCCCATAAAGCCTCTTACAGAGTTTAATCTTGATATTCTATAACACATGTTATTTGTTTACCTCCCTGTCTCCCTCCCACTACATTCTAAGCAACTTTGAAGGGATTGTCTCTGACTTCGGTATTAACACACCTCTCACTTCTGTATCATTTACTATATATCTAGCTATAATGCTCAAATTATTTTTAAATGAATAAATAAAACAAATTATAAACACTCACTCTCCTCACCTCTAACATCAAACCCTACTACTTTTACCAAATTCCAAGACACAAGTACTTTAGAAGAGGCAGTTTCAAGTGGAAGAAAGGATGTAGGCTTTGGAATTAGGCAGACAGGTTCAATCCTGTTGTAGTTCTTTACCAGTTACTTAATCCTGACAATTTGCCGTATTTTCTTGATCCTACGAGATGCATTTAACTTCAGAAAAAAAAAAATGGAAGCCTCTTGACTTTCATCTGCTAAATGGAGAGAATACCTACAATTTGCAGGGTTGTAGTCAGGTATAAACGTTCAAATAAAATTTCTGGCAGATGACAGGTACTCAAAAAGTAGCTTTAAAAAAAACTTTTATTTTGAAATAACCAAAGACTCATAGGAAGTTACAAAGTGTACAAAAGGATCTCCTGGGCCCTTAACCCACTTTCCCCAATAGTTCCATCTTAAATAATTGTAGTACAGTATCAAACTCAGAGATTTGACATTGGTACAACGTGATCCCATATATAGACTGCTGTAGTCAGCATCTCAGTAAGATACAGAATTATTCCATAACCACAAAGATTTCCCTCCTGTTACCCTTTTTATAGTCACAGCCTCTCCCCTCCCCATCCTTAACTCTCAGCAACTACTAATCTCTATAATTTTGTGTTTTCAGGAATGTTATATAAATAAAATCACGTGATAAAGACCATAGAATGTGATCTTTTGACATTGGCTTTTTCACTCAGCACAATGCCATTGAGATCTATCCAAGTTACATGGATCAGTTGTTCATTCTTTTTTGTTGCTGAGTAATATTCCATGGTATGGATTACCAGTTTGTTTAATCATTTACTGACTAAGGGAAATTGTAGTTGTTTCCAGTCTTTATGACAAATAAAGCTGCTATGAACAATCATATACAGGTATTTGAATGGACATAAGTTTTCATTTCTCTGGCATACCCGGGAGTGCAACTGCTGGGCTGTATGATAAATATACATTTAGGTTATAAAGAACTAAACTATTTTCCAGAGTGGTTATACCATTTCCCATTCCTACCAGGAATGTTTGAGTGATCTGGTTTCTCCTCATCCTTGCCATCACTGGGTATTGCCACTATTTCTAATCTTAACCGTTCTTATAGGTGTGCATTGTTTTTTCATCTTGGTCTTAATTTGCATTTCCCTGACGTTTAGTAAGGATGAACATCTTTTTATGCGCTTATCAACATATATCCTTCTATGAAATATCTATCTCTTCACATCTTCTGCTCATTTTCTAATTGGATTGTTCCTTTTTACTGCTGAGTTTTAAGAATTCATGTATTCTACATATGATTCTTCTGGCAGAAATATGGTTTGTAGCTTGTTTTTTCATCATGTTAAAAGGGTTTTCCACAAAGCAAAAGATTTAAATTTTTATGAAGTCCAAATTATCAATTTTTCTTTTATGAATCATGCTTTTGATGTCACATCTAAGAACACTTCACCAAGCCCATGATCCTGAAGATTTTCTATATTAACCTAAAAAAATTCCATAGTTTTATGTTTTACATTTAAATCTATGATTCATTTTGAATTAATTTTTGTGTAAGGTGTGAGGTTTCGGTCTAGATTCATTTTCTTCCCTAAAAGATATCCAATTGTTTCAGCACCATTTGTTGAAAAGACTATCTTTCCTGCATTAAACTGCATTTGAGCTTCTGTCAAAAACCTTTTGGCTTTGTGTAAGACTATTCTGGATTCTCTATTCTGGATCATTGATCTGTGTCTATCCCTCTAGTAATACCAAACAGTCCTAACTACTGTAGTTATTAAGCTTCGAAATGAAAGAGAATGACTCTTCCCACTTTATTATTCTTTTCAAAATTGTTTTTGCTGGGGTTTTGATGAGAATTGCATTAAACGTATACTGATTTGAAGAGAACTGACATCTTTACTACGTTGAGGCTTCCAATCCATGAACATGATGTTGCTCCATTTGTTTAGATCTTCTTTGATTTCTTTCATTAGCATTTTGTCATTTTCAGATTATAAATTCATACTTAGTTTTTTAGATTGACATCTAAGGATTCCATTTGCTATTTGAGTGACTGTAAATGATATTGCATTTTCTGATTCCCACATGTTAATTGCTAATATACAGAAAGAAAACAAATATGTATGACTTGTGACCTTGATGAACTCGTTTACTAACTCTAGTTTTGTACTGTAGATTTTATGAGACTTTATAGGTAGAAGATCATGTCATCTACAATTGGGGATAGTTTTATTTCTTCACTTCCGATTTGTATGCCCTTCAACCTTTCAACCTACATGTATCATTATATTTGAAGTGAATTTCTTACAGACAGCATAAAGCTAGATCAGGTTTTTTAATCCAGTCTACTAGTCTCTTTTAATTGGTATATTTAGACTTTTATATTAAGATTCAAGTGTGAATCAACTATACTTCAAAAAAAAAAAGATTTAAGTGTGACTTCTGTTTGGTTGTTTCTGTTTTGTTTTTCCTGACTTCCTGTGGGTTACTTGAACTTTTTTTTAAAATTCCATTTTGACTATCTATAGTGTTTTTGAGAACTGTCTTTGCATAGCTTTTTAGTGTAATTTATTTGTAACTCAGCTCAAGTGAAGTGTAGAAACCTCATTTCCCTTTATACCCCTTATATTCCTTTACCCTCCTCTACTAATAAAATAATTATTTAAATATTTCATCTACATCCATCGAGAACTACGTTTGAAAAACATAATTTAGAAGAAAAAAAAGGAAATTATATTGCATTTAGCCATATTCTTGTCTTTCTTTCCTATTCTTCCAAGATTCTTTTATCACTTCCTTCCTAGCTAGAGAAATTCCTTTAGCTATTCTTTTGGATAGTTCTGCTGGCAACCAATTTTCTTAGTTTTCTTCATCTGAGAATGCCTTGATTTTCCATTCATTTCTGAAGGATACTTTCACTGAATACAGAATACTGGGTTTTCTTCTAGCATTTAAAAAATGTTGTTTCACAGGTGCCTGGGTAGTGCAGTCGTTAAGCGTCTGCCTTCGGCTCAGGGCGTGATCCCGGCGTTCTGGGATCGAGTCCCACATCGGGCTCCTCCGCTGGGAGCCTGCTTCTTCCTTTCCCACTCCCCTGCTGTGTTCCCTCTCTCACTGGCTGTCTCTCTGTCACATAAATAAATAAAATCTTTAAAAAAAAAATGTTGTTTCACTTCCTTTCAACCTCCATGTTTTCAGATCTGCTGTTATTTGAATTGGTGTTCACCTATAAGTAACGAACTGCTACTTTCAGGATTTCTTTTTTTGTCTTTAGTTTTCACAAGTTTGAATACAGGGTGTCCTGGCATGGGTTTCTTTGCGATTCCTGGTAGGTGTTCACTCACCTTCTTTAATCCATCTTAAGCCTTTTGCCAAATTTGGAGAATATTTAGCCATTATTGCTCTGAATATTTTTTCAGTCCCATCCTCTCTCACCTTTCTTTCTGGGACTCCAGTGATCTAAATATTAGACCATTTGTTATAGTCTCACCTGTCCCTGAGCCTCTCTTCACACTTTTTCAATCCATTTTCTCTCTGTTTAGATTAGGTTATTTCTATTTTCTATTCTCATGTTCACCAATTCATTCCTCTCTCCTTTCCATCCTGTTGTTTGAGAACACTGAGTTTTTAATTTGTTACTGTATTTTTTAAAAAATTTTTCATTGTGGTAAAACATACATAGACTTACCATTCTAACCACTCCTAAGCGTGCAATTTGCTGGCATTAAGTACATCCACAATATTGTGCAACCATCCCACATCCATTTCCAGAACTTTTTTATTATCCCAAACAGAAAGTCTACCCACTAAACAATAACTCTATGAATTTGCCTATTCTAGGTACCTCATATTAGTGGAGTCACATATTTGTCCCTCTGTGCCTAGCTTATTTCACTTAGCATAATGTTTTCAAGTCTCACCCATGTTGCAGTCTTGCATCAGAATTTTGTTATTTTTTAAGGCTGAATATTCCATTATATATACTCACCACATCTTGTTAAGCATCTATTGATGGACATCTAGGTTGCTTCCACCTTTTGGCCATTGAAAATCATGCTGCTATGAACGTCAGTGTATAAGTATCTGACTTACTACTATTAATCTTTTGGGGCTATATCTACGAGTGGAATAGCTGGATCATATGGTAATTCTACATTTAATTTTTACAGAACTGCCCAACTTTTTCCACCATGGTGCACCATTTTACATTCCCACTTACAACGTACAAGGGCTCCAGTTGCTCCACAACCTCACCTGCACTTGTTATTTTCTGTTTTGATAATAGCCATCCTAAAAGGTATTAAGTGATACCTCATTGTGGTTTTGATTTGCATTTCCTGAATGGATGATGAGGTTGACCATCTTTTCATTTGCTTACTTGCCATCCGTATATCTTTGGAAAAATGTCTATTCAAGTCCTTTGCCCACTTTTGAATTGGGTTGTTTTGTTTTTTGATTGTTGAGTTGTAAAGTTCTTTATATATTCTCAATATTAGTCCCTTATCAGATATATGATTTGGAAATATTTTCTCCCATGCATTTTTAATAGACTTTATTTTTTTTAAGATTTTATTCAACTATTTAAAAGGGAGTGCGTGGGCGTGCGCAAGTGAGCCTGTTCAGAGAAGGGGAAAGGGAGAAGCAGACTCCCTGCTGATCAGGGAGCCGGATGCAGGGCTTGATCCCAGGTCCCCGGGATCATGACCTGAGCTGAAGGCAGATGCTTAATCGACTGAGCCACTGAGGCACCCCTAGACTTTATTTTTTTAGAGCAGTTTTAGGCTTACAGAAAAGTTAATCAGGAAGTATAGAGAGTTCCCACATACCCCTTTTCCCCACCCGACACAGTTTCCCATCTTATTTATATCTGTTATTAGTATGGTATATTTGCTACAATTATGAGCATTGACACATTAAAGTCCAGAGTTAATATTAGGGTTTACTCTTTGGGTTGTAGATTTATGGGTTTTGACAAATGCTTAGTGACATGTATCTACTATTTCTGTATCATACAGAATAGTTTCACTGCCCTAAAAAAACCTGTGCTCCATTCACTCCTCCCACCATTCCTTTCTCCAAATCCCTGGCAATAAGTGATCTTTCTAATGTCTGTTTTTTCTTTTCCAGAAGGTCAAATAGTTGGAATCACAAAGTATGTAACGTTTTTAATTAGCTTTTCTCACCTAGCAATTTGCTTTCAAGGTTCCTTCGTGTCTTTTTGTGGCTTGATAGCTCATTTCTTTTTATCAGTGAATAATATTCCATTGTACAGATAATACCACAATTTATCTATTCACCTACTGAAGAACATCTTGGTTGGTTCCAAAATTTTCACTTGGTTCTTCTTTATATCTTTTATTTCTTCAATGAGATTTTCTAGCTTTGTGTTTGTTTTAAACATGGTCAGAACTGCTTGAAGTATTTATATGTTAAATGATTTAAAATTCTTGTGAGATAATCTCAATTTAATCTCTGTGTTGGCATCTCTTGGTTGTCTTTTCTCGTTAAGGTTGAGATATTCCTGATTTTTGAGGTAAGAAGAGATTTTTTTCATTGAGCTATGCTCTTGTGTTTTAGTAGGCTTCTTGTCACACTTCCTGTGACTTTAGTTCCAGCTAATAAAGGGGGACGTTACCTTCTTATTGCTAGGTGTAGATGGAAGTCCAATTTCTCTACTAGGCCTCTGTTGAACCTAGGGAGGACTGGTTTCCTTGTTACTGCTAGGCAGGGATGGGAATTCAGGGTCCCCACCAGGCTTTTGCTGACACCACCACAGTAAGGAAGAATACAGGCAGGCACCTCGTTACTGTTCCCATGTGTCCTCTACCACCACTGTGGGGGGTGGACTTGTTACAGCTAGGAGGTGGTGGAAGTCCTGACTCTGCATGAGGTCCCCTCTGAGACCACCTCAACAAAAAGGAAAGGGGACACCTGTTACTTTGAGTGAGGGTGGATATCTAGGCTCTTCATGTGGTCTTTGCTGACACTAAGTGGTTGTGGGGAGTACTTACTGCCTCGTGGGTGCAAAAGTCTTGGCTCCCCAGCATGCCTCTTTGATACTGCCTTGGTGGGATGCGGGGGCTTGGAGGGTGGGCCATGAGTTATGGCTGTGACAAGGACTCCTTGTCACAGCCTGACAAGGGTGGAAGTCTAGGCTCTTTACTCAGATTTTGCCAGCAGGAGTGGGGCTACAGTTTTTTTCATGTTATTTGAGCAGGCAGTCATTGTCCAAAAATAGTCTGCATTAGAAACAGATACATAAATACTGACGACAAAATGATGGTTGCTAGAGGGGAGGAAGATGGGAAAAATGGGTGAAGGGGAATGAGAGGTATAGGCTGCCAGTTACAGAATGAATAAGTCATGAGGATGAAGGGTAAAATGTAGGGAATATAGTCAATGGTATTGTAATAGCACTGTATGGTGACAGATGGCAGCTACACTTGTGGTGAGCAGAGCATAAAGCATAGAGTTGTCAAATCACTGCGCTGTACACCTAAAACTAATGTAACACTATGTGTCAACTATACTTTAATTAAAAAATTAAAAATTAAGAAATAATTAAGAGAGAAAAAAGAGGAACTTCACCAGGGAAAAGCCCAGAATATAACACTCTAATCAAGGGATCCAAATAAACATCATTAGTAATGGGACAAATTAAAATTGTATGATACTTGATAGGATGCAGTGAAAAGAACCCACCATCACTTCTGTGATATTCCTGTCTGTATTCATTTTGGAATGGCTTAATTTGTTGATTCTGTGTTAAGGTCTCTCACTAAGTGAAAAGAGTCAATCAGGGTGACAGTCACCACAGGAAGGTTTAAGTGGGGCTGGAGAATCCACTTCCAAACTTACCCAACATAGTTGGTAAGCCTCAGTTTCTCACTGGCTACTGGCTACTTCAGTTCCTTTCCACATGGGCCTATCCACAGAGCTGCTCACAATGTGGAAACTTGCTTCCCACAGAGCAAGTGATCCAAGAGATCACCTCATAACTTAATCACTTCTGCTCTATGCTCTTGGTCACAAAGACCAATTCTGGTACCATGTGCAAGGAGACTGTATTAGAGTGTGAGTAAAGGAGGTGGGATGAATTTGAAAGCTGGCTTCTACAAACCCAAAGGTTCATAACATAAAGATAATCGTAACAAACCCAAATCAATGGTCATTCTACAAAATAACTGGCCTGTATTCTTCAAAGTGTTATGGTCATGAAAATCAAGGAAGAATGTTCCTAAATGAAGAACATGAAGGAACACAGTAACTAAACGCAATGTGTGAAGCTGGATTAGATCTTTTTGTTATTGAAGACATTATCGGACAATTGGCAAAAACTTGAAGGGGGTCAAGGGATTAGCTGGAAGCAATGTATTGAGGTTCATTTCCTGATTTTACCAGATTGTATTGTGATCTTATAGGAGAGTTTTCCTTT
This sequence comes from Ursus americanus, assembly GCF_024610735.1. Lineage (NCBI taxonomy): Eukaryota > Metazoa > Chordata > Mammalia > Carnivora > Ursidae > Ursus > Ursus americanus. The sequence continues at coordinate 10,750,366 of NC_142133.1, read as the reverse complement.
TTATTGGAAATACCCACTCAAATGTTAGAGATATCAGGACATCAGGTCTGCAACTTACTCTCAAAAGGTTTGGGGTTGGGGGGGGGATATTCTTTGTTCTGCAATTGCGACTTTAGATAACTCTGCGATTGTTTCCAAATTAAAAATGTATATAAATTATAAAGACCTAGGACAGAAAAAAGGGGGGGGTAGCCCTTTTTTTGTCTGCATCCACTGTTGTTTCTAGATGCCAGTTTTTCTAGCACTCTATCTGAGATATGTGGAGCAAAAGGAAAACCCAGGAATTCACTAAGATGTCACTTATTGTATGCTGAGGTCCCTAACCAGTCTTCGTTTTCCTGCCCACCTTTCAGAATGTCCTTATGTTTGTTTTATAACAAAATGTTCAGCATTTTTAGTTGTACTTAGTGAGACTAATAGGGTAAAGTAAGTCTACTCTGTCTTCCTAAAAGAGGAAGTTTCTTTTAATAGCCTTCATTAGTAGCCTACCACAGGTCAGGCTCCAGGAAAACAGACAATACTGAACTTGGAGTTCAGAGAACTGGGTTCAAACCCGAGTTAACTTGGGAGTTCAAACAAATCCTACCTAGCTTTGTCACTTGTTAGTCAAATATAATTCTACAGCCTCTGGGAACTTCAGCATCCATGTCTGTAAAATCACTATTTCATAAGGTTGGAATTAAGTAAGATTATGCACTTAAAAGCATTGGATACAACACTTGCCACATAGTTTGCACTCATAGGTACCTGAATCATGTATCAAAATGATTAAGATAAAAATAGAATGATTTTAGACCCATAAAATTTCAATGAACACTGAATTAGTATTTATTCTCCATCTTCATGTTTTAAAATAGGCCCCCATCCCAAATTAATTCAGGGAAATAAATGTAACCTGTAATTTCAGTGCAGAGATGAATTTATCTTGATTTCTCACTTCTTGTTCTAGCTGGAGAGTATTCTGGTATTTTTCAGCTTCAGAAACTGGAGCCCCTAGACCAAAATCATGTTCTTTGGTGGTAACCTAGTGCAGAAAAAATGGGAATGATAGAGGCATTCAGTTTTAAAAAGTTTTGTGATTTTTCACAACAGTCAATGATATTTGGAAATTAACAGTATTCTTAGATACATTTTCAATTATTTTTAACCTTGCCTGACCAGCTAAGAGGATTTTCATCAAGCTTTACTTTCTTAAAATCCCATGTTATGAAATTTTTTTCTGTGTTTCCCAAAGATAAAACTACAATATTAAACATGCTTTTCAAAAAAAAAAAAACCAAACATATCCCATCCTACCCCTTTGGTAATCACTGTTCTAAGGAAATATGGGTCATCAGGAAATTATGTAGACTACTTCTAGGCCTGTGTTGTCCAATATAATAGCTACTAGCTACCTATTGATTGCTGCTTTCGTATATTAACAAAAAGGTTTGCTACCCATATCACAAAGGGCTAACTTCCCTAATATAGAAATAATTCATACAAATAAAAAGGGAAATGAAATACCCTAATAGAAAAATTGGCAAAGAATATGGATATTTCACAGAAAGGGCTTTTAAACAGATTTAAAGATATTCAATCTCACAAATTAAAACACCAAGATACTGTTTTTGAACCTCACATTGACAAGGATCCGAAAGCTGGACATATAATTTAACATTCGTATACATCACTGGTGGCAGTGTAAATTGATATAATATTTCTAGAGAACAATTGTGCAAAATCTAGCAACATTACAAATGCACATAGCTTCTGTACAAATAATTCCACTTTTAGGGACTTTCCCTAAATATCTATTTGCACATATGCAAAATAACATGTTAAAATATTTTTCACTTTAGCATACTATACTTACTAGTCCACCTGTGCTTTTTTACATGACAATGTATCTCAGAAATTGTGTAATTTAGGGAAATAATTTGTTCTTTCCCTGAATCAAGGTTGCCATTATGCTAAGGAAGAGAGAATTTGCTATAAGTATCCTAGATCTCTCCTGGCAACACAGATGCTATTCTCCAAAATCTAGCATTTGGGAAATTATAGGATCAGGATGCCCTAGTCTTTGACCTTGTATTACACCTTGTACAATCCAGCATTTAGCAGTCTGACAGGCTTATTTTCCTTCTTCCCTTTCCCTAAACCAGATATAAATCTGCTTTTCTGTTCTTCATTCCAGCAGTTACTACCTCACCTGGAATTTCAGCACTAGGTCTCACAGAGTATTTCTAAATTATGAATCATTTAGGCATGTACAGGTATGCCAAAATCCTAAGTATCTTTTCTTATGTAGTTTCTGTTAAAAAATGTGTACCTATATGCTGGCTAACTGAACATAATAATTTTTTAAAAAATGTGTTCCTAGTCATGAACACTTGACTTAGAATAACAGATTCAGACTGTACACCATAATAGTACTTTTCAAATCTTAACTGAACATATGAATCATTAGGAATTTTCTTATTCACAGTAAGCTTGAAATACTGCATTTCTAAAAATGCTGCTCAGTAATTCCTTACTTGGCTAGTACAGAGAATACACTTTGAATAGCAAGGATCCCCCCTCCCCCCCCCAAAAAAAAATAGCAAGGATCTCTTCAACGGAAGTTGTAACCTGCCACGCACTCAGAATTCTTCATAATTTGGTCACCTCCTACTTCTCCAAACTTATCTCCTAGTTGATACCTCCAAGAATACCTCTATAAAAGACAAACTATTCTCTATATTCTTTAGACATAGGCTCATATTATCATTATAGAAATACATTAACTTTTGTTCATGAGCCTTGCCCTTTTCTCCATTTAATTAAAGACAATTCTGAGGCTCAGCTTGAATTCCATATTCTCTTAGGAAGTGTTCTCAATATTCTCCATCAAACAGTGATCGCTTCTTCATTGAGACTTCTGTATATATTGGTTACAGAATAAACTGTGTTGCAATTTATTTTTTCTGGATGGGTATTCCACACACAATTATTAGAATCTTAAGAACAAGCAATGTCCTAGAGCTCTCTGTATTCCTACCAACCTGCACAGAATTCTTTGCATAACAGGAAAGTGCCAATAAAAATTTATATAGATTGATAATAAAGGAATGTACAAAAGCAGATAAAATTGAACTTTCCTTCTTCTCCTTGGTAAACTGAACAGTCAGGTAGAGGTTCTATAAAATTACCTATCAAGTTACACTAGAAATGAAAAGTAGGGGGGCGCCTGGGTAGCGCAGTCGTTAAAGCGTCTGCCTTCGGCTCAGGGCGTGATCCTGGCGATCCAGGATCGAGTCCCACATCAGGCTCTTCCGCTGTGAGCCTGCTTCTTCCTCTCCCACTCCCCCTGCTGTGTTCCCTCTCTCGCTGGCTGTCTCTCTGTCACATAAATAAATAAAATCTTTAAAAAAAAAAAAAAAAAGAAAAGTAGGAAGAGGCCAAAAGTCTACCTGACAATTGTGAACAACTGAGTGGCAATATTAGAGTTGCTACTTGCTCTGCACTAGCTTTCGAGGCAAATGAAAATGGAGAGAAATCAGTGTATCTGAAATGCCCATATCTCTCCAGCCAGGTTCCCCGCCTCAGAATTACTGAGCAGCATTTTTAGAAATGCAGTATTTCAAGCTTACTGTGAATAAGAAAATTCCTAATGATTCATATGTTCAGCTGCAAATCACCACATTCCCACTATCTCGATCTAAACCGAACTTGTGTTCCTTTACAGATCTCAGAGAATGCAAGTAAAAGTACTTTGGAAGCAGCAAACTGTTATGATAAAAACCCAAGCTAGAATCACAATCATTCTCAATGAGGAAGCAACGCAGAATAAGAGTTTGAATTTGTTCTTTAGCATCAGACTGCTTATATTCATAAGCTTATATTCATAAGCTTCTTAGCTGCAATGACCATGAGCAAGTTACTTCTCTGGCCACAGCCTCATCTATAAAATAGGAATGATAATAGTACTTGCCTCTGAGAGCTGTTGTAAGGAGTAAATGACTTACAGTAAAGCATTTTAGAACACTACTTGGCAAGAAGTGCTATATATATTATTGGCCATCAAGTCCTATTAATCTTTTCACTAAGATTGCTCTGAAGTGCATTTCTTCTATCCCCACTGTCACTGTTTCAGTTTATACTTTCAGATTTTAACAGTCACATTTACTCACTTGTCAAACAAATGTATAAATAGGTAGAATAAGAATGAACCAATATTAGATTCTGGGGATAGAAAGGTAGAAAACAGGGGTACCTGGGTGGCTCAGACGGTTAGCGTCCGACTCTTGATTTCAGCTCAGGTCACCATCTCAGGGTTGTGTAATTGAGCCCCATGTCAGGCTCTGAACTGAGCGTGGAGTCTACTTGAGATCCTCTCTCCCTCTCCTCCTCCCTCCTCGCTCTACCCTCCCCCCTTTCCCTCTCTCTTTTCCTCTTAAAAAAAAAAAGAAAGAAAGAAAGAAAAAGAAACATGGAAAACAAATAAAAACCTACAATCTCAACCCTCAATGGGTCTAGGGAAATCCAGAACAAATAAATCAGAAATTACAGTATGACAGGATTAGTGCCATATCAGAGGAATGCACACGTATGCTAAGGGAATATAGAGAAAAAGACTACAAAAAAAGTAGTTTTGATTTCAACTTCCCCCAAAAAAGACTTAGGATGTATTTTCCATATTCCCCCAAAACTATGAATATACTCCTACTGGAGCACTTAACACATCGTATTGTGTCTACGGAATGTCCAGAGCCATCACAACTTTAACATGTCTAAAACGGTCCTCTTAAGTCCCCCACTTGCACCCCTGCTCTCAACCCTGCCTTCACTACATTACGTTCCTTCCCAGTCCTTCCCATGTCAAATGCACCACCATTTGTGCAGTGCCCAAGGGATTGTCTTTGTTTCCCCTTTCCTAACCCCCAACAATGAATCCTCTTAGTTCTAAATATTTCCCAAATCCATCCACTTCTCAACATGCTTATTACCACCTCCATATTCATCTCCCACATGATTACTGGGACAGTTCCCTAAGTGGTCTTCATGCTTCTACTATGGCTCCCTACAACTTTTTTTCCAAACTGAAATCAAAACTATCACTTTAAATAGTGAGATCCTGCTCAAAACACTCCAATGGCTTCCCACTGTACTTAGAATAAAAATCCAAGCTTTTTAAGGTCCTACATAATTTGGCCCCTGCCTTCACTTTTTTTTTTTTTTAAGATTTTATTTATTTATTTGACAGAGAGAGAGACAGCCAGTGAGAGAGGGAACACAAGCCGGGGGAGTGGGAGAGGAAGAAGCAGGCTCCCAGCGGAGCAGGGAGCCGGATGCGGGGCTCGATCCCAGGACCCTGGATCAGGCCCTGAGCCAAAGGTAGACGCTCAACGACTGAGCCACCCACGAACCCCTGCCTTCACTTTCCTAAATAGATCTAGTACTCTCTTTTTCACCCATCAGCTTTATTGGTTTTCTTTCTGTTCCTCCACTGTGCCAATCTCATTCCACTTCAAGGTCTCTGTCCTTGCTTTCCTTCTCTTAGGAACACTCTCTTATCCAGCCCTGTGTATGACTGGCTCCTTCTCTGGTTGAAATGTTAGCAGGTCTTCCCTGACCTCTTACCTAAAGTAGCCTCTCTCCTAGATACTCTTTCATCAGGTTATTTGCACTTAACACTATTTAAAATTGTATCATTTATTTTTTCACTTGTTTATGGTCTGTCTCCCCACTACTAAAATGTAAACTCCAAGAGATCTAGGCTTTTGTCTGGTCACTGTTATATCTCTAATGCCTACAGAAGTGCCCAGCACAAAGCTGGTAGTCAATAGCACATTTTCAAAATAACAAAATTTTGATGATTTGAACAAAGTAGTTTCAAAGATACAGATGGGGTAGAAGCAAATTCAAAGAGGACTAATAAACGAGTTAATGAACAAAAGGAAATAGAAAATGTAGACTTCTTTTAGGAAGTATGATTGTGAGACGAGAAGTACAGCAAGAGGTGGAAGAAGACCACCGTTTTTGAAGGTTACTACAAAGGAGAAAACCTTGTTTCTTAATTCTCTTTATATCAGGACTCCCTTCAGAATTAAACAAAAGCCCTGAGTCCTCTCCTCAGTAAAATAAAAACACATACAGAACTTTACAAAAAATTTCAGGGGGTTGAATAACTCCCTAAAGTTCTTGTGCTCTAGGTTAAGAAGCCCTATAGTATAAACACATCAAAGATTCCTAACACATGGGTTAATGTTAACTAATGGAGAGAGGCCACTGAGCCTCTCTCCAAAGGAACGGCATGTGCACTGTCCTTTGAAACAAGAAAGAGGAAAACAAGGTCAGGTGAAGATTTCGATAAAAAGGGTAGAAATTTGAAGAAGGTCCTGCCTGGTAAAATTTTCATTTTTCATGAAATAGGAGGTAAGATCATGTCCTAAAAAGAAAAAACATCAATCTTAAGCAAAATATCATGCATATAACACATGCTCAAAAAATGTCACCAAATATTTTGATAGAATAATTAAAAATACTGGAGTATTTTATATGGGATTTTGAAATCTTGTTTTCTTTTTATAAAACTGTTTCCCAAAGTTTACATTGACAAATGCTTTGGAGTAGGAAGGAATAGCCCAACAGAAAGATGCAGAAAACCACAAAGTTTTATGAATAATTTTGAGATAGGTTTTTGTATTATAAAAATAAGTGAATAAATGTTTTGGGAATTCACTTCAAACAAAACAGTAAAGACACAACGCTTATTAACCTTACTTATGAAAAAGAAATAATCTCTCCAGTTATCCATCCAATTTTAAGCTCCTTACTTCTCTTCAATCCAGACTATTCTGTAAAGAAATCACTTGTCTTTTTAAAAGAGCATAAAACAATGGCCTTAGGAGAAGTATCATTTATCAAGACCTCTAAGAAACATACGGGGTTAAGGAGTTGTTTTCAAGAGGCTTTCCTAAACTAAAAAATATTAATAATAAACTGATGTTAATTCCATAACTAAGACAAATAGAACTACTTTAGTAACTAGCTCAATTCAAAAGATTATCATGGGGTACATGTATGAGAAAGTCCACAGCAGTGGTTCAGGTTTACCAAAAACTGTAAAAACATTAATAGTAGAGTAGGTAAACACTAAACAACAAACTAACTATAAGCAACAAGGATAAATCTTAAAAACATAACATTGAGTAAAGAAGCAAACTAGAAAGGAATACTTACTACAATTCCATTTACATAAAGTTCAAAAACAAGCCAAACTAGAATGTGCATGTTCACATACAAAGATGGTGAAACTCTAAGGAAAAGCGAGGAAGTGGTTATCAGAGAAATCAGAATGGTGGCTACATCTGCGAAGAAGAGGGAGCATGTGATGAGAAAAGAGAATGAATAACACCCGCTCAAACTGTCTCTGTATATGGAATACTCTAAAAGCAAATTACCCTAAAACTGATCTAACCAACTAAAAAAGAAGACAAAAAAGGAGCCAACGGAATCTCTACATCTGATTATACGCTGGACTATAAGCAGTGATTTTTTTCAGATAATAAACAATATAAGATATATTTTGGAAGCTGCCATTAAATAATGCCAAAGTTTATTGTTTACAATAAATATTTCATTAATATACCTTCCTAATTTATTTCTCACTAATTAAAATTGAATGGTTTAGTTCCTTGAGCAATTAAGATACAAACAAGAATCAGTTTTATCCTGAAGGCAGATTTTGAATGTGACACTTCCCATTTATGTTTATAACTAACGTAGTTTCTTCTAGTTATAAACCAATTATTATTCTATTTATTTCCTTACAGGTCAAAAAAGGGGGAAGGGGTACTTTAAGTGCTGAAAACCAGTGGAGGAAATTTAAAACAACGAATATCCTGCGATACAAGGGCCTGGAATGGAAGATGGAAAACACTGGGGTTATGTCATCTAAGCAAATCCTTCTTGAAGCCATGATCCTTGACTTTACTTTAAAAACAAACAATTACAATGTATTCCTATGCGTATTTAGGTATCAGGTCCATAATCGCCGCGGTTATTCAATTTTAGTCTCAAATATTTTTTCAAACAAAAACCAGTTTACCCTGCCTTTCCTGTGTATAATTTCTACTGAAATTACATGAGATTTTCATGCAAATACCTACATAAACTCGGCCCTTCACTTCCCAAAGTCTATAAAGAGGCTTAGAAGTGAGAGGCTGGCAGTCAGGAAGAGCAGGTTGAACTCCCAAATCTCTGACGTCCAAATTCCTCACCTCCACTTCAAGCGTTTCTAAACAGAACAGTCCCCCCAACAACCAAGCGGACAGCTGCGGCAGGAAGCGAAGCGGTCACCATAGGAACTGGGCTCAACCCTGAGCGCCCAAGAAACGACAACAGCGGCAAAGTTTGCTCCTGGAGGGCTTCCCTGGACCGCAACTCTGCCCGCTACCGTCTCTCACAGCCGGTCAAGCAGTAAATTCCCGTCTCAGAGATGACCCACAGACCCTAATCCCCGTCACACCCGCCATGTTGCAGGGCCTTCCGATACAAAAACTGCTTTAACCCAACCCGGCACATCCCTACTGCCTCTACCTGGAGCTCCGAGTCCCTCCCCGGGTTTCTCGCCCCGTCATCCTCCCCGGCGCTCATCTCGACGACTGGCAGACCTTGGCCTGCGCCAGGGATCCAGGTCCCTCCCCGTCTCCATCCTCCGCCCCTTTCCCCTCCCCTCCGACCCACAAATCGACCTGGCCCCACCCCGGGGGAGGCAGAGGAAGGCGGGACCCGGAGGGAAAGAGGCGGGGGCGGTTAGCGCCCGTCGGCGCCGCCGTCAGCCCCGCCCTCACGCTCTGTACCTGAGGGGGGCTCGTCCTCCACCTCCCCGGCGCCTTAGCTCCGCTTCCGTCCCGCGAGCCCCCAGTTCCCGTGCGCACGCGTACCTGGCTCGACCCTCCCTCTCGCGGGGACTACAAGCCGTGCGTGCGCACCCACGCACGTAGCGACGCGTACGTCCACCTGCCCGCCTTACAGGGCGCGTAGTAGAGGCCTCTTCCTGGTCCATCCGCGCCGCGCAGGCGTACGCCCACGCAGCGCTTAGAAGTCCCACCCGAGCGTCCCGTCTCCTAGTAACCAGCCGCTGTCCCCCTTCTTCACCACTTAATTCTTATTCCCTGTTTGCGGCTGCCGCACTTGCATAGAACACACATGCGCAGGGCTGGATCTCCTCCTGCCGCCTTCTCTCGGCTCTAGAACACCTGCTGCTTCGCTCTTGCAGCTTTGTGGCATTTTTTTTCCTAGGATACGGTACCGTTTTGGACCTACGTTCATGAACTCGTTACTCCCCAGAGCTGCTTTTGGGCACTGGGCGGTTGCTGAGCTCTACCTGCCGTAGCCAGGAGCTGGTTTTCAGAGAGTATCGCAGATCGGGTTCTGTTGCTGCATCCCCTCGGAAGAGAGCAGTTCTGTTCGGGTAAGCGCCTGCAGCCTGGGGAGCCAGCGGACCCACGACCCGGTCAACTCTGCATGATTCAGTCATGGCTGAATCGTGAAGTGGCAGGACTAACAATGAAAAGGCGCTGATTCCTGACTGGTATTCCTTCTCCACATGCCAGTTCTTCTCCAAGACCCCTTTCCAGAAAAACAAAGTGGAAAGGGTATACTATCTCACTTGATATTTAATACTGTATCGATTGTTTGCCTGTTTAATGCCATTTACATTTGTCTTCTCCCGAGTAGGAGCCTCAGTCTTGGAATACTCCTTTAATTTAACCAGGTGTAATATTTTTGGCAATCCAACTATGTTAAAATTAACCACATTACCTAAAAGTGAAGATATTAGCTTTTTGGTGAAAAAGAATGAGGACTGCATTACTCTGCCAAATTTTAGGAGCCCGGCTTGAAAAGAAATACTGTTTTTTAACATTTCTTAATATTAAATATACTGTCTTAAAGAATCCAAGGGCTTCTGAATTCTAAGGGCTTTATCTGCTTGTCTTTTCCTACAGGTGAAATAGGTAACTAGATTTTTATAGCTGTTCTCTGATGATCTTGATAGAGTTTGCACCTCTGTATTTCAAAAGTAATTTCATATTTGAAGAGACTAACAATTCCTGTTTTTGCCAGGTGAGTACTCCTCCCCCCCAATATATTATTGGCAGTTATAAACACATGTTAGAACAAATTTCTTCATACAAGTACATTTAATTATAAGTGCCATGTTTTCCCCATCTCTGCTCTGATTTCACCATTGTTTGTGCCATTACATCTAGTTTGTAGCATTTATTTTCAGCTATCATATACTTTGTAAGTATAGCTAGACTAAAGACTTAACTTGAGTGTTCCTGTTGTTTTAAACAAAAAGTCAGAGGTCCCAAGAGGTACCTTTCCTCTGAAATATAATTATGCCTAATTGATAAAATAAGTTAAAAAGAAACATGAACTGGAGTGCCTGCCTGGCTCAGTTGGTAGAGCACGTGACTCTTGCTTTTGGGGTTGTGAATCCAAGCCCCGCGTTGGATGTAGAGCTTACTTAAAAATACTTTAAAATGGGGGCGCCTGGGTGGTTCAGTTGGTTAAGTGTCTGCCTTTAGCTCAGATCATGATCTCAGGGTCCTGGGCCAGTGTGGGGCTCCCTGCTCAGAGCCTGCCTCTCCACCCCCCTCCCAGCCCTTCCCCCCTATCCCCTCTCTCTCTCTCTCTCTCTCTCACTCTTTTTCAAATAAATAAATAAAATCTTTTTAAAATTTTTTTTAATTAAAAAAAAACATGAAGCATGAACTCTCAAAGACCATCCTAAAAAGTTATTTTAGGAAAAACAATGTGTAATCTTACTACCTCTTCAGATACTAAGATCATAGTGAATAAAAGGTTCTCATTATCTATCATTATGGAAAAGAAAGGGAAAAATGTAGGAACCTCAAAACTCCCAGAGCTGAAGACTTGGGAGGAAAGAGGGAATTACTAATATGGAAGGTAGAAAATACTTCCCTTAGGGGAAAAATAAGAAAAGCTTAAGCATTTATGTGCACCACCTAGATGTTACTGAAGATTCTTTGGGAAGACTGTAGGAAAAAGGACATTTTAAGGCCAAACCAGAGCAGGAAGATTTTCCTTTCTTTTCCTATTAACGACTTTGTCCCCCAACCCAAGAAAGTGAACCTTTTCTTCCCTCTATGGAAATCCAAAGAGCGGTTAAGTGCTCCATCCTGCCCCAACTAATCCTTTTATAGAACCCGTGCTCTCCCGCTGTGACAAACACTCACGTGTAATTCTAAGGTTCGGGTTTTCTGTTCCCTTAGTTTCCCCCATCATTTCACAAGCTTCACCATGAAAGCCTCTATTTTGGGGTGCCTGGTTGGCTCAGTTGGTTAAGCTTCTGTCTTCTGCTCAGGGCATGATCCTGGACTCCTGGGATCAAGCCCCGAGTCAGGCTCCCTGCTCAGCAGACAGCCTGCTTCTCCCTCTGCGCCTCACCCAACTTGTGCGTGCACACGCGCCCTCTCTCTCTCTCTCTCTCTCTCTCTCGCGCGCGCGCGCTCTCTAATAATAAAATTTAAAAAAAAAAAGAAAAGAAAACCTTTATTTTGTCTTTTTTTCCTTATAACTCCTTGGTCCCCTAAGAAAAAAACTGGGGACTTCAACTGAACATATGTTAAGTTGCTTGATGTTGTTTCACAGCTAACTGGTGCTCTGTTCATTCTAATACATCTTTTGATATACCTTCAAGTTCACTCTTCTTTCCTTTGACGGTGTTAACCCCATCCACGGTATTTTTTATATCAGAATTTTTTTTTCCATCTCTGGAAGTTTAATTCTTTTTAATATCTTCCATTTCTAACCTCATCATGCTCATGCTTTGCTCTACCTTCTTGAAAATATGGAATATATTTAAAATAGCTGTTATTAAAATCATTGTGTACTAATTCTATCACCTATGTCATTTCTGGGTTTGCTTCTATTAACTAATTTTTTTTTCTCCTGCTTATGGGTCGTGTTTTTCTGCTTGTTTTCATGCCTGGTTACTTTTTTTGGCTTCCAGACATTGTAGATTTTACATTGTTGGGTGCTGGAAGTTTTTGTTTTTGTTTTTCTTTAAATATATTTAAGCTTTGTTCTGAAATGTAGTAATGTTACTTGGAAACAGTTGTATCCTTTAGAGCTGCTCTATTGAAAATAGTAACCACTATCTACATGTGGTATTTTGAATTCATATTAATAACATTAGATAAAACTTAAATTATTAATATTAAATAAGATTATATAATATTAAATATTTATATATAATATTAAGTGAGAATATATAATATTAAATATATTTATAAAATGAGATAAAACTTAAAATTTCATTTGCACTATGTACATTTCAAATTCCAAAGCCACATGTGGCTAGTGGCTAGTATAGTGGACAATAGATAGAGAATATTTAAATCACTGAGGAAAGTTCTGTTGGACAGCGATGCTTTAGAAGCTTGCTTTTAAGATTTGTTGGGTCCAAAAGACTCTTTAGGGCCAATCTGACCCCTTTCTGAGGCCAGTACCTTTTTGAGGACTCTGTTCAATGCCCTATGTGTTAGGAGTTCTCTACACGCAGGCTGGTGGGAACTCCATTCTTGGCCCTGTGGAAGCTCTGCGAACTATTCGGCCTTCTCCTTTTCGATGGTTTTTTCTCAGGCCCCAGTAGTTTCCTTACACATATGTTTCCTGATTAGTACCCAGCCAAAGGATTGTGGGGAATCCTCTGCCGATCTCTGGAGCTCTTCCTTTCATTGCACCTCTCTCCACAAGTTCTAGTGACCTTGGCTTCTACAAACTCTGAACTCCTGTCTTCCCAACTCATTGAAATAACTAGACGTACTTTGGGTTCCCCCTCGTTGTGCAGAAGCCTGAAATTTCCAGGCAGTGAGCACTCATAGGGTTCACCTCATTTATTTCCTTTGTCTCAGGGATTACTCTTTAGCACTGCCTTTTGTGCACTATCTAAAAACCACGTGTTTTGCCTGTTTTATAACAGTGGTTTGCAATTTAAAAATTACTTCAGACTGAGGGAACTGTAAGTGCCTGAGCCCTAAAGCAGAAGAGGGATTGGCATAGCATATACTTAGGAACAGCAATGAGGTAATGGGGCAGAATGAGTGAGAGATAGAAGCTGGAGAGAACAGAATGTTAGCTGGTGTATTAGTCTCCTATTGCTGCTGTAACAATTTACGACAAACTTGGTGGCTTTAAGCAACACAAATATATTATCTTACAGTTCTGGAGGTTAGGAGTCTAAAATGGGTCTCACTAGAGTAAAATCAAGACGTCAGCTGGGCTGTAGTCCTTCTGGGGACTCAGGAAGAATCCATTTTCTTACCTTCCAGCTTCTGCTTTGTTCGGCTCATGGTATCCTTTTATCTTCAAAGCCATCAATGGCCAGTTAGGTCCTTCCCATATTACATCGTTCTATCAGTGACAGTCCCACCTCTCTTTCACTTATGAAGACCCCTGTGATTTCATTGATAACCAGTGATGAGTCCAGGATAATCTCTCCACCTCAAGGTCAGTTGACTGGCAACCTTAATTCCATCGGCAACCTTAATTTCCCCTTGCCATGTGACATATTCACAGGTTCTGGGAATTAGGATGTGGACATCTTTGAGAACCATTATTCTGCCTACCACAGCTGGAGACTGAATATGTAGACAATTTGGCTTTCACTCTGACATGGAAAGTACCTAGAGCAGAGTGGTGAGCAGAAGATCGATGAGATCTGGCTTATGTTTTAAAAGGCTCATTCCAGATACAGTTTGAAGAACATAACAATGGGAAGGGTTGGGCAAGAATAGAAACAGAAACAGGATTCATTGAAGGATTGGATGTGGAATATGAAATAGGAGCTTAAAATTACTCTACCAGCAATGCACAAGGTTTCCCATCATCCTGTATTCTCCTTAATTCTCCATGTTATTATCCACCTTTCTAGTGTGCCATTCTGATAGTAGTAAACTTGCATTTCTCTGACTCCAGTAAGTTTGAACATCTCTTTATGTACTCATTATATATTAGGGATTCTCCAATCTGTGAATTATGTCTTTCTATCCTTTGCCCATTTTTCTCTTGGAGTTCCTATTTTCTTGTTGATTTGTAGTTATTCTTCTTATATTCTAGCTGTAAATCCCTTGTCTGCTTTATATAGCACATCTTCCACTCTCCATCATTTTAACTTTGTTTATAGTTTCTTTATTGAATAGAAGTTCTTAATTGTGAGTAGTCAGGTCCATCTGTTTTCTTACTGTTTAAGCCTTTTAGTTGTTTTGTTTTGTTTTTTTAAGATTTTATGTATTTATTTAACAGAGAGAGACAGCCAGCGAGAGAGGGAACACAAGCAGGGGGAGTGGGAGAGGAAGAAGCAGGCTCCCAGGAAGAAGCCTGATGTGGGGCTCAATCCCAGAACGCTGGGATCACGCCCTGAGCCGGAGGCAGATGCTTAACAACTGCGCCACCCAGGCGCCCTTAAGCCTTTTAGTTTTTATTCAAGAAATCTTTCTCCACCCAAGGTGACAAATATATTGTCCTACATTTTTTAAATTGCATTTATAGTTCTGTGATTCACATTTATGTCTTTACTGCATTTGGAGTCCACTTTTGTTTGTATATAAAATAGGGATCCTGCTTTATTGTCATCCCCATCATGAGCCGGTATTCACAGTACTATCCTACTAAACTTAGTCTGTTCTATCCCCTTTGTTGTAAGGTGCCACTCTTACCATATGTGAAGTTCCGGCACATAACTAGGTGCAACTTGGAACTCTGTCATGTTCTATTGGTCCTTTATTTGTTCCTGCACCTGTACTAAACTGTACACTTCTTTTTTTACTTTGATTTTGTAGCATATCTTAATGATAAGGCAAGTTTCCTGTTGTGTATGTCCAAATTTATTTGGTTTCTAATGGAACTTTTTCTTCCTTATGCATTCAGGATTTCTTCTTGAATGGCAATCTGAATGCCAGCCCAAAGAGGCCCCAAATACACTTGTTCTCCCTTCATGTCCTCAAGATTCCAGACAAGTTAAGGTGAGACTCAAAGGGCTAAATCTACCCTATTGTATTTGGTTCCTCCTCAATCCCTCTATTAAACTGAAATTTAATGTGCTAGTTGAGAATTCTGTATGTTACCATTGTTTTACCATTGTTGATGTCAAATGCGGTATGTTGTTTTACAGAGTTTTGTTACTATTATTGACCCTTCAACGATGCAGGGGTTGGGGGCACCAAACCCCTGCCCATGCAGTCAAAAATCTACATATATCTATCAACTCCCCAAAAACTGAACTACTAATAGCCCGCTGCTGACTGGAAGCCTTACCAATAATATAAAAAATTAACTTATTTTGTATGTCATGTGTATTATATACTGTATTCTTACGATAAGTAAGCTAGAGAGAAGAAAAGGTTATTAAGAAAATCATAAGAGGAGGGGCGCCTGGGTGGCACAGCGGTTAAAGCGTCTGCCTTCGGCTCAGGGCGTGATCCCAGCGTTATGGGATCGAGCCCCACATCAGGCTCCTCTGCTATGAGCCTGCTTCTTCCTCTCCCACTCCCCCTGCTTGTGTTCCCTCTCTCGCTGGCTGTCTCTATCTCTGTCGAATAAATAAATAAAATCTTAAAAAAAAAAAAATCATAAGAGGAAATACATTTACATTATTATGCATATTTATTGAAAAAAATTGGTTGTAAGTGGATGCATGTGGTTCAAACCTGTGTTGATCAAGGGTCAACTGTATATTACTTTTAGCTTTTTCAATTTTATCGTTTGAAAAAGTTTTAAACATACAGAAACTTAACAAGAATAATACACCGAACAATGTTTTATCCTTTCCTACCTAGATTCAACAATTTTTAACATTTTGCACATTTTACTTTCTCTTTATATCTATCTATTGCTAGATAATTTGAAAGCAAGTTGTAGATATGATCCTTTACCCCTATTTCAACACATATCTCCTAAGAACAAGGACATTCAGTAATGTGTGTTCTGTCCACTGCTCCCATACTAGGAACCACTTCAAGGACTCAGCCTTGAGAGACTCTGGATTCCACATTAATAGATGGGTGCTGGCTGTCTGGGTGTCCAGTTTTATAGTTTTAAATCTTGCATTTAGGTCTTTGATACATTTTGAGTTAATTTTTGCATATGGTGTTGGGTAAAGGTCAACTTCATTCTTTTTCAGGTGGGTATCCAGTTTCCCCAGCACCTTTTGTTGAAAAAACTGTCCTTTTCTCCATCAAATGATCTAAGCATCTTTGTCAAAAATCATTTGATCATATATCTGAGGGTTTATTTCTGGGCTCTCTATTCTGTTACATTGGTCTGTACATTTGCTTTTTAGGCCAGTACCACACTCTTTCGATTACTGTAGCCTTCTATTAAGCTTTGAAATCAGGAAGTGTGAGCACTCCAGCTTTGTTAATTCTTTTTCAAGATTATTTTGATTATTTGTGATTCCATATGAATTTTTGGATGGATTTTTCTATTTCTGCAAAAAGTGTCACTGGGATGTTCATAGGGATTGCACTGAATGTGTAGATCATTTTGAGTAATATGGACATCTTAAAATATTAGGTCTTCTAATCCATGAACATGGGATATGTTTTATTTATGTCTTGCTTAATTTCTTTCAGTGGTGTTTTGTAGTTTTCATCATACAAGTATTTCACCTTGGTTAATTCCTAAGTATTTTATTGTTTTATTTATGCTACTGTAGATGGATTTGTTTTCTTAATTTCCTTTGCAGATTATGCATTGTTGGGGAACAGAAATGCAACTTAAAAAATGTTTTTATTTAAATTCAATTTAATTAACATATAGTATATTATTAGTTTCAGTGGTAGAATTTAGTGATTCATCAGTTGCATATAACACCCAGTGCTTATTATATCAAATGCCCTCCTTAATGTCTATCACCTAATTACCCCATCCCCCCAACCACCTCCCCTCCAGCAAACCTCAGTTTCTTTCCTATAGATAAGAGTCTTGTTTGGTTTGCCTCCCTATTTTTATATTATATTATTTTTCCTTCCCTTCCCCTATGTTCATCTGTTTTGTTTCTTAAATTCCACATATGTGTGAAATCATATGGTATTTGTCTTTCTCTGGCTGACTTATTTCACTTAGCATAATACCCTCTAGTTCCGTCCACATTGTTGCAAATGGCAAGATTTCATTTTTTGATGGCTGAGTAATATATAGAGATATATATCTATCTATATCTGTATCTCTCTCTCTCTCTCTCTCTCTATATATATATATATATATACACACACACACATACACACCTATACACACACACCACATTTTCTTTATCCATTCATCTGTTGATGGACATCTGGGCTTTTTCCATATTTTGGCTATTGTAGACATTGCTGCTACAAACACTGGAGTGCAGGTGCCCTTTCAAATCACCATGTTTGTATCCTTTGGATAAATATGTAGTAGTGCAGTTCTAGGTCATAGGGTAGCTCTATTTTTAACTTTTTGAGGAACCTCTATACTGTTTTCCAGAGTGGCAGCACCAGCATGCATTTCCACCAACAGTGTAAGAGGGTTCCCTTTCTTCACATCCTTCCCAACATCTGTTGTTTCCTGAGTTGTTCATTTTAGCCATTCTGACAGGTGTGAGGTGGTATCTCATTGTGGTTTTGATTTGTATTTCCCTGATGCTGAGTGATATTGTGCATTTTTTCACGTGTCTGTTAGCCATTTGTATGTCTTCTTTGGAGAAATATCTGTTCATGTCTTCTGCCCATTTCTTGACTGTATATTTTGGGTTTTGCGTGTTGAGTTTGATAAAATTGCTATAGATTTTTGGTACTAGCCCTTTATCTGATATGTCATTTGGAAATATCTTCTCCCATTCTATAGGTTGCCTTTTAGTTTTGTTGACTGCTTCCTTTGTTGTGCAAAAGCTTTTTATCCTGATGAAGTCCCAGTAGTTCATTTTTGCTTTTGTTTCCCTTGCCTCTGGAGACCTGTCTAGCAAGAAGTTGCTGTGGCCGAGGTCAAAGAGGTAGTTGCCTGTGTTCTCCTCTAGAATTTTGATGGATTCCTTTCTCACATTTAGGTCTTTCATCTCTTTTGAATTTATTTTTGTGTATGGTGTAAGAAAGTAGTCCAATTTCATTCTGCATGTGGCCGTCCAATTTTTCCAACACCATCTGTTGAAAAGTCTGTCATTTTTCCATTAGATATTCTTTCCTACTTTGTCGAAAATTACTTGACTGTAGAGTTGAGGGTCCATTTCTGGGTTCTTTATTCTGTTCCATTCACCTATGTGTCTGTTTTTGTGCCAGTATCAACTGTCTTGATGATTACAGCTTTGTAATACAGGTTAAAGTCCAGAACTGTGATGCCTCCAGCTTTGGTTTTCTCTTTCTTGTCTTTCTTTTCTTCCTTTTCTTTTTCTTTCTTTCTTTCTTTCTTTCTTTCTTTCTTTCTTTCTTTCTTTCTTTCAGATTTATTTATTTACTTGAGAGAGAGAGAGTGCACAAAGGGAAGGGGAGAGAAAGAATCCTTAAGCGGACTCCCCACGAGTGTGGAGCCCAATGCAGGGTGTGATCCTAGGACCCTGAGATCATGACCTGAGCCGAAATCAAGAGTCAGATGCTTAGCTGAGCCACCCAGGCACCCCAGTGTTCTTTTTCAACATTACTTTGGCTATTTGGGGTCTTTTTTGGTTCCATACAAATTTTAGAATTGTTTGTTCCAGCTCTGTGAAAAATGCTGGTGGTATTTTGATAGTAATTGCATTGAATATGTAGATTGCTTTGGGTAGCATAGACATTTTTAACAATATTTGTTCTTCCAATCCATGAGCATGAAATGTTTTTCCATTTCTTTGTATCTTCCTCACTATCTTTCATGAGTATTCTATAGTTTTCAAAGTATAGATCTTTTAACTCTTTGGTTAAGTTTATTCCGAGGTATCTTGTGATTTTTGGTGCAGTTGTGAACAGGATCAATTCTCTGGTTTCTCTTTCTGCTACTTTATTCTTAGTGTATAGAAATGCAACAGATTTCTGTGCGTTGATTTTATATCCTACAAGTTTGCTGAATTCCTGTATCAGTTCTAGCAATTTTTTGGTGGAATCTTTTGGGTTTTCCACATAAAGTATCATGACATTTGTGAAGAGTGACTGTTTGACTTATTTGCCAATTTAGGTGCATTTTATTTCTTTTTGTTGTCTGTTTGCTGAGGCTAGGACTTCCAGTACTATGTTGAACAACAATGGTGAGAGTGGCTATCCCTGTCATGTTCCTAACCTTAGGGGAAAAGCTCTGTTTTTCCCCGTTGAGGATGATTTTGCTGTGGGTTTTTCATAGATGGCTTTTACGATACTGAGGTATGTTCCCTCTATCCCTACACAGTGGAGAGTTTTTATCGAGGAAGCATGTTATATTTTGTCAAATGCTTTTTCTGCATCTATAGAGAGGACCATACAGTTCTTATCCTTTCTTTTATTAATGTGTTCTTTAATCACATTGATTGATTTGCAGATGTTGAACCACCCCTGCAGCTCAGGAATAAATCCCACTTGGTCATGGTGAATAATCCTTTTAATGTACTGTTGGATCCTATTAGCTGGTATCCTGGTAAAAATTTTTGCATCCATGTTCATCAGGGACATTGGCCTGTAATTCTCCTTTTTAGTGGGGTCTTTGTCTGGTTTTGGGATCAAGGTAATGCTAGCCTCATAGAGTTTGGAAGCTTTCCTTCCATTTCTATTTTTTGAAACAGCTTCAGAAGAATAGGTGTTAATTCTTCCTTAAATGTTTGGTAGAATTACCCTGGGAAGCCATCCAGCTCAGGACTCTTGTTTGTTGGGAGATTTTTGATTACTGACTCAACTTCTTTGCTGATTATGGGTCTGTTCAGGTTTTCTATTTCTTCCTGTTTTAGTTTTTATAGTTTATATGTTTCTAGGAATTTATCCGTTTCTTCCAGATTGCCTAATTTATTGGTATATAATTGTTCCTACTATTCTCTTATAATTGTTTATATTTCTTCAGTGTTGGTTGTGATTTCTCCTCTTTCATTCATGATTTTATTTATTTGAGTCCTTTCTCTTTTCTTTTTGATAAGTCTGGGTAGGGATTTATCAATCTTGTTAATTCTTTCAAAGAATCAGCTCCTGGTTTTGTTAATCTGTTCTAGTTCTTTGATTTCTATATCTTTGATTTCTGCTCTCCCTTCTCCTGCTGGATGTAGGGTTTATTTGCTGATTTTTTCCCAGCTCCTTTAGGTGTAAGGTTAGTTTGTGTATTTGAGTCTTTTCTGCTTCTTGAGGAAGTCCTGTATTGCTATATAGTTCCCTCGTAGGACCACCTTTGCTGCATCTCAAAGGTTTTGAACTGTCATGTCTTCGTTTTCATTTGCTTCCATGTATTTTTAAAAATTCTTCTTTAATTTCCTGGTTGACCCATTCACTGTTTAGCAGGATGTTCTTTAACCTCCATGGATTTGTGGTCCTTCCAAATTTCTTCTTGTGGTTGACTTCAAGTTTCATAGCTTTGTGGTCTGAAAATATGCATGGTATGATCTCAATCTTTTGGTACTAGTTGAGACCTGATTTGTGACCCAGTATGTGATCTGCTCTGGAGAATGTTCCATGTGCACTTGAGAAGAATGTGTATTCTGCTGCTTTAGGATGAAATGCTCTGGATATATCTGTGAAGTCCATCTGGTCCAGTGTGTCATTCAAAGCCCTAGTTTCTTTGTTGATTATCTGCTTAGATTATCTGTCCATTGTATTCAGTAGGGTGTTAAAGTCCCCACTATTATTGTATTATTACCAATGAGTTTCTTTAATTTTGTCATTAATTGATTTACACATTTGGCTGCTCCCTAGTTAGAGGCCTAAATATTTACAACTGTTACATCTTCTTGTTGGTTGGACCCTTTTATTATGATATAGTGTCCCTCTTCATCTCTTATTACAGTCTTTGGTTTAAAATCTAGTTTGTCTGAAATAAGGATGGCTACTCTAGCTTTCTTTTGATGTCCATTAACATGATAAATGGTTCTCCACCCCCTCACTTTCCATCTGGAGGTGTCTTCGGAACTAAAATGAGTCTCCTGTAAACAGCACATGGTGCATCTTGTTTTTTTACCCATTCTGAGACCTTATGTCTTTTGATAGGAGCATTTAGTCCATTTATATTCAGAGTAATTACTGAAAGGTATGAATTTAGTGCCATTGTATTACGTGTGAAGTCGCTGTTCCTGTAGATTGTCTCTTTTCCTTGTTGGTCTTTGTTACTTTTGGGCGCTCTCTCTGCTCAAAAGGTCCTCTTTAATATTTCTTGTAGAGCTGGTTTAGTGTTCACAAATTCCTGTAGGGTTTTTTGTTGTTGTTGTTTTGTTTTGTTTTGTTTGTGTTTTTGTTTTTGTTTTTTGTTTTTTGTCTTGGTAACTTCGTCTTATCTTCTACTCTGAATGACAGCCTTGCTGGATAAAGTATTCTTGGCTGGAAATGCAACTGACTTTTGTGTGCTGACTGCATCCTGCAATTTTGCCGAATTCGTTTATTAGTTCCAGTCATTTTTTTGTGTGTGTGGAATCTTTAGAGTTTTCTGCATATAAGATCATATCATCTGTGAACAAAGGTAATTTCACTTCTTCCTTTCCAATTTGTATGCCTTTTATTTCTTTTTGCTCTGGCTAGAACTTCCAGTACTATGTTGAATAGAAGTGGTGAAAATGGGCATTCTTGCCTTATTCCTGATCTTAAAGGAAAAGCTTTCTCCACTGAGTATGATATTTGCTGTGGGTTTTTCATATATGGCATTTATTATGTTAAGGTATTTTCCTTCCTTTTCTGGTTTGTTGGTTTTATCATGAAAGTTTGTTGAATTTTTATCAGATGTTTTTCTGCCTCAATTGAAATGATTGTGATTCTTTTCCTTCATTCTGTAATGTAATATATTGATCAATTTTCATATATTGAACCTTTCTTGCATTCTAGGTATAAACCCATTTGGTCTGAGTGTATAATCCTTTTAATACTTCGCTGAATTCAGTTTGTTAGTATTTTGTCGAGGATTTTTATATTGATGTGCATTAGGAATATTAGTCTACAGGTTTGTTTGTTTTCTTGTAGTGTCTTGGCCTGGCTTTTGTATCAAGGTAATGCTGGCCTCACAGAATGAGTTAAGAAGTATTCCTTCCTCTTCAATTTTTGGAAAAGTTTGAAAAATATTGCTATTAACTCTTTAAATATCGGTAGAATTCACCAGTGATGCCATCTGGTCCTGGGCTTTTCTTTGTTAGGAGTTTTTTGATTACTGATTCAATCTCCTTACTAGTCATTGGTCTATTCAGATTTTCTGTTTCTCCATGACAGTCTTGGTAGGTTTTGTATTTCTGGAATTAGTCCATTTCTGCTAGAATACCAATTTGTTGGCATACAACTTTTGAGAGCACTCTCTTATAAATCCTTTTTTATTTCTGTAGAATCAGTAGTAATGCCCCACTTTCATTTCTGATTTTAATAATTTGATTCTTCTCTTTTTTTCTTAGTCCATCTAGCTAAAGTTTGATCAATTTTGTTGATCTTTTTAAGAACCACTTTTGGTTTCATTGTTTTTTCTGTTATTTTTCTATTTTCTATTTTATTCATCTCTGCTCTAATCTTTATTATTTCCTTCCTTCTGCTAACTATGAGTACAATTTGTTCTTCTTTTTCTAGTTCCTTAAGTTACAAAGTTATATTGATGATTTGAGATCTGTCTTGTTTTGTTAATGTGTTTATAGCTATAAATTTCACCCTTAGCATTGATTTAGCTGCATCCCATAAGTTTTGAATGCTCTAACTTTGTTCAAATTCATCTCTATAAGTATTTTCTAATTTCCCTTGTGATTTCTTTGGCCCATTGGTTGTTAAAGAGTGTGTTAATTTGCATAGATTTGTGAATTTTCCTGTTTTACTTCTGTTATTGATTTCTACCTTCATTATGTTGTGGTCAGAGAAGATACCTTATATGATATCTATCTTTTAAAATCAGTTGAGACTGGGGTTGCCTGGGTAGCTCAGTTGGTTAAGCAGCAAGCTCTTGATTTCGGCTCAGGTCATGGTCTCAAGGTCCTGGGATCAAGCCCCGCATCAGGCTCCCACACTCAGTGGGAAATCTGCTTGAGGATTCTCTCACTCCCTTTTCCGAAGCACATTTGCTCTTTCTCTGTCTCTCTCTCAAAAACCAAATTTTTAAAATAAATAAGTAAAATAAAATAAATTGAGACTTAATTTGTGGCCTAACTTATAGTCTATCCTGGAAAATGTCCCATGTGCACTGGAGGATGTGTATGCTGTTGTTGAGTAGAGTGTTCTGTAAATGTTTGTTAAATCTAGTTGGTTTAATTTATTAAGTCTTCTCTTTCCTTACCTAACCTCTGTCTAGTTGTTCTATGCATTATTGAGAGTGGAGTATTGAAGTCTCCAACTATTATTATAGAAGTGTCTATTTCTCCCTTCAATTCTCTATTTGCTTTGTATATTTTGATGGTGTGTTAGTAGGTGGGTAAATGTTTACAGTTGTTTGGGCATCTTTATTTTTGGCAGAACATCTAGTAGAATGGCCTTTGGTAATTATTTCTTTAAGCCATTAATAATTTATGAAAAGTTTTTGATAGCAAAAATGATATAAAGGACTAAGTAGAGAAGTTCTATTATTTTCTGAAATGTGATAAAGCATAAAATCTGGTAAATTCCTTTTTAAAAAGACTTTCAGAGAATCTGTAGAACCTGCAAATTCTCCCACAAAGAAAATGTGAACACAGAGATGGAAGGCAATTTTTTTTTATATTTTTAGCATCACCATCATGATGTTTCATGAAAAGAAGCATTGCCATGAGATTAGTTGAAATTCCCACTGTATTCACTTGTTATTATTTCTTTTCCAAGCAATCAAGTTGAAGAAACGTTTCCACTACTTAAAGAGGTACCTGCGAACTATATTTACTCGACCATCCCAATGGGGTTTTCCCTTAGTAAATCTGCTACTCAGGTATCTGCTCTGCATATGGATTCAAAAGTGGATGATCATTTGATGCAAGGGACTGAGAAGACCAAGTTGGAACCAGTGACTCAATTATTTCAAAACACCAAGAAAATAAGATTAGAAGACACAAACCAAGAACACTTTACAAGAAGTAAAGAGATTGGCTCGGGAACTCTTTCAGAGAAAACCTTGGGTTCTGTGGTATATGTTAAAGAAAGTGATGGAATAGAAATGACAGATGTGGAATGAAGTTATTTGTACATACTGCCAAAGAAACCGGAATTTGCTTTTGACTAAGTGAGCATGTTGAATGAGAACTTAACCTTATTAGGAAAACCTAACAAAATGAAGGAAGACAATTGCTTATTTTTCACTATTTATGAATCACGTTAGACTGCACTTTTTTGATACATATTCAAAAAAGTTAATGTTGTAGGGAAAAAATTTTTTTCCAAAATTCAAAGCAAAATTCTTTGGTATTACATTCTATCCTTGTCAAAAATCAGAATTTTTGAATAACAGTATTTAAATGGTACCAAAATATTTTAATTATAATGTATTTCTTTAACAAGTGATCAAAAAACAGTGCCCAAACAATTTGACATCTGTATTTCACACTACTTGTGGTGTACTGATTTTGTAAGATTTCTAGTTAGGGATTTTGCTTTAGGGTACTTTATCTTGCTGCATTTTTGCATTTCTGTTCTATAAAACATCACTTCAGGTAAACTCTGCATAAGACCAGTAAATTACATACCTTGAGAAGCATTTCACATTTTAAATCATCCTTTTAAAACTGTTTTCCCCCACATTGAATTCATTTCAAAATTACAAACTAGTTATTTCCAAGTGTAATAGTTTATCTTATAGATACTACCATTTTATACTACCAATATTTAATATAAGAAAATACCTAGTGTTAAAAAAATTCTTGTTTTATATATATCAGTTTGCCATTCTTACTGAAATGTCTAGTAGTTCGAGACAGCAGTATTGTCCCAAGTATTGTGAGATGAAATTAAAACCATTTTGTGTGTGGACATATAGTGACCTGTAACTATATTATTTAGGTTTAGAACATTTTCCTGTACTTTAAGATTTATTGGCTATTTCTAATGCCCAATTGTGAGTAATCTCCATAATATTCATAAAAACAAAGATGAAAAGGCATCTTCTTTTAGGGGAAGCAATATTTTAGAAATCAGAAAAATACAAGTGTAATATGTTTGTAGGGAATATTGAGCTTAGAGCTAAATAAAATTGTTGAATGGGACATCAGCCAATAGGATGATGCTTTTTATCATTTATAGAACATAATTCTTTGGGAAAGGAAAAAACTCAAGTCTTTCATTTGTTCACCTAACCTGGCACTGTGGTTGTTGCTGGGGATATAGTAGTGAATAAAATAGCCACTGCCATCATAGTGTTTACTGTCTGTCTTCCAGGGAAGATAGAACATCAGACAGTAATTATATAAGATACAAATTATGATGTGCCATGAAGAAAAAGTAAAATGTTCAGAGGGACAGGACACATAACACATAAACTTGATTTTTAATTGTGGGAACTCGGAAGTTTTCTCTAAGGTCATGTTATTTATAGCTTTTGTAGTGACACAGTTGTCCAAGTAAGATGATGGTTAATGGTCAAGGCCTTGAGAAAGGGATAGAGTCCTGGTGAAGGTTAGCAGGACAGAATGATGGTTTGAAAGTGAGAAGTGAGGAAAAAGAAAGGAATTCTAGCTAAAAAGACTATGCATGGAGGTTCTCTGGGGAAAAGACTGAACTTAGGAGCATGGTTTTGGGACATAACCCAGTTTCCAAGGCAAGTAGACAGCTATATGTATGGAACTGAAAATACGAATTTTGAAGTTGTATACAGAAATGGTATTGAAAGCCTTGGGAATGAATGAGATTGCTTAAGATAAATGTATAGTGTGAGCTAAAGTCCTGAGGAACTCAAACATTTAGAAGCTAGTCAACATGGGGGAGCTAGCAAAGGGAGCTGAGGAGTTGGTAGTGAAATGGTAGAAAACTAAGACAAGATAATGTCAAGATTGCCCACGGTAGTTGTTACAGTGGAGGTAGTCAACTGAAAGGCCAGACAAGGGTAGAAAGGTCCATTGAATCTAGCAATATGAAATGTTACAGTAACCTTAGCAAAAACCACTTTTTTTTTAACAGGGGCTTGGCTTAGTTACAGCTTTGTTTTTCATCTCCATGAGTGTCAAATACAACATTTGATAGTCATGTTGGATGCTGAATTTGGGATGACCTTTCATTGTGCTTGATGCCTCCTGCATTGCAGGATGTGAAATACAGTAGCACACGCCAGTCATTGAGACTATAAAAAATGCAAACATTAATTACCCTCACTGAGAACCATTGCTGCTAAGACAACAGAAAATTGGAATACCCAAATCCAATCTAAGCCATAGTTTTAGCAGCATACTCAAGAAGGGAAATCCACAAAGACTTCCTGCAAGAGGTGGGATGGAACAAGTTTAATAAGCACAACAACTTCACTTAGGTGTTTTGGGAGAATCCTACAAGCGGTATCTTAAAGAGACTACTTTTCAGGATTCTGTTGTTTCTAATAAGATAGTAAATTCCCCATATAAAAAAGTGTAGTTCGGCAAAAATAAGGATTTTAGGAGACTTTAAATACAACATATCCATAAAATAAGGATTATACATGCATTATACCTATTATACATGCATTGGTATTGCATCTATTGGTGTTGTCATGGATGCTAACAATAAAAGCTTTCATTGATTGAGTTAGTGTGTGACTGTCTTAATTAGGACTCCCTAGAAGCTGCCTGAGACAGGGATTCAGGTGGACATGATATTTGAGAGTGTGCTCTTGAGGAAAAGCATGTAAGGAAGTGAAGGAAGCAAGATAGGGAAACAGGAGTCAGCTAAGGATGAGAGCTCAGATAAATTCTTGGCCTGATCCACAGGGTGCTCTAGAAGGACCAGACAGCACAGTTTGTCCCATTACTCACTTTGAGGCAAAGGGTAAGATTATTGTACCGCCTGCCAGTCTGGCCTTGGTTGCCACCGCAAAGCCAAAGAGGGAGGCTGGAGGAGCAGGGAAGTAGCATGAATCACTCAGGTGTCTCTGGCCACAACAGCTCCTACACCCACAGCAGCTGAAGAATAGATGCATGGATTAAGGGTAAAGGGACATTGGGGGGGGGGGATAACAGTCTTTATTACAGTGTCAGACACCTAACATATATTATTTTCCTTTTACTTTTAAACAATGTCAAATTTACAGAAAAGTTGCTAGTACAAGGCCTTTCCCTCTCCCCACAACCGTGTGAGAATACATAACTGACTTCATTCTTCATCAGCCCTGAATACTTTCTTTAATGATTTAAAGAATTTCATTTATTCTTTATTTCTATTTTTAATGGAAATATAATTGACATATGACATTGTATTAGTTTTAGGTGTACAACATAATGATTTTATATATGTATACAATGCAAAACAACACAATAAGTTAACATCCATCACCACACAGTTACAATTTTTTTTTCTGTGATGAGAACTTTTAAGATCTCTCAGCACCTTTTAAATATAAGACAATATTGTTAAGTATAGACACCATGCTGCACATTAGATCCCCAGGACTTATTTATCTTATAACTGGAAGTTTATACCTTTGACCACCTTGACCCATTTCACCCCCACCCCTTGAAGAAGCACACTTGATGGTATGGGGACAGAAGAAATGTTGGAGTAGGCTGATTACGAATGGGAAGTAAAGAAGCAGATACTAGATGTGTAGCAAGTCCTTGAAGCTCTGCTCTAAAGGGAAGTGGGCAGGATGAAAGGTGGAAAAAAGAAGTGAGGTCACTGGAGGGTTATGATGTTCACGTCTGAGTGTCAATGGAAGAAGGTACCAGGGGAGAAGATGAAGTAAGAAAGGGATTAAAAATAACCAAAAGACAAATGTCTGAGAGTAGGAAGGAGGGAGTGGGATTCTTGAAAACCACCTCAGTAGAAAATAGGGGGGAAAAACTACCATCTCAAATTTCAGAAAAATGAAATTTAGGAAGATAGAATATAAGCAAAGGGACAGTTTTGTGTGGCTATTTTTAATAACTAGGAAAATTCCTACTGGGGCTAACTCTGTACACAGTTCGTTCCATATGCATAATACAAGAAAGGAACTCAGAGTGACTTCAATCAAAAGGGTATTGGTAAATGAGCCACTGTGTCTTTATTGTTGCTTTTTATGGAGGCCTGCTCAGTGTCACCAAATTGTGAACACTGGATGCTTCTTATTCCAAGATGCAAGTCTTGGTAGTTTCTATTCGCAGAGAAAGATTTCATTTCTGAGCAAGACTGAAAAAGATGGCTACAAATTATTTGGGCTCCTCTCATCAGGAGGTGGAGTCCACCGCTCCACCCTTTCTCTCTGGCCTGACTTTGCTTGTTGCTTTGGCCAATAGAATGTGGCTGCAGGGCCTCTTCCAAGGCTAGACCTGAACTGAGGTGCCCCAGCAGCCACTAAGCAGGAACCAACAAGGGTGTGAACAGGACCAGCCTGGACCTTCCAGCTCAGCCAGCCCTGGTTGAATAAAGCCCAGGTGAAACCATATAAATGCTAGAAATAAATCGTCTTAAGCCGCTGATATTTGAGGCCGTTTGTTATGCGGCAATAGTTAACTAAAACTTTGGCTTGCTGGAGGAATTGCCCCCATCTGGCTGAGAAAGTATTTTCTTGCCAACCACAGATGGGTAACATTCTTTAGCCTAAGGGTGTGTGTTTTCTGACCCAGTCCTTCCTACCAGTTCCCATCTCTACTGGGCAGAGCAGCGTTTATTCCTTTAAATGCAATTTGTCAAAACTGATTTTAGCTTCCTCAGCTTCCAAGTGGAGTTTTGTGCCCTTTGGACTATGAGCAGATGCGTGAAGACCTGGCGGAACGCAAGTTCAGTAGGTGTTTGCTGGTGCTCGGGCCGCCCCGGCTTCCCGGGGCCCTCACGCTAGCCTCGCTCCGCGAGGGCCCCCCCCCCCCCCACCAGCGTGCCACAGCCGCCTCTCCTACATTCGCCCCGGGCGACCGTTAGCTCTGCGCTGTCATGCGAGGACCTCCATGTGAACGGGGGGCGCTATGACTTTTCATACGACCATTGGAACGTGCCCTGCGTCCCCGCTTCTATATGCTCTGGCTTGGCGCCGGCTGGGCCTCTCCGCAGGCCACCTCCTCGGGAACCCCGCGGGCAGAAACACTCCGAGCGCGCGCCCGCCCGCCGCGAAGAGCGAGGCCGGAGGGGCACCGCCCACCTCCCCGGCCCGGGCGCGGCCCCGCCTCCTCTCGGCGTTTCCGGCTGGCAGCGCTCGCAGCCTGCGGCGCGTCCTTCTCCTGAACGAGCCAGCAAGCGGCCCTAGGCGCGACCGGAAGCAGCAGGTGGGCGACGCTGGAAGTGGGGCTCTGGGGGCGCTGGGGCGGGCGGCAGGTGGCAGGCAGGGACCTGGGACCCTGAAGCCGGGCCCCGCGCGCGCACCGCCCCGGGCCGCCGCTGCTGGTGCTGTACGCGCCGGGGTTTTCGCTCAGCCCTTGGGAGGACCTAACTCCTCGGTTAGGTACGGCCCATCCCCAGCATAGGAGGGTAAAAAGCTAAAACGTGTTGGGTGCCAGCTCTGTGCATTCCCACAGGGAGCCAAGAAGGCGACGTAAAACAAGCGCATGACCATCGTGAGACTCTGGGTAAGTTACATACTGTCATAGATGTGGCAGAATAACTTAATAAAGTGTTTTGAAGGAGCTGGGCCTACCTAGGACGATAGAGAGGATTGTTATTTTTTGCTTTCTTTTCAGTGTTGAAGAAGCATGTTTGGCATTGCAAAGTGGTGGTAGCAAAGTGTCCCCCTAGAACATGGATTGTTCTTTGGGGAAAAACTATAAAATCAGTCATTACAAGGTGAGAGTAGTCACATGCAGAGTTGATTTAAAGAAGCAGTATTTCACCAGGCCTTCAAGCCTGGACATATCCTGACAATTAAAGAAAGACTGTCATTCAGCCGGACGTCTGATCTGTTACTAAAGGACTGAATAAAAGAGAAATGCCTCTGTTCCAGATGAATCCAAGCCTCCTCTAGGAGAGAGAGGTATCCTGGCTTTACCAGGATCTTTCCAGAGCCCAGAAGTAGAGAACGTGATTTCTTCGCGGCTCATCCCATCAGACACTCAAGTCCTATAACTCTGTCCTTTTGTTCAGGTTCTGTCTTCACCGAGCAAACTTAAGATAAGTTGGCTTACCAGTAGTCCTACACAGTTTTTGGACAGGCTGATCTGAACATCCAGTTGATAGCCTTCAGTTCTCTTTGTAAATTAATAAATTGGCACTTGGGTTTTTTTCCAACATCCTTTTGTTTCCTCATTCTTTGTGTGATTCTTTCTCTCCTTCAGGGCTTAGTTGAAATGTTACATCCTCACGGGGCCTTTTTGTTTATGTGTTCAGATGTCTAGAACAGTTTCTAGCACATAGTAGGTTCTCAGCCTAACTCACTGAGTTCTCTCAGTCTTTGCTCAAATGTCACCTTTTAATGAAGCCTAGCCTGACAACCCTATTTAGTATCACAGAGTAGTTCCTCTCACGGTTAATTTCCAATTCCCTCTTTCCCAGCTCTGCTTTTTCATATAGTCCTTATTATCATCTTTACTTATTTGGTTCACAATATAGGCACAATCCTAAGTGCCTAGAATAATGCCTGTCATGTGGTAGATGCAAGATTTGTTGAATTAATACCTTTGCTATATTTCATTCACACTGCATACACAATGCCTGGATGAATAGAGATATTTATATTTTGTGCACTAATAATACATAAATTGGAACAATTTGGGAACCCTAACAAGTTGCATTTTTTACCAAAGTCAATATCTTTCACTATTGTTAATTTATCAAAATAAATGGCACTTTAATGTGTCTTGGTTGGGGATCTTTGCACACTTTCCTATTTAAGCTCCTGTTGGGAATACCTGTAATCTGACAGGAATGGTATGAGAGGAATAGAGATGGGAAGGTAGGAACTCTGTATAGCAGTTAACATTATCGAGCATTTCAGTTTGCCAGGCATGAGTGCTTTATGCATGTTAACTCATTTAATTCTCTCCACCATTTTGTGAGGTAGGAACATTTTATAAATGGGACAGTTGAAGCAGCCAGAGGTTAAACTACTTGCCTTAGGTTATTCAGTTAGCAAGTGGCAGAGCCAGGATTAATAGTTAAGCTCTGTAAGTGACTATAGTTAAAAATACTGTATTGCATATTTGAAAGTTGCTAAGAAAGTAGATCTTAAAAATTCTCATCACATGGAAGAAAATTGTAACTGTGAGGTGATGGATGTTAATTAAACTTACTGTGATAATCATTTTTCGGTATCTTCAGATATCAAATCATTATGTTGTATACTTTAATACAATGTTACATCAGTTATATCTCAGTAAAACGAGGGGGAAAAAATCGTAAGATCTTAATCACTTTGCATCCTGCCACATTCTGCATATGCAGACAAGAGTCAGAGCCCTAAACTTAGGGAGGGATGTACCACAAGGTCTTTGAAAATCTGCAGATCCATAGACATCGTTCAGCATATCATGGTCCACCACCCCTGTTCTTACTGTTTCTCTCTTGGATCACAATGGAAGAGTTTCCTGTTTGTTCTCAAGGTTGCCTCCCTCCCTACCTGCATTGGATCCCAGCACTACCACTTTGTCAGAGACCTCCCTTCACTGGTGTTGCCCTGCCTCCCTTCCCAACTCCCAGCAGAATCTGAATGTGCTCAGTTCTCTTGCACTGATGTCTGCCGCCCTAGTCCAGGTGCTCATTGTGTCTAGCTTAGACGATTGCATGAGTCTATCAACCAGTCTCCCTGCTCCTAGTCTGTCTCTTCTTAAATCCATGCTGAACACTGTCCGCAGAGGCAGTTCTGTATAATGGCTGACTTACGCTTGTCTGCTTAAAACACTTAAATAGATCCCAGCTGCTTTTAGAGAAAGTCCAAATGTTTTAGAATTACAATGAATTTGTCTCCTCCCCTTCTCTATTCCCTTCCTATCTCGTGCATAGTCAGCACTCCATAAATATTTGTCCAGGGAAGGAAGGACTATATCAAAGTCAATCAGTCAGTCAGAACCAAGAATAGAGTTTATTTTTTTTTTTAAGATTTTATTTATTTAACAGAGATAGAGACAGCCAGCGAGAGAGGGAACACAAGCAGGGGGAGTGGGAGAGGAAGAAGCAGGCTCATAGTGGAAGAGCCTGATGTGGGGCTCGATGCCACAACGCTGGGATCATGCCCTGAGCCGAAGGCAGACGCTTAACCGCTGCACCACCCAGGCGCCCCAAGAATAGAGTTTAAACAAAGAAATTCAGTCGGGCTGCAGAGGCTTCCTAGGACGGCGTAGCCATAGGTTTCAGTGGAGCTAGAAGACCAATAGTGTAACTCCATCCCTGAGGAGGGAGTATCCAAAACGCGCCTTACTATTAGATGACCCTGTCTTTGTGTATGCCTGACATATGCTTTACTTCCATCAATTTGGTAAACACCATTTTGAGACTCAATTTATGTATCCCTCTATTAAACCTCTCCTGACATTTGTAGACAGAGAAAATATAAATTGGCTTAACTTTTTTGTAGTGTATGTAGTTTATCAGAATGTATCAAGAGTGATGAAAATATGAAGACTCTTATTTGTGCTTGTAGGACATTAGTAACTACAAAAGATTTTGGCCTGGCTTTGGACTTTAATAACCCATTTTATCCTAGTTCTTTAACCTGGAGAAAAATTATGAGCATCCTAAGAAATAGAATTGGAATAGAATGGTTTCTTTACAAACATAACTACTCAGAATACTTGATTACTATAGCTAGTATTTTCAGCCTGTTGCCATCAGCAGTGCTAACAAAAATAACATGTAAAGTGTCCAAACATAATGAAATTGTTCATAGCCTTTCCATATAGCCCCGCTACTCTAATTGCCTCTGCCCCTAACCTCAGGGGGTCTATCCTAAATAAATACTGATCTAAATAAAAGAATTATACTGCTAGTAAATCAAGTCTCAAAGTAAATAGGAATTATTTTTTTTAAGTATTTTAAGGACATAAAGCTTTCCACAGAGATATTCATGAATACGTCATTGATAACACTGAAAAACTAAAACAATCTAAAATTACGAACTAAGACTGATTTTGTAGTAAACTGTGGTATATCTGATAATGGAATATTACACATTAAAGCTGATGTAAAAATAGATTTAACATTGAATGAAATAACAGTATGGTTCCAATTTGGATGGGGGGGTAGTGTTTACTCGTGCACAGAAAAAAACGGGTATACACCAAAGTGTTAATTGTAGTTATCTGCAGTGGTGGTATTATGGATTCTTTTATTTTGCTCTTTATATGTATTTTCTCATTTTTCTCAATGAACATGTATTACCTATGAATTCAAGATAATTTGTTTGGCTTTGAAATATATTAAATAATGAATTTGCAGATTTATTGTTTGAAAAATCTGCACCCGTACTCCAGTTCAACTGAAATTATTTGAGGTTTGTCTTTATTTCCATTGAGTACTCTGTTACAGGGTTGCTAAAGACTAAGGATAAAGCTAAAAGACAAAAGCAGCTGGATACTTGGGAAAGTTTACCTAAAATAACCAAGAATCAATAGCCAGAAAATACAATTTAATTTTCTTTTTCCCAATTAACTTGTCTTCCATTTTTATTTATTTTTAAAGATTTTATTTATTTATTTGACAGAACAAGCAGGGGGACTGGCAGAAGGAGAGGGAGAAGCAGGCTCCCCACCGAGCAGGGAGCCTCATGCGGGACTTTATCCCAGGACCCTGGGATCATGACCTCAGCCAAAGGCAGACGCTTAACCAACTGAGCCACCCAGGCGCCCCAGTCTTCCATTTTTAAAAGCATGCTGATCCCATTTTCAATGAAGAATTGCTTCCAGTTACTTTGTAACCTCAAAGTCCCAGCAGCTGGCTTTAAAAACAAAGTAAAAAGTGGGCTCATTTTACAGTCAATTTCCAGTGATGTTTATCAAAATCTGGCTGTAGAAGACTGGATCCATGACCATATGAATCTAGAAGGCAAGCCGGTTCTTTTCTTGTGGAGAAATTCTCCCTGTATTGTAATAGGTAGGCATCAGAATCCTTGGCAGGAATGCAACCTGAATCTGATGAGAGAAGAAGGTATAAAACTGGCTCGGAGAAGAAGTGGAGGAGGAACAGTCTACCATGATATGGGTAATATCAATTTGACTTTTTTTACAACCAAAAAAAAGTATGATAGAATGCAGAATCTAAAATTAGTTGTGAGGGCTCTGAATGCTGTCCAACCCCAGCTGGATGTACAGGCCACCAAAAGATGTGACCTTTTACTTGATGGACAGTTTAAAATCTCAGGAACAGCTTCTAAGATCGGCCGGACTACTGCTTATCACCACTGCACTTTATTATGTAGTACCGATAGGACCTTCTTGTCGTCCTTGCTGAAGAGCCCTTACCAAGGGATCAGGAGCAATGCCACTGCTAGCACACCTTCCATAGTAAAAAATCTTTTGGAAAAAGATCCCACTCTGACCTGTGAAGTACTCATGAATGCTATTGCTGCAGAGTATGCTGCTTATCATCAAATTGACAATCATATTAACCTAATTAACCCAACAGATGAGACACTGTTTCCTGGAATAAATAACAAAGCCAAAGAACTACAGACCTGGGAGTGGATATATGGCAAAACTCCAAAGTTTAGTATAAACACTTCCTTTAATGTATTGTATGAACAGTCGCATTTGGAAATTAAAATATTCATAGACATAAAGGATGGAAGGATTCAAATCTGTAAAATTGAAGCACCTGATCATTGGTTGCCACTGGAAATATGTGACAAATTAAATTCAAGTTTCATTGGCAGTAAGTTTTGCCCAAATGAAATTTCTATGCTGACAAATATTTTATGCAGGACATGTCCAGAAGATGATGAACTACACAGTAAATGGAATATTCTCTGTGAAAAAATTAAGGGAATAATGTGATTCCAAATAAACTTCTTAATATTAACAGTTTTTATGAGATAATAAAATGTTTAAGGTACATTGTATGTTTTTTTTTTTTTTTTTTTTTAGTAATCTCTACACCCAACATGGGGCTTGAACTCACAACCCTGAGATTAAGAGTCATATGTTCTACCAACTGAGCCAGCCAGGCACCCTCATCATATATATACCTTAAAAAAAGACCTAGTTTCTCAGTAACTATTCCCCATTAGAAATTGTCACCTAGTCCATATTTTCTTATGGTCTGTAGGATATTCTCTTTCTTCATCAATTTTTTTTTTTTTAATCTAGCACACATGTATCTGCTCCTTTCTCTGTTACCATCATGGGTGTGTATACGGTATTTGACACTGTGAGCTCTGATTTAGTTCTTTTTCTTAACTCTAAGGAATATAACTCAGGCTTCTTGTCACCTCTGATACCTTAAACTCTAAAATTCTTCCTTTTAATTACAAAGTTGATAGTGGGTTTGAGCTGCATGGTTTAAATTATATGTAGATTTTTTACAGTGCTATAAATGTATTTTCTCTTAGGATTTTTAAGTAACATTTTTTTCTAGCTTTATTTTAAGAATATAGTACATACAAAATGAGTCTTGACGATTACTAGTAAGGCTTCTGGTCGATAGGCTACTAGTTAAGTTTTTGGGGAGTCAAAAGTTACATGTGGATTTTCAACTGTGCCGTGGTCAGCACCTCTAACCCCCACGTTATTCAAGTGTCAGCTGTACTTTCTTATCCTCCATCCTCTCCCGTTTAAATTAAGCCCACTGCACTTTTCTAAGCCCTTAACCCTCCCAATCTCTTGCTTCATCTCCCTTCCTATCCAACCCTGAGTTCTTTCAAGTATATGGTCTTGTCTTACCAGCATTCTCATTTGCTTTTCTCTCTTGACCTACAATGACCATTGTTTTATTATCATTCCATCAACTGATTTTTCACTATCATACCCAGATGGCAGGCAATGCTGGAAGAAAATTCACATAATCATGCAGACTAACCCAATTTCATATTTCTATTTATCCTCTATTGGTGTCAGAGTCAACTCCTCTCCATTGACTCCCTCATTCTTCAGAGGCCTTATTCATAAATGTTTCCACTTTTCTTAAACTCAGAACTCGACTTCTCTTGTCACAAATCTTGACTCATAATTTGACAGTGGAGGCCTTCATAAATGAGCTCCTTCAGCACCCCATTTCCTCTTACCATTTCTCATTCACTCTCAAATAACACCTTTTCCTTAAGGCTAGTTGTACCTGGATCTTTGTCCTTTCCAACCTGTTTGGGCCTTCTATTAAATATTTATCTTTTTTATCTTAAATTTTCTCTCTCCACTTACTGGATCCTTACACATAGTGAATGAACACGCTTATGTCTCTTCTTTCCCCAAAACCCCTGCTTAAGGTTTTGTGTCTCTACATCTCTTCATTGTCAAATTTCTTCAAGGAGTAACATCACTGCCAACCACTTCGTGTCTCTGCAGTTCATTCACATACTCCTCTGATTTCTACAGTATTTACTGTGTGTTTTCTGAATGCCTACTATGTCCCAGGTACTTTGTAGTTGTTGGTTCATGGTGAGTGAAAGAGACATGATTACTAGCCTCAGGAATTGACAGTTTAGTGTACTGGCTTTCAAACTCCTTAAAAACTAGAGTAAAGAAATATATTTTGGGGCGCCTGGGTGGCACAGCGCCTGGGTGGCTTTCAAACTCCTTAAAAACTAGAGTAAAGAAATATATTTTGGGGCGCCTGGGTGGCACAGCCTAAGTGTCTGCCTTCAGCTCAGGGCGTGATCCCAGCGTTATGGGATCGAGCCTCGCATCAGGCTCCTCCACTATGAGCCTGCTTCTTCCTCTCCCACTCCCCCTGCTTGTGTTCCCTCTCTCGCTGGCTGTCTCTATCTCTGTCGAATAAATAAAAAAATAAAATCTTTTAAAAAAATATTTATATATATATATATTTTATATTATATACTAGCACAGACATTAAACCCAGCAAGTTTTACAATACAATGTTTATCCTATACTATTTACTTATTTAACATTTTATATTTGATTTTATATTTGATTTCATCTTTTAAAATGATTTTATCACACATTAATAGGTCAAGACTGGAGTTTAAAAAACATGAGCCTAATAGGAAATGTAGACAAACAAATCAGTATATAATTATAAAGCAAGATAAGCCTGGGTAGTTATAACAGACAATAATAGGGGCTACATAGCTAGAGCTATCAGGGAGAGGACATTGAAATGGAGAACTGAAGAATGAGAAGCAGCCAAGCAGAGTGGAGTGGGGTGTAGAGTATTTCCGGTTTTACCAGTTATCTATTGCCTCTTAACAAACCACTCCAAAACTTAGTGGCTTGAAACAACATTTATTTTATTCACAAATCTATAATTTGAGCTTTGATGGGGATAGAGCATATGATCCAGTGTCATCGGCTAGGACAGCTTAAAGAGCTGGAAATACCTGCTTCAAGATGGCTCACGTGGCTGGCAAGTTGGTGCTGGCAGTTGGCTGGGAGCGCATCTGGAGCAATGGGTTGAGGCCTTCAATTCCTTCCCATGCGCCTAATCAAGGCTGCCTGAACTTCCTCACAGCATGGTAGCTGAATTCCCAGAAGTGACTCAAGAAAGCCCAACAGAAAATATTTCCTTTTATACCTTATCTTGGAAGCAATTTGTATAGCCACACGTGCATCCAAATCCAAAAGGAGAGAACATGGATAGCCACCACTCCATGGGAGGAATGTCAAAGTCATTATAAAAATTACTACTGGGTCTAGGAGATCCTATTGCAACCATTTCTGCAAAGTATAATCTACCACACAACAGCATACAGGAAGCCCTAAAGCAGGTAAAAGCTAGGTTACTGATGGTGTCAAAGGAAGTACAGGCAAACTGAAGTGTGGGAACAAGGGGAGAATGGAGCAAGATGAAGATGGAGAAAAAAGAGACCGGATCATGTAGGGACAGATAGCCCAAGGTAGACACAGATCATATTTTAAGTGCAATGATACTGCAGTTGTTACAAAGACTATTCTGTCTGCTCTGTGGAGAATGGATTGGAGGGACAGAACACAGGAAGCAGAAAGCCATTTGGGAGACTACAGCAGGAATCCTAGCAGAAGTAATGCTGGCAGTGGCCATGGAAAGATGCTGGCATTGTGTTAAGCCCTTGTCAAAAATTAAGGATGACTTCCATTTTCAGGACAAGGTTTAATTCTGATTCCATTTAAAGGGAAACAATAAAGCAGTATATATTAGTTTGCTAAGGCCGCCATAACAAAATACCACAGAGTAGGTGGCTTAAACAATAAAAATATTTTTTCTCACAGTTCCGGAGGCCAGGAAGTCCAAGAAGAGTTGGTGGGTTTGGTGTCTCCTGGGGCCTCTCTCCTTGGCCTGCAGGTAGTTGCCTTCTTGCTGTATCCTCACATGGTCTTTCTGTTATTGGACAGAGGACCAGTTCCAAAGTCACCACTTCAAGAGAAAAGTGTTGGTGGGAAAAGAAGGGTTGCTTTATTGAGGAAGTTGGCAACCTGGAAAAATGGCAGATTAACGTCTCAAAGACCATCTTCCCTGTCCAGGGGCAGCAGATTATTAAAAGGGAAGGCACAGGGAATGGTGAGGGGGCTATGTACAGGAGAAATTGGTGCTCAGCAGTTGATCATTTGTCCTTGAAAAATCTTCCAGAATCCTCTGCTCTACCAATAATCAAGGCTCCTAGGTGTATCTCAGTAAAGGATGCCCCTGCAGCCCAATAAGCCACGTCCTGGCAAAGCAGTCCAGACTCCTCCCCCTGTGCCAGGAATCAAGGATCCCAGCCAGATGTCTCTTATTGAAGATGCCATGGTCAGTGGTGGCTGTTTTTGAGTGTGGTCAAGCCTTATCTTCCGGGAATTCTGCTTCTAGCAGTCTGCAGGATCTCAAGGGAAGTAGGTTAGTACTGCTACAAATTGGGATTCAGGTCAGCAAGCAAGGCGTGCATAAGCTTGAAGCACGTTAACCCTTAAGACCAATTGGGGTGCTGTTACATTTCCTCTGAGTGTGCATATCTGTGTCAAAATTTCCACTTCTCATAAGGATACCAGTCTTAGGATCCACTCTAAAGACATCATTTTTAACTTTATAGCTCTTTGAAGACCTTATCTCCAAATAGTTACATACTGAGGTACTGGGGGTTAGGATTTTAACATGTGAATTTAGCTCTTATGAGTTCTTTTCATGTAACTGAGTGGATCCAGATCTCATCTCCCCCCCCCCTTTTTTTTTTGACGAAGGGAAGGGGCAGGAGGGGACACACAAGGTTTTGTTTGCAACTGGTTCTCTCAGTGTGGGAGTGGAGTAAGTGAAGGGGATTTTACTTTTCAAGTGGCTCCTGGGACAAACACAACTGGCAGTCTAACCATTTGAGTTGAGTCTAATCATTTGAGTCGGGTTTCATAGGCAGGTCCTTCTGTTCTTTTCCAGCAATATTAAACAGCAAATAAACAATTCTGAAGAGATTTCTCATGGGTGTATTTTTTACTCATTACATTTGCTGCAACATGTTAAAGTTACTTTCCAAGAAAGATAAAAATCCTGATATGATGTGTTTTGGGGCAATAAAGCACTCGTGATTTTCTGATACCATGTTTCTCAAGAGCGAGGATATCATCAGGTGAAAGGTTAGCTTCAAGTTCCAAAAGGGAAACTTAGCATTACCCAGAATAGAAAAGGTATGTTTTGCAGCTAGAGTCCACAGACTTTTCTGATTGTTTCCATATGAGGATAAAGGAAACGAAGAATCAAGAATGACTCCTAGATTTCTTATTTGAGCAACTGGATGGATGGGAGTAAACACAGGGAGTGGGGGAGTGTTGTTTCCAGAGCTCAGCTGCAGCCTCCTATATTTGAAATGACTGTGCTTCTGAAATGCCAGGAGAAATGCCAAATAGGCAGCTGAACATGTAAGATCACAGCGCCAAGGAAAAATTTTGGCTTAATTTATATATTCAGGAGTTGACAGCATATATATAGTATTTGAAGTCATGAAAAGGGATAATTGTGAACTTTCATAATTCATCTTAAAGCATAAAGTGTTTAGCACCTGAGTCCCCTCACTGTTTGGGGAATTCTCCAACTTAAAAACCTTGCTGCGAAGCAGAACCTCCTGTTGGAGAGGTCATCAAGAAGATGTGACTGCAGTTGACCCTCGAACTGGAGATGGGCAATCGGAGGCTCTTTACACCCTCCCCTGTCCTTGGGATGTGTGTTCTGTCCACTGCTCCCATACTAGGAGCCACTTCAAGGACTCAGCCTTGAGAGACTCATATGTTACTCAGACTATCTGGATTGTAGATGTGACTTGAATCCCATCAAGGCCTCCATGAACTCTCGAGATTCTGCAGGCATGTGTGGAGATTACTTGTCTCATAGCCACCCAAGACAAGCCTCATAGGTAAGTTCCCTTGCTTATTAAACCCCACCTACCAATCTGGAGTGGTCTGCCTCTGTCTTCAGTCTCTCCTCGCCCTGAGTGTACGGAGGCCAGTTTTGAATTTCACCTGGGGAACTCCAGAGGTTGCACACCAACAACACTCCCCTCTGGAAACTGGAATTTTCACTATCTTCTCTTTCTCACCTCTCTTGAATCCAGGGTGAGGGCACATGACAGAGGCTCTGCCAATCAGATGTACTTGTTTCAGACTCTGAATGGATCATGATGAAGTGAACCTGGGATGGTGAAAACCCTTCTCTGGCAGTAGTACCAGGGCCTGAATTTCTGGGGTAGAAGGTGCTAAGATGGCAGTGTAGTGTCCAATAATTTAAGTGATAGAAGTGGTAATAAGGCTACTGAGTTCAGGCCTTGCCTTGGGGTCAACAGTGGTATCAGCTGATTAGTTCTGTGTTGTGATTCTAGATGTGGGTTTTTTTCACTGCAGAATTCCAAGGCCAAGTCTGTACCTCTTTTGATGGTTTGAACTACCCACTATTTTTGCTTACATCAGGTAAGAGCAGTTTCTATTGCTTTTCACTAAGGAATTACTGGTATAATCACTTGGGGGAGAGTGTAGATTAAAAAGAAAAAAAAAAGAGGTTACTACTTAGTATCTAATATAGGAGAACGCCGATACTTAAAAGACAGGGTGGAAGAGAAGGAAAGAATGTTTCATGGAATTTGAGAGCTTTAAGAAAGGAGAGGCCAACTAGGTCAAATACTCCTGAAAGGTCAAGTAATATGAAGGTTAAGAAGTGCCCACTGGATATGGTAATAATGGAAGTCATTGTTGACCTTGACAAGAGCAATTTCAGTGGAGTGATAGGATAGCCTGGCTGAAGTGAGCTGAAGTATTAATAGGTGGTGACAAAATGGGAAAAAATTGTATAGAGAACTTTAAGAAGTTTGTTCATATAGAACAAAGAAATAGGATGGGTGGTATCTGGCTGGGAATGTCTGTCTAGCAGAAACAATGCAGCAGAGGGAGAGATCGCTCAAAGGACAAAGTCCTTGGTGAGGCTAACAGAGGCAAGATTGAGTTCACTTCCTGAAAATTTGGCTATCTTCCTTATATATTACTACTATTAACCCTTTCTCTATATGCTATAAATCTGAGGTCATGTTAACTTTTTATGGTTCTCTCTACTCAAGTTTTCAATATTTACGTGATCAAATCTTTTGCCTTTTCCTTTTCTTGATAATTCCTGGGTTTTGTGTTATACTTAGTATATTTAGTGGAGCTTTAAAAAAATTTTTTGGGGGGCACCTGGGTGACTCAGTGGGTTAAGCGTCTGCCTTCGGCTCGGGTCATGATCCCAGAGTCCTGGGATCGAGTCCCACATTGGGCTCCCTGCTAAGCAGGGAATCTGCGTTTCCCTCTACCCCTTCAGCCTGCTTGTGATCTGTCTCTCATGTTCTCTCTCTCTCAAATGGATAAAATCTTAGAAAAAAAATTTTTTTTAATTAATTAGCTCTTTAACAGAATAACCTCTATGTGGGGGTAGAGATCTAATGTTTTTTCCAAAGATTTATTGAATAGTCTACTCTTTCCTCACTAATATGAACCACACCTTTGTTGTGCATTAAGGACCCATACACACATTTACTTTCTCTCAGGTGTTTTCAGACTCATTCTACCCAATTGATTTGTCCGTTCTTATGCCCATACATTAAAAAAATATATATATTGTAACTTCACATCTTTATAGCTGGTCAAGCAAGTCTCCTAGTGTTAGTCTGTCATTTAATTTATAAATTAACTTAGGGAGAAATGACATCTTATTAAGTCTTCCCATTCAAGAATATAATTTGTCTTGCCCTAGTTTTCTTTTACATTCTTCCGTAAAGTTTATAGTTTTCTCATACAGTTCT
Source organism: Ursus americanus (assembly GCF_024610735.1). NCBI lineage: Eukaryota > Metazoa > Chordata > Mammalia > Carnivora > Ursidae > Ursus > Ursus americanus. The sequence continues at coordinate 10,707,910 of NC_142133.1, read as the reverse complement.
TGCATGTTTCTTAATGTATTTAATAAGTAACTTGGATATGGTAGTCTTCTGATGTTCTAATTGGTTCTGGGGATAGATTTCAAGTATCTAGAATAATGGATAGCATTACTGCTTTATCCATTATTATAAATAATGAATAGGTGCTCTTCCTTAAATATCAATATGTCTTAGGCAGGATTCCTATGTGGGTTGGATAAAAGTTAATTTCACAGGGTTGTGAACTGCTGAATCTCTACAGTGATAGATTCACATGCTCTAGAAGAAATCAGAGTGGTTATTTTAACATGAAAAGGAGGAGGTCTAATACATGTTCTCACCTGAATGAAAAGCCACTCTACTTCCACATGCTGATAGGCACCTGGCAAAATAGCTACGATACTTTGCAGAAAGTAACTTCTGATTAGGTCCAACACTCGCTCTCCTGAGACCCTGAATTTCCATATAATAAAACTTGGCAAACTGGCTTGAGTCTTTTCAGGTTCAGCATTATCAGCACCTGAACCTGAAAACATTAAAGAAAAACATTAGGAACTTTTCTGGAATCCCTTCTTGGTCTTTTATGCCAACTCAGGTGACTGCTGGCTCCCAGAGGTAAAACATAAATCAAGTCCAAGTCAAGTCACCCAGGACCACTCTGCCTGACCTTATTCCCGTGGCTTCTACCCGGCTTTGGTCCTCAATACTACTTAATCTTGAATGTAATCTTCAGTCTTCTCCAGATGTGATGTTTATATGTGTATTCCCCAACATGAGTACTTCTGTTTCCCTCCATAGACTGGCTTAGCTTATTCTTAAAGCTTCTGGACTGCCCGTTACTTCTACCTTTATCCCCAAACCCAACCTATCTCCAAGCAGTCAGCTGGCATCTAGATGGATGAGCTTACCCAGAACAGTTGATTCTAAGCTGCAAAGCTTTACAGACGTGCCAGCCAAGGTTGAATTAGCTGCAAACTGTATCTGCATAACTAAGCACGTTGATTTGCCTTTATAGAGTTAGGTAATATTGGATAAATGAATGTTGGTGAATTTCTTCTGGTTATTAGACCTACAAGCCCATCTGTCTCTTCAAAGAGTACTCTAATCCATGATTTTTCCTCCTGGATGCTAAATTCCCAGGGGCAAGATTAACATCCAATTCATCTTCATAATAGGTGCTCATTATTTATTGATTCATTCTCCAACAGCCAAATAAGAAAAAAGCTGGTAAAATGTTTAAATTAACCTTGTTACTAGAAACACTGTAAATCTCCTGAATAATGTATATATAAAAATATTTAGGATTGGTTACATAACTGAAAAATGGATCCATAAATTAGTAGAAATATAAAAATTTATTGTTAGATTCATAATTATAGGAATGATCTCTCCAAAGTAACAACAAAATCAATATTCACTTAAAATAGAAATATATAATGCAAATTAAGCTACTACCCATCATATTTTTTTGTGTGCTTATTATGAAAAATGTCCACTGTTGTTTCATGACATGGTCTTAAATCAAAATCACAATATCCAAGGGAAAAACGACTCTAAGAAGAGAAGAAAAGAGTTTTTTTAATTAAAAAAAACCCCAAAGCCATGTTGTTAAAATGATACAAAAAAGAGTGTAAGATACTCACTCCTAAGACTATACCCTACCTGTGGTTTCTTAAAATAATCAAGTCCTCTTCCAATCTTAATCATCCATCCATTGTTAAACCTATTGAAATAGTATACAGCATTATATTCCAGACATTTAAGTCAGACAGTTATCAAAGGTGTACGATAGCAAGCATCAGCAACATTTCCCCCTAACAAAGAAAATCACTTTCTGCAGTGGCATGAGTTGACTCAAACCAGGGGTTACTTAAGAGCTACGTCTACGATGAAATAAAAACATCCAAAGAAACCGTTAGTTGATTTGATTAGCTGGTAACAAGTTAGACGATCCAATTAAATCTTACTCTCGAATTTCAGACTTCTGACAAAATTTTCCTGTTCTGCTAAGTGTATTCAGGCAGATTATGGTGTGTTGCAGGGGTTCCCCCATCTAGAGATAGAGGACATACGCAAGAAGAGCTCTGGATCCCAACCTCTGCTTCAACCACAGCACTGCATTTTCATCTGTCCTGCATTTAGGTTGTGTTTAAGTATTCATTAAAACTAAGGGTGCAGTCACTCTAAACATATGAAAGCCACTGTGCTAAACAGAGGAACACGCCTCTGTGTGTTTCCTTGTAGACACTGTAGCATACTGTCACACCTATGAGATTACTTAATAAACTATAAGAAGTAAATCCTAAGATCATCAGAATATTAAATATTATCACCAGGAAAGAAAATTATCCCAATACCATAACACTATATGTATACTTGAATACTTCCTCTTCTCACATGAAATAGAACAAGTAAACTTATTCCATTAGGAAATATGAAACTCAGACATAATAAGCCAGATTTCTTTTCTCAATAGTGAAAAGATACTAAAATTGAGCTTTACTTACAATGTTAATAAGTTGAATACTTATATGCAATTATATGAAACTTATCAAAAGAAATAAAAACAAGTATTTTCAACTACATAAAAATTAAAATATTGCTATACACCAACCTAATTTCTCGGTCATGTATTGAAGAAGAATATTCTAATTCCAACAGCACCCCATGATTCTGGAGTGACTCTTTTATTTCTTGCAGGCCACTACTTTGCTGCTGTTTCCTACTACCCTGTTAATAGGAAAAATACAATTTTCTGTTCAGTTATTAGTATTTTAAATTATCATTAAGCTGTGCAATGTGTATGATGGATGAATTAAAATGGGAAAGATTCCATAATAGTTTCAAAGTCTATTATCTCAAAGAAGCAACCAGAGTATGAAGCAGTTTAACAGCACTGGTTTTTATCAAAATAGTTTTTTTTTCTAATGTGTACATAACCCAATCATGTCCCATCTCCTAAAATGTATTTTAGTAATGCTGTTTAGTTATTCAGATGGGGCTGCTTTCTTTCCAAGTTAATCCTAGAAATCTGGTTTATTTAGCAGCATTCCTCCTTGAGTCATAATCAAGACGTAGATGCCGACTATCACGCTGCGCTCCAGAAGGCCAAGGCAATAACTCAAGAAGAAGAGACCCAATCATTGGTAAAGAAGAGACAAAACTGTCAATAGTGCAGACATGTGATCATCTCCTGGAATATCCAAACTATTTGAATCAGAGAGTTTAGCAAAGTGGCCAAATGCAAGGTACAACAAAATCAGGAAAAAAATCAACAGCATTTTTTGGAAGGTATTTTAGGCCTATCGTTAGATAATTCCCAAAGAAATAGTTCTAGCTGAAGTGGTGTCCACGTTTTCCTTGCTCAAACTACATCTCGTAACTGAATAAAGTTAATGAAGAAAGAGTAAATGCTTCCAGATACCTACTTCATCCAGAGAGGTGAGAAGATGGATAGTTTTTACTTTACATGGTTTCTTAATAAGCATCTCACAAAATCGAAGAAAGTTATATAGCTGAAAGACATCAGAATAGGTTATTACTAACATACATTTTAAATAACATTTCATCATATTTTTGTACATTTCACCTACCTGATGGATCTGTCTAATATAAGGATCTTGTATCCAAACTTCTGTAACTGTTTCATTAAGGTATTTTTGAAAAAGTGACTCATAACTGAAACCTGTTGCATTCTCTTCTATTTTAATCTGCTCATGATATTTTCCATCTAAAAACACAAATTTCAATAATAAAACCAGTGACCATTTATTTTCTTTTTACACATATTTACATACAGTGATTAATCAGGAATAGATACGAGTTAATTTTTTTGACTCCTCCACTCAGCAAACATTTCTGAATACCTACTACATATATACAAGGCACAAAGGAAGATGCTACACAGAGATAAAGGCAAACAATTCCTTAAGTGATTTCTACCTTCATGGAGGCCAAGTAGGAAAGTCCAGAGATTTCTTGCAACAGGTTCTTGAGTTGAATCCTACAGACCAGGCAGTTTATTCAAGAGCAGCTTTATGTATAATGACAGCTGACATTCTGTCACCATGAGTAGAACCATAAGCTAGAACTCAGGGGCTACCTTGTCCTTCCCTTCAGATTTAAGTCATTTTATGTCCTCAATTTAATAGCTAAAGTATTAAACATATAAATGCAATATTATGTGGAATTCAGAAGTCTTTCTTAGACCTTAAAGAGAGTATTTTAAGCAGAAATGTACAGCACTTAACAACCCAAGCCAAAGACTAGGATGCCACGGGATCAGTGAAATAGTTCCATTGTTTTTGTTGATTCCAAATGAATAAGTATTGAATTACTTATCAAAGACCTGTAAGATTTTTTTAAAAAAACATGACCCCTAATGGTAGTTCCTAATTTATATGATGGTTGCATATTTAAAGGTTGCTTAAAAACCAGTAGTTTGGATTCTGCTCCTACTGTTCCCACATATATAATGTTGGTAACTATGCATCAGTTTTCAAGTCAAGCTGGCCACATAGGTTAATTTAACCCAATGTATTCAAACCACAATGCTGGTGGTACTACATTTCACCCATGTTTTAAAAGGAAATTTCATTGTACATTTCAATTTAGGGTGAAGGAAACACTATTTTATTCCCACCCAACAGAGGAGCTCAGGGAGGGGGGTACCCAGGGTATGGATGGGCTCATACAGAATATTAGAAAGAGATGGGAGAGGGCTGTATAAGGACAGTGAGGAAGTGCAGCTAAGGGCTGGAGGCACTGGTGTGTGGGGTTTTTTTTTTTAATAGATTTTTTAAAGATTTTATTTATTTATTTATTTATTTATTTATTTATTTATTTAGAAAGAGAGAGAGAGCAGGGGCTGGGAAGGGCGGAGGGAGAGGGAGAATCTTAAGCAGACTCTGTGCTGCCCGTACACAGAGCCCAACAGAGGGCTCAATCTCACAACCCTGAGATCAAGACCTGAGCTGAAACCAAGAGTAAGACACTTAATCGACTGTACCACCCAGGTACCCCTGCAGGCACTGGTTTTTTGAGGGCAGTAGTAAATTTGGCTAAAAAAAAAGGCAGGAGTGTGCCAGGCAAAGGTGGTGATGACCATTTATAGACATAACGTTTGTAAACTGCATGCTCATGAGTAGAGAACTAATAATAAGTAGGGAAGGACACCTATGGCATCTCCAGTCATCAGGAATACTTAACTCCTGAAATGTTTTGATTCACAGCAAAATCCTTAAGAAGTCCCAGCAGTTTCTCTAGCTATTTCAACATTTTGGTCATTTTATAAAGGGAAGATACAAATAAAATAAAGGATTTACATTCCCTATTTCTGTGTAGTATTGTGTCAACTGCAGTCCACACATAAGCTTCATGGGGATCTGTGAATTTCTTAAAACAGCATGCAGAGTTCTGCAGTATGTATAGCTCTCATCAGATTCCCAACAGGGTATGTGAAAACCACCTCCCCCTGGGATCCCCCACAAAAGGTTAAGAATAGCTTACATATAGGGAAGTGGGAATGCAGAGTAAACCTGTAGGCTCCCAGGGATAAACGGTCCAGGCCACAAAGAGTTCCAAAAGGTAGAGCCAGAAACATTGCATTAGATGGGCTTTGCCACAATAGCTTATGGACATATTCTGTAAATTAGCCTCTTTACCTTCTTTTTCTTGATCCAAGTATTTCTTCAGTATTTCTGCTCTATCCATGTAGCCAGTTATTTGTTTTCTGAGATTACATTTCTTTGTATCATCTTTGGTACCTACAAATTAAAAAATATATTCTCAAATTTCCAAATAGTTTTTCTAGTTAGCACAGGCATTATTTCCAGTTTCTCAAGTCTACCACAAATTTCCTAACCTTAAGCATGGTTTGCCTCAGTCCTAGAATGCACGAATGGGCTCAGATTTGCCTTGATCACGCAAGACCTTCATTTTTACACTAAGCATCTGAAACAGCTTTATTTAGGAGTGGAGATTCTGACACTATCTCACTGGCAGGGACACCAAATTTGGTGAGATGATAGGATGGGTTATTATATGTCAAACCTGAGTCTGAGAACTATTTTGTCCCAATCAACCACAAGTCTGAAATCTTAGCGTATTCAAAACATAGCAAACAATACCTATCTTTCTTCCACAAAACCAGGTTCTCTTCCAGACTTCCCGATTATAGTTCATGTTCGATAATTTTCCCAGCCACCCCAAAAATGTAAGGTATTTTTTTAATATACATTATCAATAAAATCTTACCTCAAGCCCCACCCCCCAAAACCCAGTCACCAAATTATTTCTGGTTTCTTCATTCCTTCCTTTTGATATTGCTTATATTTTCCATAATAATTTCATTTTTAAACTACCAGTTTTAAAATTTTAATTTTGTATTTATATAAAAATTGCAATACAATGGTACAGTATCTTTTCACCCAGACTCCCCTAATATTAACATATCATGTAAGTATAGTACAATTATCAGTTAGAAAATTAACACTGATACAATATTAATTCATCCACAAACCTTATTTGTATTCCACCAATTTTCCCACTAAAGTTTGTTTTCTGGTTCAGGGTCCTATACAGCATTTAATTGTCATGTCTTCTTGTTCTCCTCTAATCTGTAATAGGTGTCCTTAGCCTCTCTCCACCTTTTATGATTTTGTGGATACATGATGTAAATATGTGTTATTATTGGCAATGTTAACTCTGATCAGTTGTTCTCTATCGTTATGAGTCTGTTCTGGTTTGCCTCCCTCTTTTTTTTTTCTCTTTGCTGGTTTTTATTGTAAATTCCACATATGAGTGAAATCGTATGGTATTTGTCTTCCTCTGACTGACTTACTTCACTTAGCATTAATACTCTCTAGCTCCATCCATGTCATTGCAAATGGCAACACTATTATTTTCTTGTTCTAATTTTATCAGCTTTGGCTTTGAGAGCTTCTTCATGTTGGCCCCTGTCCTTTCGACATCACCCATATTTTGAGCACTTCCTTGCTTTCTGGTGCAAAACGTTTTAAGCTCATCTTGTGTTTTCCCTGCTCCAGCCCTGGAATCAACCATTTTTCCAAGAAGCCCTGGTTCCTTTGTTGGAGAATGGTATGAAGACATCCAATTCCGGGTGCTGACTGTACTTGTTGCCACTAAGGAAGTCCTGTCACTACTTCTAGACCCTTTCGGTCAACGTGGCTAGAAAGTATATGTAGGGTTAATAACACACAAGTACATCTGCATTTATTTCTGTGTCTATCTATCTGTATATATATTAAAAACCACAAGTTCATGATGCTAACTTTGATCCCACAGGGTTCATTCTAGCCCTCTTCCTCTCCTTACGTGTAACTTTTTATTAACCACAATATATATACTGGCTTGTTCAAGCCTAGTATAGACACAATTATTCTCTGTCATTCAAGTGGGAGGAAAGACAACAATAAAAGTAAATTGGTAAAATATGTATGTTAGATTGTGATAAGTGCTATTAAATAAAATAAAACAAAAAAGAAGGATAAAGGAGTCCTAGGATGGGGTTGTAGTTTTACACAGGAGGTCAGAGGCGGCCTCACAGAGAAGGTAATATTTGTTTTGGGGGATGGGGGTTTTGTTTGTTTTAAAGATGTTATTCCTTTAATTGACAGAGAAAGAGAGAGAGCACAAGCAGGTGGAGCTGCAGAGGGACAGGGAGAAGCAGGCTTCCCACTGAGCAGGGAGCTTGATGTGGGGCTCCATCCCAGGACCCTGAGACCATGACCTGAGCTGAAGGCAAACACTTAACTGACTGAGCCACCCAGGGACTGTACATGTCTCTTTTTGGCAGTCAGTATACCAGAGTCTTTAAAGCCTTGGGTTCCAATTGTGACTCTACTAATTGTGGTGGAACTGAAAAGCTTAATGGTATGCTGCAAATGAGGATAACATCAACTCCTACTTCATAGGGCAATAAAACAAGATTATGATTTTGATGTACTCTGCACAGTGCCAGCACTCAGCACTCATAAATTATAATTGCTCTTATCATCATCATCATTATCATCATCAAACGGGCTTTCCCAAGGTAGTTTTATAGTTCTTTTTTAAGATTTTATTTTATTTGAGAGAGAGAGAGGGTGCCTGCACGCCTGCACGGGTTGGGTAGGAGCAGAGGGAGAGGGAGAAGCAGACTTCCCTCTGAGCGTGAAACCCAATGAGTGGCTCTATCCCAGAACCCCAAGATCATGACCTGAGTCAAAGTCAGACACTTAACGACTGAGTCACCCTGGCGCCCCTATAGTTGTATAGTTCTGACAAAAGCACCCAACCTTGAAGACTGCCCTCTGCTGTCTTTTCAAAGCTTCTGTAACACTTAGGCTAAAATGCACAGGGGAGATCTTAAGCCAGACTGGGAGCTCCAGGGGGTGGGGAGCAGAAGCTAGTCTTAAATGAGTTTAGTACCTAATAACTGGGTGTCTACTACGGGCCAGGGATTGTACTAGTTGTTAATTTGGTTACTTGGTACTTTTCAACACTGAATGACAGTCTCGCTGCCCCACCCACAATCCTATGCATTTCTCAGACTGAGTTGCAGTACACACGTTTCTTACGAATTTTTTTTCTTTTACCGCTACGTGATTTTTTGTTTACTTCTAACGAAAATGCCTAAACAGAAAAGTAATAATAGTGTAATGAACACTCTTATTACCCATCACATAGATTTAAAAATGGTTAGCATTTTGCCACATTTGCTCCAACTGTTTTTTTTCTGAAAATTAAATTCAGACATCATGACAAATTCTTTCCAAGACACTTCAGTCTACATTTCTAAAAATCAAAGACAGTTTTCGAAAAAACCATACTACTTAAGTCAGTAATTTGTTACCCAATCCATATTCAAACTTTCCAAACTGATACAAAAATGTCTTTTATATTTCGTTCAAAACTAGTCCTATCAAGGTTTATACATTATATTTTATTGTGTCTCTTAAAAATCTAGAGTACGGTCCCACTTTTTTGATGACATCAATCTATTAAAGATATAAAAGAAACCAGTCCACTTGTCCTGTAGAATATCCACCTTCTGTATTTGCTTCCTGGTAGTGCACAAGAAGGATTTTTAACTTTCACTCCATCCCAGACACAGCGGGATCCAGTTCCTTTCCTCTAGTCCTCTCTCCACGGCTCCCTGCTCACCTCTCAGAACCTGCATGAGCAGGTCTATCCCCTCCTGGTAACACACAAAAGCCTGCTGGTACCGGGACTCCGAGTCTAGTTCCACCGCCCGCTTTAACACCGTGAATGCAACCACGCTCTGGGTATCCAGTTCCTTCCCGGACTTGGCCATAGTTCCGAAACCCGCCTCCGCCCCAAACACAACCAGACCCGAGCTGGCCAGCGGCACTTCCGGGAGTCATCACGTGACACCAGTGCGCCTGCGCTCCGGTTTTTTTTTTTTTTTTTTTTTTTGGGCCCTTGAGTAGGCGGGGCACGGCCGGAACTAAAGTGCGCGGTGTCGCAGTCCGTGCGCACTGCGACGGCCGGGTTTGAGTGTAGCGCTTCTTGGTTTTTCGTTTGTTCTTCTTTCACTCGGTGAGTAAGTTCAGGCTGAACAACATTTACCAGATGTTGAGGGGGGAATGAATGGTGGAATGTATTGCATTTTTGTCAGGAGTACGTACCTGGGGACGCTATGGAGATGCCAGTTGGTTCTCCTATTGGATTCTGAGTTGGCGGGTCGCAGTAACCTAAATGGGCCTGCGCCCGTCTACTGTCTCATGGGCTCGCGAAAAGCCAGTGGTCGACCAGATTCTGTTCCCTAGTTCCCGAGCCACGCGGCTTGTTGAGCCCGACTGTTGGAGCCCAAGGGCCCAGACGCCTGGGGAGGATAGCTCAGTGGGGAAGGGAATTCACGTTTGTTTTAGCAGTTTCTGTGCTTCTGTTTTATTAATTTCGGTTTCCCACTGGGGATCAGCGTAACTTGAATTTTTGTTAATGAAGATAAAAGCTTACCTAATTGCATTTTAGAAGGCAAAACCTTCCAGGGTTGGCATTTAAAGTATTTACCATTTTACCAAAACTGTGATTTTACAACCATGTTTTTGATCGCCACCTATCCGAAGCTGCCTGTTCTGTGTCTTTTTGCCAAGAGGCGCGGATGAGGATGAGGACTGCCTATGCTTGATAAGCATTAGGAATTAAAAGTAGAGACATTTATTGCCTTCAGAGATCTCGGTTTATTCAAAGGGAAATTCTGTGTTGTGCATTTTCAGTAGCGTTTCCCTTACTTTTGTCGTTTAATAGATGCCTGAAACTATTCAGACATTAACTGGGATTGGAAAATCGCCTCGATAGCCTTCTCCCCAGGGGTATGTTAACATTTTACTGATAGCCTTCCAGAGTTTTTCTGTGTATACACACACATTCACAGACTTTTTTTTATGGAAAAGGGACCATACTTCTCATGATGCATGTATTCTCCTTTTTTTGCACCTGTGTAAGAGAAGTTATTGTACAGTAGAAGACGATATGGTTACTTCAAGGTCCAAGAGTTGTGTGCCTTATTATTAACAATAATCTTTACTTTTTATTAAAACTTATAACTTTGAATTATCACACCTTCTGAAGTCTGTAAATTAAACTTTACAATTTGATTGTGTGCCTAGCACATGACAGGTGCTGCTTTAGGTTTAAGCTTGGCATACTCTGTGAAGAGACTGGGCAGACCAAAAACAAAACAAAATTTAAAAATAATTGTCCTTGCGGAATTAACATGTTACTGGGTGGAGACAGACAGCAAACAACAAACCTAACAAACTGTTAGAAGATAAGTGCGATGGAAAGAAAACCAAGTGAAGTAAGAAGTCTGAGAGTTTGGGGGTGGGTCAAAATGTTAAATAATGGAATCAGGCCAGACCCCATTGAGAAAAGATTTGAGCCAGGAATTGAAGGAAGTAAGGGAATTAACTATGTGAATATCAGGAGCATTCCAGGAGAAAGAACAGCCCATCCAAAGAAGCATGGCTGCCTGGCAACTTGGACCTGTAAGAGGGCCAGTGTGTGTATTGATTGAGAGTGATTGGAGATGAAGTCTTAGAGGTGGGATTAAGGTTTGGCTGTCGTTCCAATGCATTAAAGCTTTTTGGGTTTTTAATAAATAAACTTTTTATCTTAGAATAATTTTAGGTTTATAGAAAAGTTGTGAAGATAGTACAGAGTTCCTAATTACCCCACACCTGATTTCCCCTTTTATTAACAATCTTACGTTAGTAATGTACATATGTTATAATTGATGAATCAATACTGCTACATCATTAACTAAAGTTCATACTTCATTCAGCTTTCTTAGTGTTTACTAGATGTCTTTTACTGTTCCAGAATCCCATTTAGTCATCATGGCTCCTTAAGCTCCTCTCGACTGTGGCAGTATCTCACTTTCCTTGTTTTTGGTGACCTTGACAGTTTTAAGGCACTCAGGTATTTGAAGAGGTACTGGTCAGGTATTTTCCACAATGTCCTTCAAATGGAGTTTGATGTTTTTCTCTCAGCCTGGTGTTAGGGCTTTTTGGGAGGAAGATGAAGTGCCGTTCTCATTCCATCATATCAAGGGTGCATGCTATCAACTTGACTTTTATCACAGTTGATACTAACCATGATCACCTGGCTCACATAGTGTTTATGAGGATTCTCTAGTACAATGTTAGTTTTCCCTCTTTCGATACTGTACTCTGGGAGCAAGTTATTAAGCATAGCCCATACTTAAGAGATGAGTGTTTTTGTTCCACCTCTTTGAGAGGGAAGTATCTGCATAAGTTGTTTGGAATTCTTCTGTAAGGGAGATTTGTTTCTTCTCTGCCATTAATTTACTTCTTCATTTATTTATATGAGTATGGAATCGTGGTTATTTTATGGTTTAGATTATAAGCCGTTACTTTGTTGCTCATTTTGGTTTAGCTTTAGCCATCAGGAGCTCTTTCACTTGGTTCCTATGTCCTTTTGACGTACTCCCATCATTTTGATTTTTTGAGTAGTCCTTTCTAGTACTACAAGATGCTCCAGGCTCATCTTTGTATATTCCCTGCTGTAGCCCTCCAATCAGCCATTTCTCCATGGAGCCCTGGTTTCTTTTATTAGAGAATGCTAAGATCAGGGTGCTGGGTGTGCTCATTGCTACTGGGATGCCATTGCTTTTTGGTCTTCTTAGCTAACAGAGCTAACCCACATATAAATGCATGCCTGTGATTATTTCTATACCCATCACTATCAATATTTAGCTAAACGGGAGCTGTGCTGTTGGATCACATGGATTATTTTGGCTTTCTCCTCTTGCTTGTATGTTACTTCTCACTCCAACAGTGAGAAACCTGGCTTACTGGAAGGTTTTGAGAAGAGAAGTTGACATGATCTGATTTAGGATTTTAATTACTTGATTGCTGCCATGGAGAAGAGATCTTAGGGAAGTTGGAATGGAAGCCAGAAGGTCAGTGAGGAGGCTTTTGTTGAAATTTAAGCGATAAGAAAAAGAGTTACATAGTGCGAAGCCAAATGAGTTGGGTTAGTATATTATGTTTAACTTGGGAGAAAGAAGTATGGTAAACAAAATACTTTATCATTACCTATTTGATTGAAGGGCCTGAGAATTAAATAAACATCTCTTCTAAGGAAATTAAGTGTTTCTTCTAAGGAAACCTTGATACAAAATATGTATCAAGCAGTGGTGGATGATTTGAACTAGACATTGTTATGCTGTGTGGTAATGTTTGAAGTGTGAAGTCTGAATGGGAGTTACGGTATTTTGATTTACTTCTGAATTCTGAGCTGAGCGGACCATAGATCTAACCCATTAATTGATTCAGACATTCAGAAATAAACACTGGGTGCCTACTGTTCATCAGATACTGTACTAGATGCTGAGAGTAGAAAATTAACAAGACAAAATTCTGGATTTCATGACACTAAGGATTTAGTAGTTAACTTTTCTAAAACTGATATATAATTAATTTTGAGAGACTGGTTCAGTTGCTGAAAATTTTTCTGCAGTCTGGCTCTTTTAATGGGACATCTTGCATTGATTCCCACAATTTCACATCATGGAAAAGACTTGCAGAACTTGAGTGAGCCAGAATCTGGTGATTCACTGAAATACACCATTGTATCTTGTTTTGGTGTGTTAGAGTGTTCTTATTACAGCTTTGTAATAATTTAATAATTTTATCAGTAAAAGCTACCATTTATTGAGGGCTTCCTATGTGCTAAATACTGTTTTAGGTGTTTTTAGAATAACTCATTTGCAAGATAGGTATTATATTCTTTCTTTTGGGAAAAATTGAAGCACACAAATTAAGTAACCGATCCAAAATATACATATATAATTTTTCTGTTTCCAGTATACATCAGTATAGTAGGTTGTAATAATTTGTGTCTAAATAAACATGACTTTTTTTACATCATAGAAGCAATGCATATTCGTTACTAGTTTAAAAATACAAATATGCAGAAAATAAAGTTATTATGGTGTTATGATTTAGTGAACATGTGCTGGACTAGGAACTAGAATTGGACTGAAACTAGTATACTCCTTGGATAGCTGGATGCCCTGGGGTAAATGATTGATTTTTCATTTTCCACATATATAAGATAAGGTTGTTAATTCTAGTTCTGCTAGTCAGGATTTCCTCAGTCCCTTCTAGTCCTTCCATTTGCTGTGATTCTATAACAAAACATTCTTAATAATAACCTCCTTTGCCCATCCTTGTTGAGTCAACCTAGGTTCTAACTCATTTGGCAAAAATGAGATGTGGTTAATGTATAAATACTACCTACGGTTTTGCTGAACTCCAAATAACACATTTATTATAACTTAATTCTTACCTTTATTGTATTAAAATAATAAGATTTCACTGTTAAACTTTAGTAGTTTATAATTAACTTGTTGTTTAGTTTTTTAATGTTACAAAAGTGGGCACCTATGCATTTCCGAGACACATTTGACCCATGGATGTATTTTCTGCTTGTCATAGCCTCGGAAGAGAACAGTCACCACAGTCATGGCAGGGATTTTGTGCTCAATAGTTCAGAGGCCCCCAGGAAGACTCCGTGTAAGTGTTTCTTTTCAAGCATTCTCTCTCTCTCTCTCTCTCTCTTTTTTATTCCTTAAGAACTGTTTCTTTCTCTTTTGTAAATAACAAAACAAACAGGCAGGTTAAACTGCACAAGTTCCTTTTCTTACATATTAAGTTCTTTTTAATGTTGAGGGTCAATTTTATTTATGATTTATCTGCTGTTTTATCACTAAAGATTTGAAATCACAAAAGATCTTTTCCTGGAGAACATGCTGGTAAATAATGGCCAGTGTTGATTTCCCCTTAATCTTTAAAGTTTAAGCCTTTATTCTCTTCAGTTATGAAGAGTATATTTTCAATCATAGAAAAATAGAAAACTATGGAAGAGCAGAAAGAAGAAAAGCACTCTCCCAGGAACATTCATGCTTGTATTTTCATGTATTTCCTCTCTAGTCTTTCTTATAAAAATTGCAGCAGTGCAGCCCAATCTATTCCTGAGGGCCAGAGTCTAGATACAGATGTGCTGCCGGCTATAGATAACGATGTTAGGTGCTTTACATACATCACCTTAACCTTAGATTAATCCTATGTGGTCAGTATTATTTCCTTTTAAAGTAGCTGAGGAAATGACTCTCTGAGAGGACAAATGTCTCATTTCTCGCAGATGATAAGCACAGAACCAGGATTAGAAGTCCATATTTTCCCTTTCCCCCCCTCATTCGCTCCTGCTTACTCTCTAATTATGTGTGGATCTTTGCAGGACAGAGAGGGCATGAAGGGAATGAGTATTGCCCATTCAGAGAGGAGTTTCCAGATAGGAAGGATTGGCAGCGAATCCTTTCTCTTTAGCAGACTGAGAGCAACAGGACTGGAAGATTGCCAAAGGGGAACAAGAGATAGAAACTAGGAGTGATGGCGTTGTATGGACTAGAAAGAAAATCATAAACTCATTTATTTTTACAGTTTATTGTTGAAGGTTATTATTGCACATTGTGTAGAGCAGGGGTTGGGAAACTAGTCTGCAGGTCAGTTCATCCCCTACCTTAATCTTTTTCCGTAAACCAGGCTTTATTGGAATGTAGCCACGCCCACTTGTTTACATATTGTTCAGGGCTGCTTTTGCCCTAAGGTGGCATAGTTGAGACTTGGCAATGGAAACCATACAGCCCCAAAGCTGGAAATAACTTCCTGTTTGGTCCTTTACAGAAAAATATTGGCAACCCCTGGCCAAAAAGTCTCTATTTCACTCATATGTGGAATTTAAGAAACAAAACAGATGAACATAGTGGAAAAAAGAAAAAAGAGGGGCAAACCAGAAAACAGACTCTTAACCCTAGAGAACAAACTGAGGGTTGTCAGAAGGGAGGTGGGTGGGGGATGGGCTGAATGGGTGATGGGAATAAGGAGGCACTTGTAATGGGCACCAGCTATGTAAGTGAGGAATCACTAAATTTTACACCTGAAACTAATATTATACCATATGTTAACAAACTGGAATTTAAATAAAAATTTGGAAAAAACAAAAGTCTATATTTATGTGCTTTTTGCTTTCTAATGTTAGTGGTAAGATGAGATATATTCATTCAGCTAAGAGGCGGAGATAAATGTTTGGTAAGTATAGATTAGATATAAACAGACTTTTGTCACCTAAAAATTGGTGGGTATGGATTTCTGCACTAGACAGAGTTCTTAAAAAATGTTTTATATCATGTTTTAGACTGTGACAAAAGGTATGGAGTCTCTTATTTGCACGGATTGGATTCGTCACAAATTTACCAAGTCAAGAATTCCAGATAAAGTAAGAACAAGGGTTTGGGTTTTTGGGGGTTTTTTTAGAGTTGTTATTTTCTTTAAGCATGTGATGTTTTAAAAGCTACCTACTTTTGTAATATTGAAAACTTTTATGTTAAATTATTTGTGGATGTTGGTGATAGGGCGAAGTTTAAATAAAGCATAGTAGAGTTTATCTAAATAATGATTCTTTTTTTAAAAAAAAAAAAAGTACCACTGGCCTTTGTAGTAGTAGGTTTTTATCATCTTAGAATCTTTTTATTCCTGCTTATGGTTTTTTGCCTTAGTATTTTGTGTTTTCATCTCACCATTGTCCTCAGAAAACAATGAGTCCTCTTCTTGCTCAGACACTATCTACCTGGCTCTGTGTTCACTTTCTATATTGACTATTGCAACTTGGGATCTTTGAGTTTTCTCTGCTAAATTTATGTGTACATATCATTCTTTCGGAAAACAGTAGCTACAGTGCTTTTTGTGGTTTTTCCTATGTTAGTCACATATAACTAGTTGGTTTTCCCCAAATATTTCATGCTCTTTACACTGTTTCTTTATATCTTCTTTCCTTTTCTTTGGTGTGCCTGCCCCATCCTCTGCCTTCCACCATTCTTCTCACCCTACATCTCTTCAAAACCCCTAGAAAATACAAACAAGCAAAAACAACTGAAAAACACCCTTTATCCCACCTGCCTGGAGACAGTTGTCAACACCTTCCACATCCTTTTCTGTTGTATATTTTTAAAGATGTGAATCATCTCATGTATGAAGCTTCTCTAGTTGCCTTCTTCATTTAGCAGTATAATGGGAGCCTCTCAGTGGATAAGTTTCTGCAATATTATTTTCATGATTGAATGATACGCTTTTTGATTAAAGTGTCGTCTTTTGTGTGTGTGATTCCCCAGAGGTATGACTCTTGATCCAATGTTTTTGAAACCTTTATACATACATAAGTGTCTGTGTGTGTGTGTGTGTGTATAACATGATTTCTTAGAATCAATATTTATGTAAGGTATCCTATATACAAACCTGTGTATATTGGTACAGATGAAACAAGTACAAGATCTTACTACAGGGGCACCTGGGGGACTCAGTCAGTTAAGCATCTGCCTTCAGCTCAGGTCATGATCCCAGGGTCCTGAGATTGAGCCCTGGTCAGATAGAGAGTTTGCATCTCCCTCTCCCTCTGCCCCTTCCTCCTGCTCATGCTTTCTCTCTATTTCTCCTTTCTCTGTCAAATAAATAAATGAAATCTTGAAGAAAAAAAAAAGATCTTATTACACATGGTTGTGTGGTTTTTGGGATTTTTTTGTTTGTTTTTTTGTTTTTTTGCTCAAGAATGTATTGTGGCCATTCTTCAATGTTAGTAGCTGCAAGGACAGTAAACTGTATTCGTTTTAATGGCAGCATTGTATCCCATGGGATACATAATTTATTTAGTTAATATCATATTTTGTTTGATTTTGTTATTGTTAGTTTTATTTAGAACGTACGCGTTGTAATTCATTTAGTTATTCTATGAGGAGCATGGATGTGGCCTTTAAAATTTTCAGTATTACAAATAGTATTACCATGTACATCCTTATTCAGTACATTTTATGTACTTAGGGAAGTTTTTCGTGGGATAGCTTATTGGAACTTTTTGATTCATAGAGAATCAGTTCACACGGCAGCTCTCTGGAGCTGTTTCTAATCCTTCATAGGCAATCATTTGTCTGTAGTCCTCTAGTACTTTGTTCATACTTTTTTATGATTCTCATGTGTTATTGTCATTGGAAGCTTATCTTTGTTCCCCTGCTTGAATGGGGTGGAGGGATGCAGCTGTGCCCAGCTTCTATAGGGCAATACCGTCTCCTGACATTTGAATTCTTTAGTGTCCTCTGGTTGCTCCCGCTTCACCCTTAAAACAGTCTTTGCCTGTGGGATACTTTTTTCAGAGTATGAAATTATTAGACTTTGTCTATCTAAGTAATCAGACGGGTATAAATGTTCAATTTGAGGATAGGATTACAGAAAGATTTGGGATGAGATCGTTACATAGTCATTTGGTTTTTGTTTTTTTTTTTTTAAGGAAAAAAGAAGATACATAGAAGCATAGATACATAGAAGTTGAAATACATACATACATAGAAGTTGAAAATTTACCATTTATAATTCTTCTTTCTTAGGTATTTCAGCCTTCACCTGCAGATCATGAAAAATATGGTGGGGATCCACAGCACCCTCATAAACTGCATGTTGTTACCAGAATAAAAAGTATAAAAAGACGTCCATATTGGGAAAAAGATACAATAAAGATGCTTGGATTAGAAAAAGTATGCAATGATTTAAGTCATCTTATGTGATGTTTAAATTTGCTTTAAATTTTATAGTTTCTAAATTTGAGGTGTATTTTTACTATTTCTTTTGTTTAAATGTATTATTTAGTGTAATTTATTTGAAACTTTGGTTTAGACAGAATAAGCCTTCATTTTCACATTTTGCTGAAATATGGGACCATCTGCTCTGAAACTGATCCATTACATGGTTTCCTTTCTTTATAGGCACATACTCCTCAAGTTCACAAGAATATCCCTTCAGTGAATGCAAAACTGAAAGTGGTTAAACATTTGATAAGGTTTGTTGTTTGTTACTTCAGCGATTTTTAAAAATGTGTTACCTAATATAATTCTAAAAGCATTTTCTTATGTCACAGGATCAAGCCCCTGAAGTTGCCCCAAGGACTTCCATCAGAGGAGGACATGTCTAACACGTGTCTCAAGAGCACTGGGGAATTAGTGGTGCAGTGGCGTCTAAACCCCATAGATCAGGAAGCAGTTAAGTCCTAAGGCCAGAGCAGTTTCATATTAAAAAATGTAAATTGTTTTTATTTAAAGGTAGTGAGAAAGTATTCCCATTAAAATATATTTTAAATGCTAGTCCTTTT
Organism: Ursus americanus; assembly: GCF_024610735.1. Taxonomy (NCBI): domain Eukaryota; kingdom Metazoa; phylum Chordata; class Mammalia; order Carnivora; family Ursidae; genus Ursus; species Ursus americanus. The sequence goes on along the minus strand of NC_142133.1, from coordinate 10,689,193 downwards.
CACTGGCTGAACGTGGTGTGATTCTCCCTTATATAGGCATGGAGATTTCAGTGCTGTTATTTGGTTTAACTCTCTCTCTTTTCCTTCTGATAGTTTCATTTCAGAATGGGCAAGAATGGTGTTATTTGAACGTCTGAGTTCAGATGTCACCTTAGCAATCACCATTGACTTTTTAAAAATACTGTTTTCTCTTTTAATAGAATTCAACAAATTCTGTGAGTGTCCCTTTGAGTGAGCAGTGTGTTGTTATATGTGGAGAAAGGCACAGCTGACCAGAACATGGTCCCTGCCCATCAGGAGCTTAGTCTGTTTTGCTAGAGAACAGAGACTCAGCCACAGTCATTAAACATTAGGTGTAGCTCGATTGGCTGCTTTGTGCTTTAGTGTCTATAAATATTTTTGTAGACACGGCTGCATTTTATTCTTAAGCTTAATAACAAAAATAATATCTGTTTTCTAATTATAAATCTAATTTGGCCTAAATTTTATTGATGTTCTTTAAATTCCTCAGAAACTGCCAACAGTTGAGATTGCTATTTAAAAGACGAGAAAGAAGGGAGAAATCTTTTAGGGAAAAAATTTTTTTTCCTTTTTTTCTGTTTCAGATACCTGAAGGGATTGGGAGAAGTAAGAATTTTAGGAGAGATTCAGTACTGGGAAATTCTGTGGCAGCTAATTGAAGATGATGGTAAAGAATCTCTGGATTCTAATTACCTGTTATTTCCTTTGTCTCTTGTGAGATTTAGTTTGGGCGACAGTAACATTGGCATACTAATAATTTGTGGTCCCAGTATCCATCCTGTCGTAGGTCTTGATGTTTTGGGGCATCAAGCAGAAGTGCTACCTGATACGAAGCCAGATATCATTAATTATTTTTTTAAGATTTATTTATTTATTTTAACCACGATGAGATACCACCTCACACCAGTCAGAATGGATAAAATTAACACAGGAAACAACAAATGTTAGTGAGGATGTGGAGAAAGGGGAACCCTCTTACACTATTGGTGGGAATGCAAGCTGAAAATAGTATGGAGGTTCCTCAAGAAGTTAAAAATAGAGCTACCCTATGACCCAGCAATTGCACTACTAGGTATTTACCCCAAAGATAAAATGTAGTGATCTGAAGGGGCACTTGCACCCCAGTGTTTATAGCAACAATGTCCATAATAGTCAAACTATGGAAAGAGCCCGGATGTCCATCAACAGATGAATGGATAAAGAACAAGTGGTATATATGCACGATGGAATATTACTTCTCCATCAAAAAGGATGAAATCTTAACATTTACATCAACGTGGATGGAACTGGAGGGTATTATGCTGAGTGAAATAATCAGAGAAAGACAATTATATGATTTCACTCGTGGAATATGAGAATCAGCATGGAGGATCATAGAGGAAGCAAGGGAAAACTAAATGGGAAGAAATCGGGGGGCGGGGGCCAAACCATGAGAGACTCTTAACTCTAGGAAACAAACAGGGTTGCTGGAGGGGAGGTGGGTGGGGGATGGGGTAACTAGGTGATGGGCATTAAGGAGGGCATGTGATGTGATAAGCACTGGGTGTTATATACAGCTGATGAATAACAACTCTACATCTGAAAGTAATGATGTACTGTATGTTGGCTAATTGAATTTAAATAAAAAAAAAAGATTTATTTATTAGAACAGGGAGGAAGGTCAGAAGGAGAAAGAGAATCTTAAGCAGATTCCCCACTAAGCGTGGAGCCCAATATGGGACTCAGTCCTATGACCCTGAGATCACAGCCTGAGCCAAAACCAAGAATCAGATGCTCAACCAACTGCACCACCCAGGTACCCCAGATGTTATTAATTATTAAGCTTAAACAGTTTTAATTCAACAATTACTGAATATCCAATATGTGTAAGTCCTGGAGGGTATGTTAAAGCCAAAGGACACTAACTTCAGAGAGCTCATTCTAATTGAAGAGACCTCTGTGCTACAACAAAATGTGTCCTTGCTGCAGGCAGGTTGAGGATAGCTGTGTAAATAAAAGCTGGTCACTGCTAATTTATTACCATCTCTTTCACTGTACTAATATTAATGATGTTTAAAATGGGGAAAAGGATATTAGTTAATTTTTACTCAAAGAATCTAATAAACTTTGGGTAAGTAATTTTAACCTTAACAGCCCATGACTAGAAAAAAGGACCTAAATGTTAAGTTGAATTTTTAGAAGTCAAATTATCTAGAAAAAGAAGTCTATAGGGAGAACGTGGGCGTAGGCTAATGCATTAGTTTTTTATTGCTGTGTAACAGATTACAACAAACTCAGTTGCTTAAAGTAACACACACTTATCTCACTGTTTCTGTGGCTCAGAAGTTTGGGCTTATATTTGCAGTGACATGGATGGAGCTAAAGTGTATTATGCTAAGTGAAAAAAGAAAGACAAATACTATATATTTCATTCATATGTGGAATTTAAGAAAGAAAACACGTGAACATATGGGAAGGAAGAAAAGGGAAAAAGGATAGAGGGAAATAAACCATAAGAGACTCTTAACGACAAAGAACAAAGTGAGGGTTGATGGAGGGAGGGAGGCTGGGGATGGACTAGATGGGTGATGGTTATTAAAGAGGGCACATGTGATGAGCACTGGGTGTGCTGTGTAAGGAATGAATCACTGAATTCTACTCCAGAAACTAATATTGCACTGTATGTTAACTAAAAACTAAATAAAATAAATTACAAAAAGAAGAAGAAGAAGGAAGAAGGAGAAAAAGGAGAAAGAAGAAGGAGAAGAAGAAGTCGAAGTCATTTGGGCTTAGCAGGGCTTAGTCTGCCTAGGGTCTCACAAGGCTGACTTCTTGTCAGAGCATTGACTGGGAAAGGATCTGCTTCCAAGCTCTCAGATTGTTGGCAGAGTTCATTTCCTTGTAGGTTTCATGGCAAGTTGCTTCTTCAAACCCAGTATTGAGAGAAACTCGAGCAAGATGAGTGCTACACTCTTGGGTAATCATGCAAATGCAGTCATGTACATTCCATCACTTTTTTGCATTCCATTGGTTAGAAGCAAGTCATAAGTCTGGCCAGACTCAAGAAAGAGGAGAGTTTTGCAAATGTATCTTGGGGCAGGAGGCAAGGATCTGGGGGCCTCCTTAAAGTTCACCTGCCAAGCATGATAATTCCATCCCCAAGCTGGACCCAGGTAATTCCCCATTTGGCCTTCCTTTGCCTCGTATCATTTCAAAACCTTTTAAGGACTTCTTGCTTACTCTTGTCTTTGGGTCTCTGGGAATTGCTCTTTAATTTCATCTGCTTTGTTTCAGATTTTGTCTGACCTCTCATTGGTGACCATTGGCATTTGGTCAAGCTCCGGAAAATAAAGTTACCCAAGCATTAGCACTACCTTTTTTCTTTTTTTTTTTTTTTAAGGTTTATTTTTTTTGAGAGAACATGAGCCAGGAGAGAGCCAGAGGGGGAGAAAATCTTTAAGCTAGCTTCTTACTGAGCGCAGAACCCAATGTGGGGCTTGATCCCAAGACCCTGAGATCATGACCTAAGCTGAAACCAAGAGCCAGATGCTCAACCGACTGAGTCACCCAGGCACCCTTTGCAGTACCTTTAGGACCATACCAGTTCTCTCAAGGTCTTCTCAGTCTAAAATTGTGCCTCCTCCAGGTACGTCTTTTCTCCTTACAATACTAATACCTTTCTAACTGGCACAGTTTCACCAGGAACAATTTGGAATTGCACTGCCCTTTGGGGAGCAGGGGGCTTTTGACATGAACAAGATTGTGTATTTGGGAGGTAACTTGCAACAAGGAATGAAGAAATCCCATGAGGAGATTCTTTGTCTTGTTTTTCTAAAAAAGAGATATCTTGCTTAATATAGGTGGTATCCTGTCCTTCTTTCCCATACTAAATACTTCAACAAGTAACAAGTACTGGCTTTTTGATTACCCAGTTTGTTAAAATTTTTAAGGGTCCAAGTTATTGTCTAAACCATTTGTCCCTGTCTTTATATGTGGAGACATGTCAAAATTTGTTTCCTGTATCTAAACTTTTCTCTCTTAATTAACTTGAAGACCTTAAGTAAATTAAGTTAGTAAAGAATCTTTGGAAGTCTGGACAGTTTCTAAATAAGAAACAGATACAAAACGTTAGTCACTAAACAAAAATTTTACCTTTATTTCTTGGAATGTCAATCAAACAATGAACATACCTTTGGATAATATCTATGTCTATTTTTGCCTCAAAATTACTGAAATGATATGAAGTAAGTGCTCATGGAGAAAAAAAATAGCTAAACAGTTCCTCATTTTCTGTTCTCTAAATTTTCTTTGTTGCGTGGAGAAAAGATTTGTTGATCACTTAAGTTAAAGATAATAGAAACAGTGTTAACAACATTATATAATGAAGGAGATAAGATGGCAGAGTAGTAGGAGGACCTTAGGCTTGCCTCATCCCTTGAACAAAGCTAGATAAATACCAAATCATTTTAAATACCCAAGAAATCAACCTGAGGACTGACAGAACAAACTGCACAACTAGAGGATGAGAGGAGGCCACATCATGGAAGGTAGGAGGTGCAGAGACATAGTTTGGGGGTGAAAAGGATTGCAAGGGCTGCAGAGGGATGGGAGCCCTGATCATGGAGAAAGGTGAGAGAGAGAGAGAACTTGTACAGGGGATCACAAGGAAAACACTTCTCCAAAACCACTGACTGAGAAAACAAGACAGGCAGGCAGCAGAACTCAAAAACGAATTTTAGAGGTCTGCAGCTTGGCAGCTGTGGAGACGGAGGGTGCTGCAGTGTTCCTGTGGTGGAGGGCAGAGGACTAGGGGCAGATGGCACAATCTGAGGATCCCCTGGGACACACTGGGAGAGATGGTTCTGAGACCAGTGGCATTGCCTCTCTGGAGACAAAGGAGCTGGTGGGTGTCATTATCCTCCCCCACCCCTCAGTATAGGCACAGAAACACCTGGTGAGGGCGGCTCACCTGGCCACTGGCTCTTTAGTGCATTTTGCTCCAATCCCATGCTTCTGTACTCTGGTGCAACTGCCCTTCAGGGTCAAACCTGCATCCGTTCCTAGTGCAGCAAGACCCTTCCCCAGAGGATCAGCGTAGGTCCCCACCATGCCAGGTCCCTGAAGTTTGGAATTTTAAAACTTAGCCTGGCTGGGAGAGAGCCCAAAGTGCACTATGCTGCTCTAGCCTGGCAAGCAGCGCTGACACAGCATGAAAACAGTGATCTGAAAAACACCCACAACACACTAGGATGTTATTTGCTTGGGGAGGGCTTCCTTGACAGCAATGAGCACGAACTCCCCTCTCCAGGAACAAAGATTCTGGCTGGTGCCGTTTCCTTCTCCCACCCCAATCATAAACCATCTTCAGTAAACAGCACAACACCAGCACTGGCTGCTTAAATTGCTTACGCCAAAACCAGCTGCCCTGCACTTTGCCGATACTGCTTTTCTCAGGCAAGGGTGTCTGAGAACCAGCACATTGGTCCCTCCCCCTGAAGACCAGCACAAACCCCCACATACACCAAGTCTACTGACCATAGAGTGTTGCAAAGCTTCAGCTCTAGTGGAAATAGCTTCAGGTCTCATAACAAGCAGACCAGAGCACACCTAGTTAAAATTTGCCACACTCTGGCCAAGGTCCAAACACCCCACTGCAGGAAAGGAGAAATCCTGCAGAGGACTGACCTGAGGGATAGAGGATCCATAACATAGCAGCAGAGTGTACACAGCATACACCAGAGACAGTTCCTGAAGCACCAGGTCCTGGGCATTATATAACCTCTTTGTAAAGCCATTACTCTCAGCAGCAGGAAACATAACAGGCTTCCTAACACGCAGAAGAAGACAGACACCTAGACAAAATGCCAAGATGGAGGAATTTATCCCAAAAGAAAGAACAAGAAAAGGTCACAGCCAGGGATCTAATGGGAAAAGATACAAGTAATACACCTGATCTGGAATTTAAAACAACAATCATATGGATACTAGTCGGACTTGAGAAAAGCATAGAAGACATGAGGGAGTCCCTTACCACAGAGATAAAAGAGCTTAAAACCAATCGGGCCAAAATGAAAAATGCAGTAACTGAGATTCAAAACCGACTGGATGCAATGACCACAAGGATGGAAGAAGCAGAGGAACTAATAAGTGATACAGAAGATAGAATTATGGAAAATAATGAAGCTGATCAAAAGAGAGAAAAATCTTGGATCAGAAAGTAGACTTAGGGAACTCAGTGATTCCATGAAACAATAACATTCCTATCATAGGAGTCCCAGAAGAAGAAAATAGAGAAAAGTGGGCAGAATATTTATTGAGGAAATTATACCTGAAAACCTCCCCAATCTGGGGGAGAAAACAGACTTCCAAATCCAGGGTGCACAGAGACCTCCCATCAAAATCAACAAAAGTAGGCCAATGCCAAGACATTATAGTTAAATTTGCAAAATATAGAGATAAAAATTCTAAAAGCTGAAAGGCAAAAGAAGTCCCTAACTTACAAGGGAAGACAAATGAGGGTACAGCAGGTCTCTGCACCAGAAACTTGGCAGGGCAGAGAGTGGCATGATTTATTCAATGTGCTGAATGGGAAAAATCTACAGCCAAGAATACTCTATCCAGCAGAGCTGTCATTCAGAATTGAGGGAGAGATCAAGAGTTTCCCAAGCTAGGGGTCCCTGGGTGGCTTAGTCAGTTAAGCGTCTGCCTTCGGCTCAGGTCATGATCCCAGAGTCCTGGGATGGAGCCCCATGTCAGGCTCCCTGCTCAGTAAGGAGTCTGCTTGTCCTTCTCCCTCTGCCCCTCCCCCCTGCTTCTCTCTCTCTCTCTCTCTCTCAAATAAATAAAATTTTTTTTAAAAAAGTTTCCCAAACTAAAACTAAAGGAGTTTATGTCCACTAAACCACCCCTGCAGGAAATATTAAAGGGGACTCTTTGAGTGGGAAAAACACTAGAAAGAAAAGAGAAAATCCACAGAGAAAAATGACAAAACGAGCAATAAAATGGCGCTAAGTTCTATCTATCAATAATTACCCTGAATGTAAATGGACTAAATGCTCCAATCAAAAATCGAAGTGTCAGAATGGATTAAAAAACAAGAGCCATCTATACGCTGCCTATAAGAGACTCATTTTAGATCTAAAGGCACCTGCAGATTGAAAGTGGGGGGAGGGAAAAATATTTTTCACGGCAATAGATGTCAAAAGAACGCCAGAGTAGCAATACTTATATCAGACAACCTAGATTCTAAACCAAAGACTAACAGGAGATGAAGAAGGACGCTATATCATAATAAAGGGGTCATTCCAACAAGATCTAAAAATTGTGAATATTTATGCCCCGAACTTGGGAGCACCCAAGTATATAAAATAATAATAAACATAAAGGAATTCATTGATAATAATACAATAATAGTAGGGGACTTTAACATCCCACTTACATCATCAAGGAAACAGTGGTTTTGAATGACACACAGGACCAGATGGACTTAACAGATTTATTCGGAACATTTCATCCTAAAGCAGCAGGATGCACATTCTTTTCTGCGCATGTAGGATCTTCTCCAGAATAGATCACATATTAGGTCAAAGATCAGGCCTCAACAAGTACAGAAAGATTAAGATCACACCACGCATATTTTCCAACCACAATGCTATGAAACTTGAAGTCAACCACAAGAAAAAATTTGGAAGACCACAAATACATGGAGGCTAAAGAACATCCTGCTAAAGAATGAATGATTCAACCAGGAAATTAAAGAAGAAATTTAAAAAAATACATGGAAACAAATGAAAACACAATAGTCCAAAACCTTTGGGATTCAGCAGAAGTGGTCATAAGAGAGAAGTGTATAGCAATACAGGCCTACCTCAAAAAGCAAGAAAAATCTCAAATACATAATCTAACCTTACACCTAGAAGAGCTGGAAAAAGAACAACAAATGAAACCTAAAGCCAGCAGAAGGGAAAAGCAGAGCTTTAGGCATCACAATTCCGGACTTCAAGTTATATTACAAAGCTATAGTTATAAAGACAGTATGATATTGGTGCAAAAACAGATACATAGATCAATGGAACAGAATGGAAAACCCAGAAATGAACACAACGATATGGTCAACTACTCTTTGACAAACCAGGAAGGAATATCCAATGGCAAAAAGACTGTTTCTTCAACAAATGGTGTTGGGAAAACTGGGCAACAACATGCTGAAGAATGAAAGTGGACCATTTTTTTTACACCATCTACAAAAATAAATTCAAAATGGATGAAAGACCTCAATGTGAGATAGGAAACCATCAAAATCCTAGAGGAGAACACAGGCAGTAACCTCTTTGACATCAGCCATAGCAACTTCTTATTAGATAGATCACCAGAGGCAAGGGAAACAAAAACAAAAATGAAGAGATTTTATCAAGATAAAAACTTCTGCACAGTGAAGGAAACAATCAACAAAACTAAAAGGTAACTCAGAATGTGAGAAGATATTTGCAAATGACATATCTGATAAAGGGTTAGTATCCAAAACATATAAAGAACTTCTAAACTCAACACCTGAAAAACAAATAATCCAGTTTAAAAATGAGCAGATGACATGAATAGACACTTTTGCAAAGAAAATATCCAGATGGCTAATAGACACATAAAGAGATGCTCAACATCACTCATCATCAGGGAAATACAAATCAAAACTACGATGAGATATCACCTCACACCGGTCAGAATGGGATAAAATTACCAACACAGGAAACAACAGATATTGGCAAAGATGCAGAGAAAGGGGAAACCTTGTGCACTGTTGGTGGGAATGCAAACTGGTGCAGCCACTCTGGAAAACAGTGTTAAGTTTCCTCAAAAAGTTAAAAGTAGAACTACCCTACAACCCAGCAATTGCACTACTAGATATTTACCCAGAGGATACAAAAATACTGATTCAAAGAGATACATGCACCCCAATGTTTATAGCAGCATTATCAACAAATAGCCAAAGTATGGGAAGAGCCCAAATGCCCATCCACTGATAAATGGAAAAGAAGAGGGGAGATATATATATAAAATGGAATATTACTCAGCCATAAAAAAATAATGAAATCGTCCCATTGATGTAATGATGTGGATGGAGCTAGAGAGTATTATCTAAGCAAAATAAGTCAATCAAGGAAAGACAAATACCACATATGATTTCACTCATATTTGGAATTTAAGAAACAAAACAGATGAACATAGGAGGGGGAAAAAGAGAGAGGCAAACCAGAAAACATTCTTAACTACAGAGAACTGTGGGTTGCCGGAGGAGAGGTGAGCAGGGGAACGTGTTAAATGGGTGATGGGTATTAAGGAGGGCACTTGTGATGAGCACTGGGTGTGGTGTGTAAGTGTAAATCACTAAATTCTACACCTGTAACTAATATTACACTGTATGTTAACTAGAATTTAAATAAAAACTTGAAACTAAAACAAAAACCAAAAACCCCACAATGTTATGTAATGTTAATAGTAACTGTTAACACTGTTTTTATATTATAAACAATTTCAATCAGATATAATAATTACAGAGAAACACAAATATGTGTACAGCATAATGGATATGATTTTCTGCTTATTAAGATGGTAAATTTAGTACAATGTATACATTTTCTATTTAATATATGATAAATTCTATTTTAACTCTATAAATATAAGCTTTAAGCTTATTAAATATAGATGCCATGCCTAAATACATATAAAGGTATATTAATAAATTACTGCAATCTGTGCATGAATAATGTAAAATAAAGGTAAAAATAGAATTTGACTAGAACAACGTATTTTTGCCTAGACTCATTATTTCCTATTTTAGATACTTATCACATATCTTGTCCTCTCTAAAAGCTATTCTTGATTTTGCCTTTCTCAAAATCATACCCAAATTTGAAAGAGTAAAGTTATTAAGATGTATTTTATTCTTAAACTATCTATGGGTTTTCTAAAGTGACCATCAGATAACAAAGATTTGCTGTTCACCACATAAAAATAAAAGCAATAGGAATGATTGTCTAAAACTTCTCCAAACGTTAATTCAAAATAATTATGAGCATTTTTGTCTACCAAACTTACTTTTTTTTTTAAGTAGGAACCACACCCAGCGTGGAGCCCAATGCAGGATTTGAACTCATGACCCTGAGATCAAGACCTGAGCTGAGATCAAAAGTCAGATGCTTAACCGACTGAGCCACCCAGATGCCACCAAACTTAATATTAATAGAAACCTGACAAATTAAAAAGAGAGTTGATCTGCCTAGGTTAATTATATGTAAGTAAAGTCTATTAAATATCTTTTAATGAATGTACATTTTAAGTTAAAAGAAATATAGCTATGATTAGACAGAAAGACTATAATTCATTTTAATTTATTTATAGAAATTCATATATATATCAATTATATATATATATATATATATATATATAAGATATTTATATATCTTCCAGAAGATTGTTTCCATTTATCTAGATTCACAAATCCTCCCCTCACTCCACCCCCTTTCTTTTTATTATAAATCTGAAAAGGCACTAGGGAACTGAGTCAATTAAATGGAAACTATCAGAGGCCCATTGCTATATTTAATCTTAATTAGAGTCAGTAGCCAAAACATATATATCCACCTTGTTAAGAACTATAGCAGTAACAAAAATGCAAAAACTAGTTGATTTAGTTCTAGGGTCTCTACTAAACTTAATGGTTTCCCACACTGTGCTGTGTAGACTTTTCCATTGACAGCAAACTCTCAGCATTTTTTAGCAAGTCATCTAACATATGAAGTGTTGTTGCTGTTTCTTTATACATCATTGTTCAATATTACAACCCCCTAAACCCTATTACCTCTCTCCATGGGGCTGTGGTGTCATGCATCAATCTAAGAAATTCAGACAAAACGATCAATGATTTGCCAAGGACAATTCAACCCTTCTGACAGAATAGACCCTAAATACATTCGTGTTGGGATGTTAAATTAAGTATTTTTCATTGTCTTTATTAAATTCTCCTCGTTTAGTCTATTTATAGCCAGGCTCATTCCACTCATTTCCCTGGGGTTAAATAGATCCTGTGTTTGTCTCACTCATCTTTAGATCCTATGTTAATTACTTTTGATCAAACTTCTCCCCCATGACTCTGTCACTCAGACATGCATCTCATTTATTGCTTTCTTGTCCTCTGGATCAGAGAAACTGAGTTCTTAGAGAGGGTCTAGGCGCCACTGTCAGGGAGCAGTACTTTTATTAAGCCATTTTCTGTATTTGGTAATACTAATTTGGTAAAATCTGAGTGCAGGGCTTCAACTTAGTACAATTGCAAGAAAATGTCTTCTCAACCAGGGATGTACTGTATGGTGACTAACATAATATAATAAAAATATATTATTATTTAAAAAAAAGAAAATGTCTTCTCATAGGATGGACTATGGAATAAAACTTGGAAAGACCCCTCAACCAAACACTCCCTCCAATCATTCTGTAGGGGGGTCTGACATTCTTCTATTAGAAATTCAGTCGTTTGAGGAAGAAGCAAAATTGTTTCAGATGGCATAATTTTATACATAGAAAATCCTGAAGACTCCACCAAAATACTGTTAGTTCTAATTAACAAATTTAGTAAAGTTACAGGACACAAAGTTAACATATAAAAAAGTAGCATTTCTATTAAGAAATTATCTGAAAAAGAAATGAAACAATCCCATTTAACATAGTGTCAAATGAATACGATAACCAAAGAGGTAAGAGAGCTCTACACTGAAAAACCACAAGACATTGATGAAAGAAATGAAAGAAGACACAAATGGAAAGATATTCTATGTTCATGGACTGGAAGAATTAATGTTAAAATGTCCATACAGGGGCACCTGGGTGGTTTAGTTGGTTAAGCATCTGCCTTCGGCTCAGGTCATAATTCCAGGGTCCTGGGATCAAGCTCTGTGTCAGGCTCCCTGCTCAGAGGGGAGTCTGCTTCTCCTTCCTCTGCCCCTACCCCCTGCTTGTGTTCTCTCTCTCTCTTTCAAATAAATAAAATCTTAAAAAAAAACAAAAACGAATATAATGAATATTATTCAGCCATAAAAAAGAAGGAAATCCTGCCATTTGCAACAATATGAATGGACCTTGACGGCATTATGCTAAGTGAAAGAAGTCAGAGAAAAACAAATATTGTATGATCTTATTTACATGTGGAATTGCTTCATCTTAAACAAACAAACAAACAAACAATAAAAAACAGAAGAACACATCAGATTTGTGGTTACCAAGGGTTAAGGGTAGGAAGGTGGGGAATTGGATGAAGGCTGCCCAGGTACAAACCTCCAGTTATAAGTACTAGGAATGTAATGGAATGTACAATATGATAGCTATAGTTAACACTACTGTAAGATATATTTGAAAGTCAGTAAGAAAGTAGATCCTAAGAGTTCTCATCAAAAATTTAAGAAAAAACTTTTCCCCCCTTTTTCTGTATCTGTACGACATTTTGGATGTAAACTGAACTTACTGTGGTCATCACTTCACAGTATGTATAAGTTAAATTATTACAACTTGCACTTACATAGTGCTGTATATTAGTTATATCTCAATAAGACTGGGGGGAAAACTGAACTAAAATAAATTTATGAAAAAAAAAGAAATGTAGTCATTTATTTTCCTTGAGTCTTCATGAATTCACTGAATACCAGTGAAGTGGCGACTATTCAGAAAAGTTACCTCTGGCTGCTATCTGATCTCCTCAAGTCATCATTTCAGTCTGATGGGGGAAGGAAGTGGGAAAGTGGGATCCTCAGGGAGCAGCAGGCTAGATGGAGAACAGATGGAGGTGGTGCTCAAGGGAGAAAGCCAGAATTGGGTAGAATAGGCCCTGAAAGAGAGGGGACCCAGAGAAGCACATTTCGGTTACTTAAATCTCATAGCAAAGTTTGAGTTGGGATAATTTTCATGCTACAAAATAAAAACAGTCCCATAATCTCGTCTAATGTTTTACAACCAAAATCCCAACAGCAAGCTGAACCAGCCTTCACTGCTTTGCTGTCATACCTGCATCAGCCCAAATCTATTTCCTGTATCTCCCCAGCTATTCCTGAGAACTCTTCCAGCATGACTCTCCGTGAAATGACGGCCACAATGTGTGAAGGGTCCACGGAAAACCATTTCCCAGCCTCTTGGATGTTGGCTTTGTAGGCTAACATCCTTTGAAGATCCATTGCTGCAATCATGTTGGAGGCAATAACCCTTGAGGACGGGAGGAGAGGGTGCTGTCTCTAAAATGGAGCATACCTTCCCAAGGGAGAGAGTATGGTCCACTGGCATGAGGAAAGTAAGTACCGGAAATTCTATTTGTTTTTTCATCTCATCCTTCAAATTTATGTTTTTGTATGTATGTCATAATGTCATAGATAGAATAAAGTGCATGTGAAAAATGAGCAAATATATTGTGGTATCCTCTGAAAATTCTTCACTAATAGTGATGCACAGTCAGGAAAGTGTTGATAGATGTCTTGATGTAAGCTGTTTTAAAGAGACCACCTATGTGAGCTGTTCTTCAAAGGCATCACCCTGGAAAGGGCTCCTCTTGGTCTGCCAGTTTGGAAACTCTTCCCTTGAGCCAGTCTTGTGTCCAAATGAGTTAAACCTGGCTCATTAAACCTCTACATTTGAATGAAAACAACTTTGACCAGGTTAATCACATGGTTCTTAGTTTGTGTGTTTGCTTTTTGCAACCCCTGACTCCAAACAACTTTTGGAGGTTTCCAAATATCACATCTACCTTTGCAGGGGACCTGCCTTCATGGGTAATATTTAAAAGTTTCCTCCCAGACAATTCCAAAAGAAGAATGTTTTAAATTATGCTGAGAATTTCCAAGATAACAGAATGAAGTGGGAGGACAAGGTTTTTGGCTATCAAAAATATAAGTTATTTTTTTAAGTTTTAATTTTTATTCCAGTTAACATACAGTGTTATATTTGTTTCAGGTGTATCATATAGTGATTCAATTATTCCATACATCACTTGGTTAAGCTGTTGTATTTTACATTTCAAAATTAGCCACAACATTGTACATGTGTGAAACTGAGTAGGGTGTTTGTTTGTTTGTTTGTTTGTTTGTTTGTTTTAACATACAAAGTATGGGAGGCATATGAGGGAGAGAAAGCTTCAGAGAAAGAAGTAATTTCCAATCAACATTTGATTGATACCTTGCCTTATTGCAGACATTTTAATCAACGATATACCTTATGAAGTCAACTGGAAATTTAGAGGGGAAAGTTAGAAAGTGGCAGATCCAAGAGCAGATAGAACATTACTACTGCACACATAGGGCATCATAGAGATTAAGGGCACATGCTCTAAACCCTAGCCCTGTTACTGGCTATCGGACCTTGGCAAGTAATTTAACCTCTCTGGGTTTCAGTTTTCTCATCCATACAATGAAGATGATAAGTAGCACCTTTATCATAGGAATTGAATGTAGAAATAAATATAAAGCAACTGCTCTAGTGCCTAGAACACAGTAGCTATCATTGCTTTTATTAGTAGTACAGTATGTTTCCTTCAGAAAAGAACATGGTCACTTATCCTTTTTATATCATTTCGCCTCTGCCCTCTAACATTCTAAGGCTTAGGCTATCAACGACACCAGCCTGCCAGAGAGAACTTTAGGCCCTTACTTTGGCCAAAGTTTTGAAAGAAGGAAGTGAATTTTAAGGTTCCTTGAAGTTCTAGCTTGGGAAGTAGGACTCTTCATTCTCCAGATAATTAGAACCTGCTAGCACTGCACTTGTCCCCAGAGTAGGGGTCACTTCCTAAGTGTTTATGCAATTGAATTCTATCGATAACCCTGCTGTGTCCATGAGAATTTGAACTCATGGGACAGAATTGGTTTGAAATTTTTGAAAAGTGGACTCATATTTATATGCTGATTTGGGGTGTCCAGTGCCTAAAATGTTATGCTCCTGTTCAGACATGGTAGTTACTATGCTTACCTGAGATCATCAGTCCCTCTGGGAGGTTATCACTGAAGCTTAGTCTTTTTTTTTTTTTTAAAGATTTTATTTATTTATTTGACAGAGATAGAGACAGCCAGCGAGAGAGGGAACACAAGCAGGGGGAGTGGGAGAGGAAGAAGCAGGCTCATAGCTGAAGAGCCTCGTGTGGGGCTCGATTCCATAACGCCGGGATCACGCCCTGAGCCGAAGGCAGGCGCTTAACCGCTGTGCCACCCAGGCGCCCCTGAAGCTTAGTCTTGAACTTAGGTAGATAAACAAAACACCCATGCAGGTTCTTCTTTCTCAAAACACCATCTGAAAATGAGGGTTGGATGAGGGCAGAGAAATGAGAATGTTGGCCAGGGCAGAGTTGCTATTCTCAAGGGCTGAACTTGCCTTTTGGAAATTCTGATGAACTGTTCATGTGGACAATTCTGTACCTAGCTTCTCGTCTCCACATTGCACCAGAAGGGAACAGGCTAAATCTGATGTTAAGGCCTAACCTGGAAAAGGGAAAAAGCAACATACAGAGCAAAGAGCTTCTAAGGGAAATGGTCTATATTATGCCTACAGTGACTATGGATCAGTTTTCCTCATTATCATGAGTTTTAATAATTGAATATTCTTTGATATTATGGAAATCTTCCATCATTCTCCCTTCAATAAACAGCTTTGTATACAAAAGGATCTTATTAACAAAGGTATTCAGACAGATCTACTCATTGAATATTGATCAATGTTGGCAAATTAATCTTATTCTCTAATTAGTGTACTCCATACTCTGATTTAATCCATGTCCTTCGGACCACCCTCCCCCTGATGCTGTGCCACCTCCCATAGAGAGATCATTCTTAGGTATATCTTCATCTTTTTTGGTCTTCTTTGACCAGAAGGCTTCTCCCCTCTCAGACCCCATCCACCACACTCTGAAGATAATATCTGTGGCTCTCACAACCTCCCCCTCTGACTCCATTGTCACTGTGGGTATGGTACCTGGCCTTGGGGCCTTCCAGAGGGTTTCACTGGTAAGGACAATGAAGACCTCCTGAAATCTTCTCCACAACACGGACACCCTCCCCGAGACTCACCTGAGAAGCACCAAGGCCCAGAAACATCAGTAGAATCCGCAGCCTCAGGATGCTGAGAATATGAGACAAAATGAGAATAGAACCTCTTAGTATCAGTCTATAAATATATATATAAATAAAAATATAGATAATATATATAAGTAAAAATATTTTTATATATTAAATATAAACGTATACATTTATATATAAAAACACATATATGTTATATATATTTATATATAAAAACACGTACATGTTTTATGTATATATATATATATATATATATATATATATATATATATATATATAAAACAACTCATGCACTGCAGATAGAGCAAATCTTTGCAAGCATGGTGTTGAATAGCTATGAGGAAAGCAGTGTTTCTTCACCTTATGAACACACAATACATTCGAAACTGTATTGAGTTTAAGTTGTGTTTTCCCTTAAGGTACTCTGACCCACATCTAGAATGCACGACAATCTCAAGTTCAGTTAATTATACTCTTACCAAAAAATCAAAGTAAAAATGTATGTACGTAAAATATAGCTTTAATTTTTATGTTTTTAGGACTTTTAATAAAGTATAAGGTCACATATTGGAACAAATTTCTTAACTGATTGTTTTAAGCATGGGCACAAAGCTCAAAGTACAGCTGAGCAGAGAACTCTTTTTCTTTAAAGAAAAGTCCAAAGAATCCTCAGAGATATAAGTGATATAGAATTAACTTGTTCCTTAATTCTGAAAATGCTAATCCGGAATCTCTGGCTCCAATTCCTTAAGTTTGAAATAATATGTAATAAAAATACCTCCACTGAGTTCACTTTGTAAAGCATCTTTTGTTTTAATTTTAGAATCCAGTGCAGGAAAGAGGCAAGAAGTAGTGACAGAAGAGCTGGGAAACAGAGGAAAGGGGATGCCAAACCCATGGCAGATCCTTAGGAAAGGGAGGAGGTGGTGCAGACCCAAGGATTCAGGAGGGCAGATGATCTGGGGAACAGGTGGAGGAGCATCGATCCTGGAGAGGCGAGGCCATATATGTGAGATATGGAGTGAAGGAAACGGTGGGAAAGAGAATTCTGCAGAAGAGGAGAGGATGTGTTTAGGAATGGAGCCATGTAGAGAAGTGGGGAAGCCAATCACACAGCTTTCCATGGCGTTGACTTGGGATGATCAAACAGCTAAGATGTGATGCTCACAGTCATGACTCCTAGAACATTCCACACGTTTTTGCAAGTTTCAAATTACAGCAAACAGCCAACAGTGACTTAGTTCATTCTTTAAAAATTAGAAAAGCTATTTTAACATTCGGAGTGGATTTGGCTAAGCTAAGCCCTCCTTGGGGTGGTTATTCTTCACTGCTATTAAATTAGACTTTGTCAGTTAATGAGGAATTCACCCCCAGACAATGAACAAAGAAAGAAAAGCAAGTGAAACAGAAATGAGGAGTAAATGCATCCATCCCCAGATTTCAATCACTCTCTGTGTGTGCAGCTCTTCTCAGGATGCCGCAGCTTGCGGGGCCTTAATAAAGCCTTCAAGCTCCCCATCATCAAAGGCACAAGTAGTAACCATGTCCTCTCTCATCCCTTTCTGCATTTTGCATTTTCAAAGCTTCAGTCATGTTTTAGCCTTTTATCTTCTAAAAAGTAAACCACACAGCTTTTTGGAGGAACATATTAAATGAACCCAAACAGCATGGATGTTGGTGTGGCATGATAATTTATTTAAAACTTTAATCTGTTTTGTTCCCTCATTGGCCAGGACTTGATGTTCCTTTGATTGAGGTCAGCCTCTATTGCAGGCATCTGTTTTTGAAAGCATGAAGTTATACTAAAGGGAGGGGAGAGACGTAATTCGGATTGTTAAGAGAAATGAAGTTCTACATCAGACTTTTACAGAGAATCCTGTGTGCTATCTGGACCCTAAGGCAGCTGAGCTGTTTGTTCTAGAGAGGCCTTTTCTTTTTCTTTTCTTTTGGCTAGGACCACCAGTAATTACTGAATAGAAATGATAAGATCACATACCATTGGTGTATTTTTCTGAGAAATAATACATCAAGCTCAACACAGACTTGGGCTTGGGATAGGTAAGTAGGGAGCACCAGGAACATTGCACACAAACACCACTAAGCTGCCGTAACTTTCATTTATTGGTTCCTTCCATCAGACCAGACAGTACCTGCTAGCAGGTCAGGGGAATGGGACGGATGGCTGCTTGGTCCAAAGATGGGTCATTCTTCTGTCTGCCTCACCTGCTGCTCACTCCCAGCTGTTACATCTAGTGACCTTTACTTGTGGATGTCTTCACAAGAGATTGGAGCCATTTTATGGTGTGTGGCAGTTTATAGCCAACTCAGTGCATTTCAGAGTAAATGCTGGGGCGTCTGTTTTGTGAGCTGGGCTTATATGCAAACTGAAATGGTCCTGAGCCCTTTGAGTGCACCTTCCAGTGTATGGTCTGCAGCTGTATCATCCATATTCCAATTGGTTTCACCCCAGATTACCTAACTAATTTCATAACTGTTTGTGTATTTTGCTTACAAATTTTACAATTCCTTATCAGTATGTTTTAGAACATGGCTGTACTTTCTAAAACGTGTTCATTACAACTTATCTACAACTTTGACGTGAAACTTTATCTTCACTAGCAAGGGAGAATTCCAGGTGGGAAAGCCAATTTCAAACACAGCAAAGACTTTATAACCTACGTTAAAATATAAGATGAAATATATTTTACAAGTGCCAATTTACACAAAACACACTAGCCTTGTTTCTGGTTTTAGGGGAAAATGTTTAGTTTCACCATTAAGTATGATGTTAAGTGTAGATTTTTTTTTCGTTGATCTTAGAGGAAGTACTTCTATTTCTGGATTGCTGAAAATTTTTATCATGGATGCATGTTGGATTCTGCCATCTACTTAAATTTATATATTTCTCTCATTCTGTTAATACAGTAGGTTACATAGATTATTTAAAAATTTTAAATCACCCATACAGTATTGGAATAAACTCCACTTAGTCATGATTAGTTAACTTTCTTATGTATTGCTAGTTTGGGTTTGCTAATATTTTGTTAAGGACTATGGTATTTAATTTTCTTTTCTTACAATCTCTTTGTCAGATTTTAGTATTAGGGTTAATGTGTACTCTTAAAAGAAGTTGGAAAGTGTTCTTACTATTTTCTAAAAGCGTTTGTGTAAGATTGGTGTTAATTCTTTTGTAAGTGTTTGATAAAAAGTTCTCAGTCAAATAATTCATGCCTGAAATCTTGTATTGGGAGTTTAAGGTAGATAGATAGATACAGAGATACATAGATACAAATAGATATAATGATTGAGGGTTTTTTATTTCATTCCAATTTTTCAAGAACTTGTCTATTTCATCTAAGCTGATAAATATATTTGTCAAAAGTTGCTCATAATATTCTATTACCTTTTATTGTCTTTAGAAAATCTAGCAATAACCCTTCACTCCTTCATTCTAATATTGGCTATTTGTGTTTTCTTTCTTGATCAGCTTGCAATCAATTTAATCAATTTTATTAATATTTTGAAAGAACAAATTTTTTGGTTTGTCAATTTTTTCTATTTTTTTGCCTGCTCTATAATTTTCACTATAATCATCATTTCCTTTCTTCTGCTTAATTTTGGCTTAATTTGCTTATGTTGTTTCCAGTCTCTTAAGGCATAAATTTATATCATTGATTCTAAGCTTTTCTTTTTTTCCAACATAAGCATTAAAAACCATAAACTTCCCTTTAAGCACTGCTTTAGCTGCATCCCACTAATTTGGATATGTTATGTTTTCATTATTACATAATTTGAAATATTTTCTACTTTGCTTTATGATTCTTTCTTTGACCATGGGTTGTTTAGAAGAGCATTGTTTAATTTCCAAATATTTGGGGATTTTCTAGATACTACTGTTTTTGTTTTTTAATTGAATTTCATTGTAGTTAGAGAACATCCTCTGTAAGATTTCAATCTTTAATATATATCAAGGTTTGCTTTATGGCCCAGAATTTGGCCTGTCTTGAGGAAATTTTCATGTGCACTTGCAAAGAATGTCTATTCTGTTGTTTGCTGGAGTATCTATGTCATTTAGGTCAAGGTGTTTGATAGTGTCCTATACAACTGCTAGATCAATACTGTCCAAAAAATATATGTAATCTGAGGGGCACCTGGATGGCTCAGTCAGTTGTGTCTGCCTTCAGCTCAGGTCATGATCCCAGGGTCTCTGCTCAGCGGGGGGCCTGCTTCTCCCTCTCCCTGTGCCTGCCACTCTGCCTACTTGTGATCTCTCTCTCTCTGTGTCAAATAAATAAATAAAATATTTTTTAAAAAATGTAATCTGAGCCACATATGTAATTTTAAATTTTCTGCGGCCACATTAAATCAAGAAAAAAAAAACAGATGGAATTAATTTTTAAAATATATTTCATCTAATCCCAAATATCTAAATATCATTTTACCTTGTTATCAGTATAAAATTATTAAAAAGATATTTTACACTCTTGTTTCATACTAAGTCTTTGTAATTCAGTGAGGATTTTACACCACGCAGTACATCTCAATTTAGACTAACCACATTTCAAGAATTCAATAGCTACATGTGAATAGCTGTTGTGTTAACAGCAGAGTTCTAGATTCTCACTGATTGTTTCTTCTAATTATTTTATCAATTGTTGAAAAAAGGATACTATGATTACAGATCTGTCTACTTCTCCCTTTAGTTTTGTCAGTTTTGCCCCACTTATTTTGAAGCTTTGTTATTAGGTACATCCACATTTACAATTTTTATATTTTCCTGATGATTGGCTCCCTTTTCACTATGAAATGTTACTTTTTATCTCTGATAAAGAGAGATGTCTTGATATCTATTATGACTGATATAGATATAATCACTCCAGCTTCTTTATGATAGGACTATTTGCATAGTATATCTTTCCCCCCATTTGAGTTTCAACTTATATGCATTTTTCTTTTCTTTTCTTTTTTTTTTAAGATTTTATCTACTTATTTGAAAGAGAGAGACTGAGTGAGAGAGAGAGAGAGAGAGAGAGAGAGCATGAGCAGGGGAAGAGGGAGAAGCAGACTCCCTTGTTGAGCAGGGAGCCTGACAGGGGGCTCCATCACAGGATCCTGGGATCATGACCTGAGCTGAAGGCAGACGCTTAACCAACTGACCCACCCAGGCACCCCTACATGTCTTTCTATTTCAAGTAAATATTTTGTAGATGGCATGTATTTGAGTCCTGCTTTTAAAAATCCAATCTAATAATTCTGTCTTCTAATTATAGTGTTTTGTCCAGTTACATTTAATGTAATTGCTAATGTGGTTGGATTTAGATCTACCATTTTACATATTTGTTTTATTTGGGTTTTTGTTTGTATTTAATTTTTTTAAACTCTGGGGTTTTTTCTTTTTTTAGATTTTTTATTTATTTATTTGACAGAGATAGACAGCCAGTGAGACAGGGAACACAGCAAGGGGGATGGGAGAGGAAGAAGCAGGCTCCCAGCAGAGGAGCCCGATGTGGGACTCGATTCCAGAATGCCAGGATCATGCCCTGAGCCGAAGGCAGACGCCTAACGACTGCACTACCCAGGTGCCCCATGGGTTTTTTTCTCTCCTTCTTTTTGGTTAATCTTTCTAGCATTTTTTTAATTTTCCTATTGATTTTATTTCTTACATTATTTTTAAATGGATTACAATGCACTTTAACTTATTCCACACTACTCAGAGTTAATACTTCATCATAATAAATATAGAAACATTGCAATAGTATAATTCCATTCACACCCGCATTCATACTGGTGTTATGCCATGTATAGTAACATACATGGTAAACTCTGCAATACAGTGTTGTAAATTTTGCTTTGACCATTCATATATCTTTCAAAGAACTAAAAGAAAAAAAATATTGCCTTATATATTCACCATTTCTGGCAATATTTTTATTCCTATAAATTTGAGTGTCATTTCCCTGGTGTCATTTCCCTTCAGCCTGAAGAAGTTCCTTTAGGATTTATTGA
This sequence comes from Ursus americanus, assembly GCF_024610735.1. Taxonomy (NCBI): domain Eukaryota; kingdom Metazoa; phylum Chordata; class Mammalia; order Carnivora; family Ursidae; genus Ursus; species Ursus americanus. The sequence goes on along the minus strand of NC_142133.1, from coordinate 10,667,096 downwards.
GTACAAGTCAATTTTCTCAGGTTTTGTTTATCTTAAAATGTTTTTTATTTAGTATTTTATCTTATTTTTTGGAAGTTAGTTTTCCTGCACATAGCATCTTGCACTGTTTTTTTTGTTTTTTTTTTTATACTTCAGCTCTTTAAAGGTGTCATTCAATTGTCTTCTGGCCTCCAGTGTTTCTGGTGTAAAGTCCACAACCTTTAAGTAGTTCTCCTGTATCTGATGTGTCATTTTTCTCTGGTTTCTTCAATATCTGCTTTATCTCTGGATTTCAGCAGATTATTTTATGCCTGTTTTGGTTTTCTTTATATTTATGCTATTTGGGATACATTGACTTTCTACAGTCTGTAAGTCAATGTCTTTCACTAACTTTGCTGGGTATATTACATCCATCGTCTCATTGTGCTACTTATATAACATTCAAAATCTCACTTAATTCTCATGACATCAAATGTGATATAAACTATTTTCTCCATTTTTTTATAGAAGAGCAAACTGAGCTCAGAGTGGAGAAGAAACTTGCCCAAGACCAAAGATCTGTTAAGTGATGGAGTAAGATTTTAACCTATATCAGTCTGACTCCAAATTCAGAGGCATTGTTTGGTGCTAGTGAAGTCCAGCATTAAAAATGACTAATTTTGCTTGAGAGATCTGTGAAGGTTTTAAAGAGCTCTTAACCTGAGTATGAGTAAAGAGAGGGAAAAAAAGAGCATTTCTTCTACTTCATCCTCTGTTTCATCTTTCTTTTCTTCCTTTCCTTGTTTCTTTTCCTTCTGATCCACTCCCCCCAACTTAGGGTTGCTTGTTTAGCAAAATAATCTGCTAGAGCATTTCCTTTAGTCTTATTTTTTTTTCTTCCTCTACCTCTTCTTCCTTTAGTATTACCTCTTTTTGGATGGGTCTCAATCTTTATAATAGCCACCTCTCTAGGAGGTAGGAGTTCCTTGAAGTTCTATAACTTGTTGTCCATTTAGATGGGAATTCCAGCAGAAGTAAGAAACACCTTTATCTCCACAGCATTCCAAAACCATGTACTACTCTAAAAACGTCCTTGCTATCTGTATATATGTTTACTCTCTAGTCTTTGGATAGTTGATATGCTCTCATTGGTGCAATAAGTTTTGCTACCTAGGCTGGTTTTACCTGGTGGGGGATTATTTTCTGAAGGAGAGCTTACATTAGTTATAACATCTTGCTTAATAACTTCCAGTTTGGGTTGAGGTATGATAAATCAACAAATCATAATAGGTCAATGTTCTCGATGGGAGTGAGGTACAGAAAGTTTCCTAACTGGGGTAGAACTATCACATGATTCCTCTTTTTGTGATGGGGCAAAAGAGTGGCAGGATTCAGGGGGTTGCAATGGTAAATAGTAATGCAAGAGGGAGAGTAACAGAATCTCAATAGAGATTGATATGCTGGCTGGAATGTGTTGTGTTTTCTTAGCTAGATGTAATGTCTATATTGCAAACAGAGCCCTGAGCTTAAGCAAGAAGTTTAGAATTAGTTCAGCACGCATCACGTTTTTCAAAGACAGCTATTCCTCTCAGATAAAGAAAACAAGCCTTTGAAACTAAGGGTGAGGTGAGACTTTAGTAAGAGATGATTTGACAATTCCCATGAAATTGAGTTAAAACCTCACGGGCTGCGGTGCCTGGGTGGTGCAGTCGTTAAGCGTCTGCCTTCAGCTCAGGGCGTGATCCTGGCGTTCTGGGATTGAGCCCCACATCAGGCTCCTCTGCTGGGAGCCTGCTTCTTCCTCTCCTACTCCCCCTGCTTGTGTTCCCTCTCTTGCTGGCTGTCTCTCTCTGTCAAATAAATAAATAAAATCTTTAAAAAAAAAAAAACTCATGGGCTTGTTCAGATAACTCATACACATATAACTAAAAGAGCTTTTTGTAGTAGGGATAGTTAGGGAAGGAAGTTAGTGAAGAGTCCTCCTCAGATTGCAGAAGACTTGTTCATATTTAGGTTCATATTTGGGTGTCACAATATCAGAGAAATTTGGCATCCATGGTCTGCTATACCTAGTTAAAACTAGAAATCCTCTCAACTCTCATTTTGTGAGTGGTCTAGGTACATTTAGATAGTCTTTAGTGAGTCAGGAGAGAATGTTTTTATCCCCTGAATAGGCCATGCCCCACACATACTGTGGTTTCACAAAATTGTTAAGTTATTTTTTGAAAGTTTATGTCTCTTTCCTGTTAATTCTGAGAGGAAGTAAATGGAGTCTTTTTTGCAGTCTTCCTTGTTCTCTGAAAAAAATGAAGGAGGCTTCAGTGGACCCCTGGGACATGACTGTCCAGGTATATTGTTGATCTCTGCAGGTCAAGGGAAGAATGTATTGACTTTTCTGATCTAGAGGCACACTGAAAAAGGCAGAGCAAGATCCAATACAGTAAAGCAAGTGGCTTAAGGCAGAAGTGATGAAAGGATATTTGGATTAGGTAAAGTAAGGGATAAAATTTTTGTGGATTGTCTTGAGGTTTTTAAATGTTTTTTTAATTTTTAAATTGAAGTATAGTTGACATATAACATTGTGTAACTTTAAGGTGTACCATGTGTTGATTTGATGCATTTATATATTGTCATATGATTACCTGTTGTATATTGTCATATGATTACCTCTGTAGCATTGGCTAACACCTATGTCATGTCACATAAGTATCAGTGTGTGTGTGTGTGTGTGTGTGTGTGTGTGTGTGTGTGTGTGTGTGTGTGGTGGGAACAATAAAGATCTAGAACTCTAAGCAACTTTGAAGTTTATAATACAATATTGTTGATTCTAATCCTTCTGCTGCACATTTGTTCTTCAGAATTTACTTTTCTACTGGTTCCTAGTTTGTACCTTTAAACAATGTATCATCAATTCCTCCACCCCTCAGTCTCTGGTAACCATCATGCTACACTCTGTTTTTATGAGTTTGTCTTTTTTAGATTTCACATATAAAAGATAGTATTTGTCTTTCTCTGGCTGGCTTATCTCACTTAGCATGACACCGTCAGGGTCCATCCTTATTGTTGCAAATGGCAGGATTTCCTTTTTTCCCCCTCATGGCTGAATAATATTCCATTATATATACACACCACAACTTCTTTATCTATTCATCTGTTGATAAATATTTAGGTTGTTTCTATATCTTGACTACTGTGACTAATGTTGCAGTGAACACAGGAGTGCATATGTCTTTGATATTCTGCTTTCAGTTCCTTTGGATATATACCCAGAAGTGGGATTTATGGTAGTTTTATTTTTAATTTTTTTTTCTCCTGAGCAGTAGGTCTCAATCATGGGCTTAAAATATTCAGTAAACTGTTTTGGAAACAGGTGCACTGTCAAGACAAGATTGCTACATACCTATTAGAATGGCTCAAATCCATCATAATGGCCAAAAATTGGGAGCCACCAAGACGTCTTCAGCAGGTGATTGAAAAATTGTGGTACATTTAGATAATGCAATATTAGTCACACTTATTCATCATACACACTGTATGATTCTAAGACATTCTGGAAAAGGCAGAACTATTGAGACAGTAAAATGATCAGTGGCTGGGGGAAGATAGGGGGAAGGATGAACAGGATTATTAGGGGCAGTGAAACTATTTTGTATGATACTTTTGTATGATACTCTTCATTTTGTTTGAAACTATTTTGTATGATACTCTAATGATGGACACATGTCCTTATACATTTGTCAAAACCCATAAAACGTATAACACCAAGAATGAACCCCAATATAAACTATGGACTTCGGATGATAATGATGTGTCAATGTAGGTTCATCGATTATAACAAATATACCACTGTGCTGTTGGATATCGATACTAAGGGAGGCTGTGCATGTGTGGGGACAGGGAGTATATGGAAACTCTGGTACTTTTTCTGCTCAGTTTTTTTGTGAATCTAAAACTTAAAAACTAAAATTTTTTAATTAAAAAAATCCTAACAGTTATTTTTGTGGAACTTGACAAGCTAATTGTAAAATTTATATAAAAATGCAAGGAGAAAAACAAGGTTGGAGGACTTGCTTTACCAGGAATCAAGACTCACAATAAAGCTATACTAAACTCAGGTAGTTTGTTCTTGGTAGAAATAAGTAAACAAGCAGAAGAGAGACATCAGAAATAGAGATGGTAGTGCAGGGCAGTGAGAGAAAGATGATCTTTTCAATAAGTGTTTTTGAGACAATTTTAGGTATCCACACAGAAAAACATTTAAGTTGGATCTCTAAATCACACCACGCCAAAAATCCAGTGCTTTATAAACCCACATGTGAAATACAAAATAGTAAGGCATTTAGAAGTAATGCAGGAGAATATCTTCATAATCTGATGATGGAAAATATTCCTTAAATGGAGCATGAGAAACATTAAGAATAAGGTAATATTTATATAAGGTACTTAAATAGTCAAAATCATGGAGACAGAAAGCAGAATGGTAATTGCAAATGGTAGGCAGGTCGGGGGGAGGAATGGGGTTATTGTTTAATGAGTATAGATTTTATAAAATGAAGTGAGTTACAGAAATGGGTGGTGGTAACGATTGCACAACATTATAAATGTATTTATACTGAACCACTTAAAAATGGTTACAATGGTAAATTTTGTGTTATGTATTTTACCAAAATTTAAGAATTGAAAAAATCAAAGAAAAAAATTAAGCAGCACAATAAATGCAAAATTTAACAATATGAATTGTAGGGTTTGAATATCCGGTGGGTTTTTTTTTTTTCTTCATGAAACTTGGAATAAAATATTAATGAAACTTCATTTAAAAAACTTTATAAAAGCCGGGGCGCCTGGGTGGCACAGCGGTTAAGCGTCTGCCTTCGGCTCAGGGCGTGGTCCCGGCGTTGTGGGATGGAGCCCCACATCAGGCTCCTCTGCTATGAGCCTGCTTCTTCCTCTCCCACTCCCCCTGCTTGTGTTCCCTCTCTCGCTGGCTGTCTCTATCTCTGTCAAATAAAATTAAAAAAAAAAAACTTTATAAAAGCCAATTAAAATATCACCTTGGGTCCCCCCAAAAGAGAATAGATTGATGCATTAGACCACAATAAAATATTTACTTATTTGTTGAAATGTCTTCTCCTGTTCTGTGGCTAGTCTTTTTTGACACTGTTAATAGTTTATTTTGCTAAACAGTTTTGTCATTACACATACTCTTCTGTATGTGTATTATTTCACAATTTAAACAAGTTTTTTTAAAGAGGGGATTTTAGGAGCACCTGGGTGGTGCAATTGGTTAAGTGTCTCAGTTTTGGCTCAGGTTGGGCTTGAAATTTTCTCTCCCTCTCCCTCTGCCCCCTCCCACTTGTGTGTGTGCATGCTCTCTTGCTCACGCTCTCTCTCTCTCTAAAATAAATAAATCTTAAAGAGTGGATTTTAAATTCAATACAAATAAACATCAAAATGGCAACTAAAAAGAAGTAACTGAGATGGGGCGCCTGTGTGACTCAGTCGTTAAGCATCTGCCTTCAGCTCAGGGCGTGATCCCAGCGTTCTGGGATCGAGCCCTGCATTGGGCTCCCTGCTGCACTAGCAGCCTGCTTCTTCCTCTCCCACTCCCCCTGCTTGTGTTCCCTCTCTCGCTGGCTGTCTCTCTCTCTGTCAAATAAGTAAATAAAATCTTTTGAAGAAGAAGAAAGAAGAAGAAGAAGAAGGAGAAGGAGAAGGAGAAGAAGAAGAAGAAGAAGAAGAAGAAGAAGAAGAAGAAGAAGAAGAAGAAAGAAGAGGAGGAGGAGGAGGAGGAGGAGGAGGAGGAGGAGGAGGAGGAAGGAAGGAACTGAGAGATAACTCCACTCCCTTTTGTACTCACCAGGTGGACAAACTAAGGGCTGCCTCACAGGCTACACCCAATGGGGCTGGCAAAGAAGAGGATTGCAGTCAGTCATTTACCTTTAGTCTTTTAACTTTCAGAGCTCCCTCTCTCCCAGGAATCCTGTGTCCTTGTGACCCCCCAGCTTGCAAAGCCTCTCATTCTGGGGATGCTGCCACCACAACACCACCAATGATTGCTTAATTATTTCTCAAATACGTTTTCCTTCAGTCTCCGTAATACCAGAGGTTGGTCTTATTAGGGCCATTAGTCATGTATGTTCCTTTAGCATAATGCAGAAGAAGTAAGGGAAGGAAGTGCTTCCATATCTGTGACCTCTAATAATGTTCTCAGAACTGATGCTTAAAGTCCTGTGACGTATTGATTGCCAAGAAAGGAAAGGATGAGAATTTTTTGGTGTTGTTGCTTTCAGAACTATTTATAAAACAATCTTTCTTCATTTTCCAAAGACAGCTTAGTTTTTGGACAATAAAAAGAAGTGACATTGTACACACTCAGATGTAAACAGAGCCATTCATTATCCCTGAAGAGGACACAGACAAAATATATCTATTATCTATCTATCTATCTATCTATCTATCTATCTATCTATCTAAATATATATATAATTCTATATAATACATATTAATCTATATTATATATTTTTATTTTATATATATGTATATATATATATGAAGAAAGAAAGAAAATTGAGGATGACTGAAAGAATATTTCATGGAGCCACATTTGAGTTTAATATCTTTAATATTGTTCTCAGTATAAACTGGATAAGTAGACTGGGACAGTTCTATCATATCTAATTAGTAATTCTAATAGATTATGGGAAAGCTTGGCATGGAAGTCATGAGGCATAATGAGGCATGTATTTATTTCCATATTGTTCTTACTATGTTGTTAGGTCATGGAGGTAAGCAAGCAGTGTTGGGGGGTATCCCCAGCCTCCAGCTGTATCTAACCTTTGTGAAGCAGATGCTCTCAGTGCCCTTCCCATATCCCTAGACATTCCAGGATTCTCAGGTGATTTCCAACTGCCAGTATCTGCATCTCTGTGCCTACAATCTCTTTTCCTTGGAACTGCATTAAAGTGTGTTGCCTATTTGCTTGGTAGAGCAGAGAAGCACAGAAGTGACACACCCTCCCCCGGCCCCCAACAGGAAGATCCCTCAATCAATGGCTCTTAAAAGTAGATGTATCAATACCCCACCCCTTATCTCCTGGGTAGAATAATTCTGAACTGTGTGTTTTGTGCCATTTCTTGATGTTTGCTTGGACCATTGAGCTCCAGTTCCCACCACAGTAGCTGGTTTGATAACACACATTTTACTGGCTTTCTTCCCTTGCCTGTATCCCCAAGCCACCTCATACCAGTGTTCCCTGCACCTCTCAAATAAGCTACCTGGACCTGACTCCTTGTCTCAGGGTCTGTTTCTGTGGGAACCAAACTAAGATACCTTAAATGTGGACTCTCCATTAGAACATCTCTTGGTATCCCAGTCATAAAGAGAATACTGGGGGAATCAATTCAGAGTCTAAGTCAACATGCTATTTCTTGTTTTTCAAATTACTTGGAAATTATCTCACGTCAATGTACTTTATTGCTTTAGTAGTGACATTGAAGGGGCTGGCCATTAGGTGGAGTGCATGCTTGTGGGGGAAAGCCTAGAAGAAATCATTCTTAAGTAAAGTGAACATCTAAAGAACATTCTGGATTGCCCACACGCAGGGATGATAATCAAAATATTTAACAACTGGTACAGTACGGTCCTCAACCAATTATAAGTGATGCTGGACTGTATTCTGCAGGGCTGCCATACTAGCTGACCATTGACTCAGCCCAGTAAAACGCAGGGTCCCTATTCTGCCTGGGTCAAATCTTAAGGCTAGGTTAAGAGGTTGTTGGGTAGAGAAGGTTTACCCGGCTTTCTCCGGGGGCACTCAGAGGTAGGTGGGTTTAATTTTGATTCCTTCTCAGAAAGAAAATTAATGGATAGAAACTTTTATCAAATATTCCCCCCAAAAGCTATAGGCCAACCAGGAGCCATGTCAGCAGGGACTCTAAGGGTTTTATACTCCAACATTATTAATTGTCCTCTTCTGAGCATGGTAGTAAAGCCACAAACTGCACCAGGTTTTTTATTCTGGGGAACGGTCTCTTTTCCATTGTGGTGGTCTGGGCAAGACCAAAAAGCAGAGTATCCAGGGCGTAGGTTTGTATGTGACCAAGATAAGCCCATCAGAGTCCCTCTCCTGGAATTATAAAAGTGAGGCAGAATGATGAAAGGATGGAAGAAAAAGTCTCTGGAGTAACATTTATGCAAAGAGAGAGCTAATTCATTCATGCAGTGGGGATGCTATCAAGCATGGTCCACTGGTTCCTGCTGCACAGAGTTGCCTGGTTTCTCTTCATGTCCTTGATGTTGTTGTTTCTATGAGTCTTTTGATAGCCTTCTCATAATTGCCTTTTATTCCTTAAATTTTCCAGAATTGGTTACTTTTGCTTGCAACTAAAGAACCATAACTCATTCAGGTCCTATATGCTTATCTTCAGCCATGTTTTGTGGGGAGTGGACTCCTTGAACAAGTGTGTGGCAGAAATTACTGAAAATAGAAGAGGCCAGTCCCTGGATCTCTAGCAAACAAGAGGAAGAAGACACAGAAGGTTGGTGTGACCCAGGGACATGGCATATATCACTTTCAGAAGACCAGCTTCACCACAGTCAGCTCTCAGTTACTTGTGAAGCTAGAATTCCATCCCTAGTTTCTCCATTATCCCACAGGTTGACTGACTCATGAATTAAGCGTATCTCAGAATCTAAGCCCTAGTGGCTTGGACAAATACTTGGAAAAGGACAAAGGCTCAGGTCAGGCTCTCTTGTTAACAATTCTGGTAAAACGGGGTCAGCAGGCATTGAAATCATGGAATAAAATAGGGCCTTACTGAAATATGTAGATGTCACTTACCATGATATTCACATTTACTACAAAATAATTATGCATATATGTCTGTGAACATTTTATGGGAATCATATTATGAACTGGGTGGGTTTCCTTTTCTTTTTCTTTTTTTGAAAGAAAACTGAGAAATGAGTTTTCTGTCATAATTGCAACCATTTCTTTGTGTTGGGTAAAACACATCCATATCAAACTCTCAAAGAAGGGCCATCTGAACACCTGCCAATCTGGCCCACCCATAGAGCTTTGCCTAGAAGCCATGTCTTTTATAGAATTTAGCTCGGGCAAGAAGATCATTGACCATGTCATTGTCTATGTCCGTTGGGGTGACAATGGCATCGGTTCCTGACTTAAATGCCGAGAGACCACCTGAAATGAAACAGAGGTTCAGATTAAAATATTAATTTCAGCAGAAATAAGATATGAGCATTCCCAGGATGTAAGCCCCCTAGGCAAATTTTCCAAGGCAGACAGTCCCAGGTTCTCCTTCCCCCTTCCTCCCCTCCTGAAAGGGTCAACTACCCCAAGAATCTCTGGGAAAATTCCAGATTGTTTTCCCTCTCTCTCCTTTTAAGAGACTTTTGTTTTTCTTGCTGCAAAAGCCATATTTGCTTCTTATGTAGTCCAGGCCTGGCAAAACTTGGTCCCCAGCAAATCTTCAGTCTGAGAATGTTTATAGCATTCTCCCAGTCATTAAAAACTTACACATTAAAAAAAAAATTACTCATTTATTCACTCCCTCATTCAGTCATTCAATAAATGTTTTTATGTACCTACTATGTGCCAGGATGGGTGCCACACAGAGTGCAGAGTGCACAATGGTACCCAAGACATAATTTCTTTTAGGGATATGTGTGGGTATGCGTGTGTGTATGTGTATTTTACCCAAAAACGTTAATCTTCAATAGTTATTTATGTGTTTAACGTAACTGTGCAGACCCCTGGTCCTGATCCCTGACTTCAAGGACCTTGAAATAGAACATAGAAATTGTTTATTCTAAATTAAGGACATTAAAGTGTGGGAGGAGAAAGGTATATGCACACCATGGGTCTATAAGAAGTAGCCTTAATGGGACTTGATGCGATTGAATGTGAAAACAGAAGGAACCAGAGAACCTGAGAACACAATCTGGTTTTCTAGCTGGAATGACTTGATATATTATGCCTTTCACGGAGACAGAAAAACAGAAGAAAGAGCAAGTTTATGGTGGGAGGCTAGTAACTTAATTCAATCTGGATAACGCTGAGTTTGAGGAGGTCTGTGATCAGCCAAGCAGAGATCTCCACTTAGATATGGTACCTAAGCCCTGATGTCACTGAGAATGCTCAGAGTAAACATTTGTTCAAACAAAGAAAGTGGTTAAGTTTGTTGCATCGGGAAAAAAAATCTATCAGAGGAAGGCAAACATTCTTTTTTTGCAGTAGTTTTTGCATTAACTCTCAAGGCATCACTCAGTGGCTCAGTAACTGATGAGAGATGCAGTAGAAACACCAACATCTGGCAGAAAGGGAAATGGAAGCTGGGAAGGAAGACCACTCAAAGTAACTCAGTGGTTCGGAGAGCACTAGTGCAGCCTTTTGGCAGCTCCTCCCAGGCCCACTGCTGACCCCATGGGAACACTCCCAGGGAGGCCCAGGGCACATCTGGCCTGCAGGGGTCTCGCTCACTGCTGTTTTCAACAAAGCACCACAAACATGGCCTACCTTTGAGGTGTTGAGCCACACTCCACGTGGGGAATTTTTTCTGGATTGCCTTAATTTTGTCTGCTAGAATCCCAACAGCCTGCAAAAGGTGTTCTTTGCTGTCCCACGTACCAATAGGGTGATGAATTTTTTTATCCAGCTAGGAAAAATCAGATAATAATGTCAGCATCTGGATAAAGCAACACATTTTTCTACTATTCCCAATTTCTCTTCCTTGTGTTCAAGTGCACAGCCACTGGCTTCGGCCCCCTTCATTTATCTCCATAGAATCAATTCTACCTTCTCTCACAGAAAAGAGAGTCAGAGAAACAAAGTATGGTTTGGGAGATGTGGATGTGGCATAGTTTTTGTTAAACTCTCAAATATAAATAAATATGTGAAAAAGTTGTTTCAAAACAAATAATTAGCACTCAATGACTAGACATTTGCAGTCAAAAATAAAAATGTGTTTCTAATTGGGACAGTTTGAAGCTTGGGTCTCTACAGACAGTTTAAAATAAAGACTGGTTGCAAACATCCAGATAATTTGGATCCCCTTCCTCCAATTTGCCTAAAGAACCATTTGATTCAAGGAGAGTCTAATTATAGTGTTTGATCTCCATGGATAAAATTCACTACTTTATGAAGCCCAAATGGACACCTCTAATAGTGCCCTTTATAAAATTTTCTCAATTTAAGTGCATTGCATATTATTAATTGTAAATTGTAGTTACAAAACTCATAAAATGTTTTTTCCAAAGATACCCAAAAACTGATAAATCTGGAATGAAATACCAAAGACGTGTTATAGAAATGCAGAAGTACAAATTATGCTGAAATACCAGGGTTTCTTGAAGCCTGGAAGTACTACAAATGGACATCCAGTTTGGGTTGAGCTTCCATAAGGAAGGGCAAAGTGGGGCCAACTGAAAGTTTCCTGCCAACTACCTGCATCAAGCCAAATTTAAGTCCCCTGTGGTCCCAGCCATCTTGCAGGACAGTTCCACCGTGGCTTTCTCTGGAAATGATGGCTGCGATGAGAGCAGGGTCCACACAATATCTCAGCCCAACTTCTTTGATCAGAATCTGGTAAGTTTTTAAGGCCCTCAAATCCATCTCAGCAAACATTTCAGAACCACGGATCCCTAAGTCAATAGAAAATAAACTGTTTACTCCAGAAGAGAACCCTTTTTCAAAGTTTAATAACTCAGTCACAGCCCCCAACCAGAGCCCACAGCTTGGGACAACTATTCTAGGACATCTTTTTTTTTTTTTTATCTCTAATTGCATAAACCCAGAAAGGTCCACAACCCCAGGCAGTACCACTTCTGCTCTCTTTCTTGTTCTTCTTTTACCTGCCACATTGGTGCCTTGGGAAGACTCTTGGACTAGAAGTCAGCCAACCTAAATTTGAGGCTTGTTCTGCTACTACCTAGCTCCAGGCCCATGAGAAGTCTCTTCTTGCTGAGCCTCAGTTTTCAGATCTATAAATTGGGGAGGTAGGATTAGATTGACCTTGTAGTTGTTTCCAGCGCTGACCTTCTAATATTGGGATAACATGAAGAAGACTTGGGAACAGGATTACAAAAGAGAGGATGTACAAAGAGCAAGAGGCTTGCTTAAAATGCTCATGCTGTAACATGAAGTAAACACAACAACAAACAAAAAAACAAAGGCAGAATTTAATATTTTATGTAAGCAATCATTTAATTATGTAGAAATAAACACATTTGGATAAGGTTTGGAAAGAATAGGGGGAAAATGAAAAGAAGAAATTTGTTAGGTTGGTCAGGATTCTGTTTTCTTCTAATTTTTAACTTTGATCTTATTGCTATAACAGCATTTATATCTTTTCAAAATTAAGCTACTTCCTAAAAAAGAATATGAAAATGATGAAAGGGGGAAAGCCAAATGTTCGCTTTGCTTTTCACTTACCACAGTTCATCAACCTGGTTATATCACAGGCGGCACCAGAGGTCTCCATGGTCATGATGTCACCATAGCAGCCATGGTACAGGCGGGGATGCAGGTGAGGGTTCATTGAGTGAGTGAAAGGGTACGAGCCCCTAGAAGTGCCTGGGGGAGAGAATGGTAATTCTCATGAAACCTGTGAGAAATATTGCTCGAGTTGCTATAATGAGCATTACTAAACCAAGGTGAATGCTCACAAGATGAAGCCATAGACTTACTGTTTTCCAATTCCCTCCCCAAGCCCCCTATGATAGCTCATCAGACAAAATAGAACAGAAGATTCTCCCGTCCCACTTTACTCCAACCTTAAAAAAAAATTTTTTTTAAGTAGTCTCCACACCCAACGTGGGGCTTAAACTCATGACCTGGAGATCAAGAGTAACATGCTCTACTGGCTGAGCCAGCCAGGTGCCCCCCCAAAATTTTCAATGAAGTACTTAATTCTAAACATTGTACAAAGTATTATGAAAATCAATTTTTATAGGTCTCAAAAACATTTGCTGCAATCTCTTTTTTTTAATTTTATTTATTTATTTGAGAGAGAGACAGCCAGCGAGAGAGAGAACACAGGCAGAGGGAGTGGGAGAGGGAGAAGCAGGCTCCCAGTGAAGGAGCCTGATGTGGGGCTCGATCCCAGAACACTGGGATCACACCCTGAGCCGAAGGCAGATGCTTAACAACTGAGCCACCCAGGCGCCCCCATTTGCTGCAATCTTGATCAAAATTAAAATTGACTCTAGATTTTTAAGCAGGAACTTTGAGAGAAATTTTGATACTTCTTACACAAATACTTCTGGGGATGTAAACATCTGGATTAACAATTGCCTTCATTTAAGAAAATAAGAAAGAACAGTACCAATACTACTTAAGATAAAAAAAGAAGGGTACCATTAACTTAAAATATCCATTTTATATCATGTTTCTGTGAAGTTAGTTTCTATCTAAGTATAATTAGTAAAATTGGAAATAAGATTCAATTACCATAAAAACTTAAGTTAAATCCTGTTCTTGTTTTTTTTTATTTTGTCATTATTGTCATTATGAAATGACTTACTGTCCAAGTCTATTAACTAAAGGAGATAAAGAACTTTTCTGTAAGTTGAAAAGTTCATTCTCATAGTTCCTAGGACTGTTGACTTATATCTTAAGACTACAAATACTTGTTATAAGAAATTATATTTGTTAAAACATTTGATATAAAAAACTATGTTGTTTCACTTAATGTTGTAAATGGTGTTTTGCAATAAAGAGATGGATTTTACCCATTCACTATAGGTCTAGTTCTGATTAACTTGACAGTATAAAGAGACTCTCTTAGAATTAGGCACACAACCAGTGGAACTATTCCTTATAAATATATATTTTAAAAGGAAAATAAAGCAACTCTAAAGAGTAACTTCTTTAAAAAGCAAAACTCATCAAAACAAATAAAAATACAGGCACAATCTACTCCCAACTACGAACAAGAAAAAAAAAAGATATTGTAAATGCATCAGAAAGTCAGACAGTGAAACTATCAAGTAAACTCAGAATTCTTAGAAAGCCTATTTAGATGATAAAACCAATAGAAACCAGCAAAACCATTAAGCTTCTCTAAGCAGCGTGGACTTCCATGTGATGCAAAGAGCATGGCATTGGCAGTCTCCATGGCCCTCAATAGAACCTTGTGCCTACAATATGTGTAGGAAATATACACGAGTAAATGAATGGATGGATTTCCATGACACAGATCATATGTAAGATAGAGGTGTAGAAGCTGTGAGTGAGGATGCAGACTGACAACATATACCCAGAATCTGACCACTTTTCAGCAACTATCAGGGTCCAAACTACCACCATTGCTCATCTGATTATTGTAACACCCTCCTCCCTTGCAATCTATTCCCCAGAAGCCAGACTGGTTCGTGGAAACATGCATGGGATCATATCAGTCTTCTCTCTTAACCTTCCAGCGGCTTTCCAATCATTCATTTGTGGCCTTCAAGCCCTACCTGATCTGGCCTCGGCTCACTTTCTGACTTCTCCCTTGCCTCACTCTTCTCTAGTCACATTCTTCTCCTTGCTTATCCTTCAACATCAAGGGCAGGTTCCTGCCTCAGGCCTTTATATTTACAGATCCTTTGGCATAGAATGCTATTTCTCCAGGTAGCTACATGATTTGCTGCCTCACTGCCTTCAGGACTCTGTTCAAATACCACGCTATCATCAAAAGATATGAATAAACAGTTCATAAACAAAAAAAGGAAATAATCCTTTAATGTATAAAAAGGTCCTCAACCACACTCAAAAAAGAATGCCATATTAAAACATCACTGAAACACTATTTTTTACCTATTTAATTGGCAAGAAACCAGAAGTTTGACAATGTATTCTGACAAGAAGGCTGGGGGGGAATAGGCAGTCTTACACATTCCTGTGGAAGGAGATTTTGCAATAGGTCATTGTTTCAGCACTGTTTATAACAGCAAAGGTCTTGGAACAATGCAAGTGTCATTCATATAGGGACTGAGTAAGCTAAGCCACTTCCACACAACAGATTACTATGCAGCTGTAAAAAGGAAAGAGGAAGAACTCTATATGATTCTATAACATTATCTCCAGGTATAGATTAATATTTATAGAATTGTATTCTTTGGGGCACCTGGGTGA
The DNA here is from genome assembly GCF_024610735.1 of Ursus americanus. NCBI lineage: Eukaryota > Metazoa > Chordata > Mammalia > Carnivora > Ursidae > Ursus > Ursus americanus. The sequence continues at coordinate 10,652,005 of NC_142133.1, read as the reverse complement.
CTCAGTCATTAAGCATCTGCCTTCGGCTCAGGGTGTGATCCCAGAGTCCTGGGATGGAGCCCCGCATCGGGCTCCTCTGCTGGGAGCCTGCTTCTTCCTCTCCCACTCCCCCTGCCTGTGTTCCCTCTCTCACTGGCTGTCTCTCTCCATCTCTCCATTTTAAATAAATAAAATCTTAAAAAAAAAAAAGAATTATATTCTTTGTTTGAAAAAGGGAGAAAATATGAGTGTGAGTGTGTGTGTGTGTGTGTGTGTGTGTGATTTCCTTATATATTCAAAAGAGACAATGCAAGGATGAACCAAAAACTAATAAAAATTGCTAGTTATGGGGCAAAGTAAGAAGAAATAAAAGAGACAGGAATAGAGGCTAGACTTCTCTAAATGTACCTTTTTATAGTTTTTATTTTCAAGCCATGTAAATGTTTCTATAATTTAAAAAAATTAAATCAAATAGAAAAAAATTCCTAAAAAGTGAAAGACAAATCTAAATTCACATCAAATTGAAAATTTAATTAACACATAGAGGAGGATTATTTCTAGTTCCTTAAAAACAAGTCAATGTAAGTATATACCACTAATGAAATACACCCTGTGAATGTAAAGAATCATAAGAAAATCTTAAATTATATGCACAGGATCATTGTTGGTTGGTAATACTGCCATAGTTATTTTGAAACTATTATATATAAATAAGTAATCATGTTAATGTTATTAGGAGCCAGGATTTTTAGTAAATCCTTCGTATTCATAAATATTAATATGAAATATCAGTATGAATGCATAATTATTTTTCTTTAAAATATATATATATACTTTCTAAGTTCTTTCCACTGAAAAGACCGGGAAGGAATAACACCTCCTAGCAATGGAGCACCCCTGGTACTCATATTGTGGTCTCTAAATATTATTTCCCACTCGGAGGAACCAGTGCTCCTCAGAAAAAAGTCTCATTCCTGGTCTGGGGTGGGAAATGTTTAAGGTGAGCCAGGAACATCTTCTTGTGCCAGAGCTGGTCCTTATATATTTTAGACACATACTAAAACATTTACAGGTAAAATGTTTTGATGTTTTGGGTTGCTTTACAATATTCTAACCTCCCCCCCTCCCAAAAAATGCAGAGTTGAGGGATAGATAAAATAAGAATAGCAAAGCGTTGAAAACCATAGATGCTTGATGATGGTACATGGGAGTTAATTATACTATTCCCACCCCCATTTTATGTGTTTGAAACATTCTACAACAAATTTTTTAAATTACCTTATTAAAGAGCCTTTTTTTCTACTTTTATTAAAAAGGCAACACACTCATGCCTCATTTCTTATCATTCATTACCTTACATTATTTTATTTAAATCACCTAGTACCACCTGACATGTCTTCCTTCCTTCCTTCTTTTATTTCTTCCTCTCTTTTTTTTCTGTCTATTCCTCTCACTAGAACATTTTTTCCCTTTGCTGTTTCCTCCTCAGCACCTAGAACAGTGCCTGGCACAAAGTGGACATTAGATAAATATTTGTGAATGGATAATGAATGGATGGATGGATGGATGGATGGATGGATGGATGGATGGATGAGAAGTAAAGAAATTATCTAGATTATCTGGATCAAGTGTCCATATGTCAAAAGTTTCAATTTGGGACACCTGGGTGGCTCAGTCAGTTAAGCATCTGCCTTTGGCTCAGGTCATAATCCCAGGGTCCTGGGATTGAGTCCCGAATTAGGTTTCTTGCTTGGCAAGGAACCTCCTTCTTCTGTTGCCTGCTCCCCCTCCTTGTGCTCTCTCTCACACACAAATAAATCAACAAAATCTTTAAAAAAGAAAGTTTCAAGTTCTTTCTACTGGAGAGCTGGCCTTTGCTATGCTCAGTGTGTGGCCCACAGACCACAGGTGTCAAAGTGATCTGGATGCCTATTAAAAATGCGTATTCTGAGCTCTTCATACTAGGTCTATTGAACCAGAGTCTTTAGATATAAGGTATAAGTTAACCAGGATTCCCAGCAGACTCATGCATACCTAAGTTTGATTTAAGGGGGTTAGAATATGACCATGGACTTTACACTACTTGTGTTGACATCATAAACATCAGGCCCTTCTTAATTATAGTCACCTTTCAGTTAAACATAGCTAGTAGAGTAGCTCATAATTAGTCTACTGGCTATATAACGCTGCTCCCACCTGGAAATTAAAGAAGGAATAAAAATTTAAAACTATGTTCCCCTGTTTTGACCAAATAAATAATTGGAAATTATTACTTTTCTGTAGCCTCACTTTTTCAAATTTAGAATTAAACATTTTAGAAACACTTTCTTCTCAATCTTCACTCTATTCATAAAGACAGCTTGAACATTGTTTACAATGGCTTTTTATTTTTCCTAAGCCAAATTTTCCATCTTTTCTTATTCAAAGTCCCTCACCACCTCACCAGCCTACCTTTCTAGCCTTCCCCCCAGAAATCCTCACTTCTGGTCTCTTTACGGTACTCCCAATACTTTTCGTGCATTTCTGCCTCCCTATATTAAAGGCATTCTTCCCGTTCAGCAGGCTCTTTTCTTCTCTTATCAGATAACACCAGACATTCTTCAAGTATCACATCCTCCAAGAAAGCCTTTCTGGTCTCAACATCCTGACTAGATATGAAATCTTTATCCTAAACTCCTCCCAGACTAGTGTCTTTTTCTGTCTATATTCATTTAATTCTTATTTGCTGCCTGGTATTAATAATTTTATCTTCATATGTCTTGCCTCCCAAGGCACTGTTCCATAAATCCCACTGACAGTGCCTTTACCTGCTTGGCAAGCAGAATACACTGTTAATTATAGATGTAAGGAGTTGCTTAATGGCCAGGCTGATTAGAAGGAGAGCCCACCCCTCCATTACATGTAATCATTGCTTTTTCTGATTCATTACTATGCTACATGTTTTTGTGGACACCCTGCAAAAGACAGTAAATGTCAATCAATGACTTACCAATGAGGGCAATAAGTCCCCAAAACAGGATAGAGGATTGCATGGTTGTGAACCTTATCCTACAGCACCTAGTATGAGTTGAAAGAAATACTGGTTAATTTTAAAACTTGAAAGTTTCCTGAAGGAAATTTGTTTTAATTAAAAGAAAATTTAGAATCATTTCCAGTGTAATACCTTTTTGCCAGTTCCAAGATATTATTCTCATAGGCTCAGTATGATGGTTCATTGGATCACTCTTTTTCCTAAGTATAATCTCCCAACTCATTTTAATCCAATTTCATATTGACATGAGCCTACAAATAATCTGAAATATGTTAGGCCCACACACACACTCCCATCCTGTCTCCAGGCTTGCTCGCATCATAATTTTGTTCCCATTCTTCTACTATAGTGTCCTTGGAAAACCAAATGAAGCCACTGAGAGGAACATCAGAGCTCATGACTCAGAAGAGGTTTGCTGTGCTCCCTACCTTCCTCCATCAACTCTGTTTCTGGTTTCATTCAAAGGACAGCTTTAGTGTTCTACAAGATACAAGAAGGTGAGCACTAACCTGGTTTCTGACCTTGCAGAGAAAGTCTCTCCTCTCGGTTTAGGAAAGTCCCCCGTCTTCAGCACTACCCTGCACGCCAGGCTTTAAACAAAGCAGTGGTCTTTGTCCTAAAAGACAAGTTAAACAATTTGAGAACCCATTAGTTGGTAGATCTAGGATTACCTGGCTTCAATCCAAGCAAACTTCAGTGTGGCTCTGCCAATGTGGAGGTGGTTCTAAACGCCAGCATGTAGACTCACCTGCCTCTTCGTACCTTCATCCTGTGCCACTGATTGTTGGAGGAGCTTTATATATGGTTTAAAACCCTCTCTTTAAATCACTGACCTCATTAGACCTGATTATAATAACACTTTGTACTTAGGTGGCCCTTTTAATAAAGAGATATCAAAGCATTTATTAACCACTATTAATTAATTGATCTAATGAACCCCCAAGTTATATTGGAGGCATATATTTGGTGGATAGTTTCTGGGTATCTAAAATTGAGCTAGGTCAACAGCTTCTAAATTTGAGAACAAGAAACAGATAATTAGCATTAAAAAAGATAAATAAACAGGAAATACTAGCAGCTCTCATTCCTGGATTGGTTGTTTGCCTGAAGGCCGAGCCTCCTGCTCTTTGTTCCTCATTCCATTGTCACATGGTCCACATACCAATATGTCACATGGCTCCTTGCTCCAATTCTACTCTGACAAACAGAGCCAAGAGTGGCTGCCTGCTCTGGGAGATCAGTACAAAGCCAGAGAGTAGCAACATGAGTGCTAGTTTCCCAAAATATCTGAGGAAATGGGGAAAAAAAGACTTGGCCAGGGATGAAAATATTTTCAAGGATGTAGTATCTTTCTTCACACTTATGTCCAAAGGAAGAGATAAAGCACATTGTGCAGCCCTGGGAATAGGAAATGGAAGGGACGTTCTTGAAACAGGCAAAGCACATTTTCCAAAGGGGAGGAAGTCTGACACAGGTCCTTCCACAAGTATGAGAAGTGTCTAAGACTGTACACAATCCTTCCATAAATCCACCAGGTGAACACAGGTGTGAGAGAGACTGAGCAAGAGATAGTGAAGACGAAGGCCCTGAGTCAAATAACTTGCCAGGCTCCCTGGCAATGAATAAACCACAACTTCTAGGAGATCATGCCCTCACGAAGCTGATCTCTGCACCACCTCATTGCATTCACTTCCCTGCCTGACTTCCTGTTTGTAGAATAGACTTCCCTTTAAGTGGCCTCCAGCCTTCCATTCCAGGGAAGAAGGGCAGGGATATTCTGAACCAATGATGATTCCTGCCTTGACTATCATGAAAATGATTCATGGCAGGGGCCGGCTCTACCACCACCATCAATGCTTCCAGTCAAGGCCACTCTGTAATAAGGGGTTTTGCATGGGTCCAGCTCCTCCAACATGGCCCTTAGGAACAGATGGGTCATCCCCAGTGACAATGGCAACATTGCACTGACGTGCTCATGACACACCCCCTCCCAGTGCAGGACAAGGTGGGAGAAAGAGGAAAGGAAGAAGGAATAGAGGAAGAATGAAAAGTTATGTAAAAGATTCTAGATAGGGGGCGCCTGGGTGGCACAGCGGTTAAGCGTCTGTCTTCAGCTCAGGGCGTGATCCCCGCGTTATGGGATCGAGCCCCACATCAGGCTCTTCCCCTATGAGCCTGCTTCTTCCTCTCCCACTCCCCCTGCTTGTGTTCCCTCTCTTGCTGGCTGTCTCTATCTCTGTCAAATAAATAAATAAAATCTTTAAAAAAAAAAAGATTCTAGATAGAAGCTGAAGCTGTCTCTAGGTGCTCCTAGAGAACAAAAGTAAAAACAAAACATTGAAAGTACTGTTAAACGTGAAGCCTATTTTATTCCTCTCCCTGTTCCCATATAGTGGGGCTACAAGCCATTCTAGGTATGAAGCTCTTAATGTCCAGGCCCTCTGCAATTTAAGTAAATGCTTTCAAACTGATGTGGATTATTACGCTTTGTCCAAATTGTGGGAATACAAATAAACATTTATTTGACACCCATCATACATCAGGTTCCTGTGTACATTGTATCATCCACTCCTCCAACAGCTCTGTAAGGTAGCTATTATCCCCATTTTAGAAATGAGGAAACTGAAACTCAGAGAAGTTAAGCAATTTGTCGAAGATGGCACTGTCAGGACATGGCAAAGCTGGGATTTGAGCCAGGTCTATAAGATTCCAAAATCCATGCTCTTGCACTATGTCCAAGGTGCTAGTGCTATGGACCAATGACCCTGCAGAGTAATTCTTACAACAGGTTCAAATCAATCAATTTGCACACAAAGCGTTGTCTGTGGTCTGAATAAATCATTCCAGTTGCTGATAGTTAGCAGTCATTGGTTTGTAGATGCTGTTGTGATTTTTTTTTTTGAGAGAGAGAGAGAGAGAGAGAGGGAGAAAGAGAAGAGAGAACACTGAGGAAGGCAGAGGGAGAGAGAGGGAGAGAATCTTTTTTTTTTTTCATAGTAATATTTTTATTATATTATGTTATTCACCATACAGTACATCCCTGGTTTTAATGTAAAGTTCGATGATTCATTAGTTGCATATAACACCCAGTGCACCATGCAATACATGCCCTCCTTACTACCCATCACCAGCCTATCCCATTCCCCCACCCCCTCCCCTCTGAAGCCCTTAGTTTGTTTTTCAGAGTCCATAGTCTCTCATGCTTCATTCCCCTTTCTGATTACCCCCCTTTCTTTATCCCTTTCTTCTCCTACCGATCTTCCTAGTTCTTATGTTCCACAGGTGAGAGAAACCATATGATAATTGTTTTTCTCTGCTTGACTTATTTCACTTAGCATTATCTCCTCCAGTGCCATCCATGTTGCAGCAAATATTGAGAAATCGTTCGTTTTGATAGCTGAGTAATATTCCATTGTATATATGGACCACATCTTCTTAATCCAGTCATCTGTTGAAGGGCATCTCAGCTCCTTCCACAATTTAGCTATTGTGGACATTGCTGCTATGAACATTGGGGTGCATATGGCCCTTCTCTTCACTACGTCTGTATCTTTGGGGTAAATACCCAGTAGTGCAATGGCTGGGTCATAGGGTAGCTCAATTTCTAACTTTTTAAGGGACCTCCACACTGCTTTCCAGAGAGAGAGAGAATCTTAAGTAGGTTCCATGCTCAGCACAGAGTCCTGACGAGGAGCTCTATCTCACAACCCCGAGATTATGACCTGAGCTGAAATCAAGAGTCGGATGCTTCACCAGCTGAGCCACATGGGCGCTCCAATGCTGTTGTAAATTTTAAATACAGATAAGAGTCAATTCCTCAGTTGCTTTTTGTCACTTTATATCTTCACCAGTGACGTGCATTGAGTTTCTATAGTAGGCCTGGCAGAACAGCAGTAAGGGGCATGGCCTAGGTCTGCTCCCAGGTTTGTTGCACTCTAAAGCCTACCTTTTAATTAGTAGTCCAAAACCCAGTGGATGGTTAAGTGTGGATGCTCTCATATAAGGTCTGAGAAAATTTTTGACTGAAAAGTAATTTACTGAATGAATGATTCCCCATCTCTTTCCAAGGGTGCTAACAGTGACTATGCATGTGAGTTGTACTGATGGCGCCAGGAGGAGCTTGAAGGGACCAGTCATCTGCTATCATCTCCATCAGCCCCCCTGTTTCCCAAAGTAACAATATGATCTATATGCAAAAAACATCCTTTCTCAGGGCACCTGGGTGGCTCCGTCTGCTGAGGTTCTGATTGCTGTTGCTCATAGTTTGGGGCTAGGTGGGGATCACATTCTGGGGAACCATCACTCCTGTCACAATGCCTATCACTGTGATGTTGAAGCCCAAGACAAGACTCGAATCCTCTGGCAATTCCACAGAATTTTTAACTTTCCTTTCTGCTGCCTCTCTATTTCCTAACCCAATGTCCTGCTCCCCCTGAGCTTAATCTGATAACAGAGTTTTATTAATTAATGACAGAAACTTAAAGTAATATCATTTTCAGGTACAATTTAATTTTAAATTTTAACCAGGGTTTTTAATACCTGAAGTCTTGTTTTTTCAAAGTGAGAAATGAGTCAGTCTACCAAGGGGATGCAGAAACCAGAGAACAACCATCACACACACACACACACACACACACACACACACACACACACACACCTCTTTGCAAAAGGATCATTATTTTTACAATAAAATACAAGAGTTCCATTTGCCTCATATTTCCACCAATATTTGATATAACCACTATTTGATGTTAGCCTTTTAAAAGAGTGTGAAATGTTATTTCATTGTGGTTTTTAATTTGTATTTTCCTGATGCCTAATGATGTTGAGCACTTTTTCATGAGCTTTTTGACCACTTGCTTATCTTCTTTTCTGAACTCTTGGTCAAATATTTGACACTGGAAGATCTTGTACCTTCAGCAGGGTATGGTATTTTATTTACCATAGAGTAGATTAAACTCAAGACAAGAAAAGAAAAGCACTCAGCAGCTCAAGCCAGGCATTGAAATATCTTGAGGTTAAATTGAGCTTTTTAGTGAAATTTTGTAAAGGGCTCCCTCCCCTTCTGCCTTCCCAACAGCCATTGTTTCCAAAGTACCTTTGCCATGTATTCTTGGGCAGCCCCTTCATTCTGCAGTTTCTAAGCTGTGCAGTGGGGGTTTAGGCTATGTGTGACTGTTTCTGAGATTGTCCTTCCTCCGGTCCCACCAGGCAGGCTGCAGAATCCCAGCGATAGCCTTTGCTTGTCTTGCCATATGTCCCTCCTGGCTGAAGTGAAGCTTCACTTGTTACTTCCTGTCCTATAAGTCAACTCTTCATTATGTTTCCTGGTGTCCTGTGGACAAATAAACAAACAAATGAATAAATCAACAAGAAGCTAAACCATCAGGATTTGTGTGCAACACCATCATAGTAATAGCTGGCATGTGTATGAAGCATGCAGTTTATAACATGTTTTCACACATATAATTTATTTTTATCTTCAGAACAGTCATGGGGCATCATTATCATCTCCATTTTACAGATGAGGCAAACTAAGGCTCAGAGAGGTTAAATGAGTTGCCCATGGTAATCATCCTTGGTTGTTCTTGAGAAAGGAGAGCGGCGACTGGGATTCCCAAATGACAACATGGTGGAGGCAACCCAGTCTCTAAAACCACAGACCAGTGCTGGGAGAGGGGTAGATGGGGATGAGGAAGGAAAGAGGACCAAGCAAGCTTGAGATACTGGGCTCTTTTAACTCCCAAGGGTGCTGACCTAGGCTAGCTAAGGGCGCAAGTGCGGCTCTCTCTGTGATGTGTCCTGAGGAGTCCTTCAAGGAACTCCCACCAAAATACTTCCTTGGGCATGCACAGTGCCTTAGATTCCATCATCATTCCTCTCCTTCTATTAATTGGGACAGTACTTCTTAAACTTTTCCACCTAAGCTCTCTCAATGGCATAGGCATATAAAGGCAGTTTTGCATAAAGTTAAACATATGTTGGGGAGGAAAATTTTTTTCCCATCCTTCAGAGTTCTAGCTAGTCTAAGAATTAAATTGACAGGAGACAGATTAACAGAAGAAAAAAATAAAGTTTAATTATGTGCACAAGAAGGCTCAATGATGAAATTGAGACCTAAAGAATGACCAAAGCAGACAGTTTTTATATTTTTTAGACAAAGAGACAATAACTCTGTGAGGAATTGACAGGACAAAGATAATTTATGTTTGGGAGCTTCAGTTAGTAAGGAATTCTGAACAGAATTTGGGCTGGAGTAGTAAATTACTAAAAAGTACAAGGTTTGTAGATACAGCCGTCTTGGCCCAAATTCCCTATCTCTGTTGATAAGGCTGTCTCTTTACCTCTTGGTACAGGGAAGGTACCTTTCACATGGGAGATTTCTCTCCTGCTTTTTGGAGACAAAAGAGGGGCTAGAATGTTCTTCTTGCACCGGCTCCTTTTAACTAACTTTAATTTTAAATAATTAATACGCCAAAGTGGCACATTTTGGGGTGGTCTGCTCTAGGCTCCTACACACACATCTAACATATTACCCAGCAATTCCATTCCTGGGTATTTATCTAAGAGAAATAGAAACAAATGCCTCCCAAAAGACTTGCACAAGAATGTTCACAGTAAATTTATTTACAGTAGCCCAAATACTGGAAACATTCCAAAAATTCACCAACAGGGAAATGGATTAACAATCATGGTATAGCCATATAATAGAATAATATCCAGATTAATAAACAAACAAATTTGGGGAGAACTCCAAATAACCTGGATTGGGTCAAGTGCCCACCTCTGGACTATTCAACTGTGTCTAGGAATAGATTTGTTTGAAACGGAGAAAGGAGAAGTCTGCTTTTTTTTTTTTAATGTGCCAGAGTTGTTCACTATACCTGTGTCAGAGAGAAGAGCTAGGGCAGTATCTGGAGGAAGGCTTGGATCAAGGCCACTTTGTTATGGTTTATCCTGGGAATGACTTGAAATATTTAAGAGCTGTAGAAGAGACTGAGGATATGGAAATGGAAGCATTATGTGATCCAGTAAGGTTAAATCCAGGAGTTCAAAAGCCTAGGAATAGAGATTGGCCTGAGGCATGACTTCTTCCACTGTAACAGAAAGAAAAGAGGACAAAATCAGATGGTAATGCAGTTCAATTTATAGAATCGATTGGAGAAAACAGAGAGTAACCTAATGATTCCTAATTCCCCTGTGAAATAGAAGGTCAGATCATGTGCTGAGAGTAAAAATTATGTAGAATTAGAGGCTTGAGGAAATGGAGAAAATGTGGAAAAGCTGCAGTGGAGAATTAAAAGACCTGACAATAGAGCCCAAAAGATTAGTAGGGTCCAGCTATGGACTGGTTGAGGTCAGAGTCCATAAATGTTTTAGAAGCACCAAAATGCTAGGCCCCCCAAAGCGCAGAGGAAGGAGGCATGGGTTAGGAGCCTCTGCTGGAGGCTTTTTAATAATAAGTTTTCTTGTTCAACAACAGAAAAATGTTCGTGATATATCTTTAAGCTCTTTACTTACGCAGGTTATTAAATAGTATTAATGAATGGTTCCAATTTTATTTTAAGTGTATGCATATGCAGTCATGGAAAATAAGCTGAATTGCGTCTTCGCCTGTACCAGATGTTATAAAATTTTCTTCAAAGAGGCTGCTCCACACTTACCCTGTGAAGTAGGGTATGAATGTTCCCAATCCCCCACATCTCCACCAAACTTTATTATCATCAGACTTTTAAACTGGGTGGGGAAAGTCTCATTTCCCTGATTGAGGGTGGGTGTCTTTTCCGCTATGCATATTCACCATTCCACTTACAGCTTCTCTAAACTACCTGCTTGTATCTTTTGATAACCTTTTACTGGATCATTTGCTTTTTTCTCATTTTTAAAAGTAGGAATCCTTAGTACATGGTAGTCTGGGTCCTAGCCTTTTGTTTTTGTTTTGGGGTAGAGTTTTTTTGCCTTTTATTAGTTATATGAAATATTTTTTAAAAAGGAATTACAGAACATAAAACAAAATAATGAATAATTTATGTGGGTGTAATCACAGTACCTTTCAGTAACTTTCAAGTATTCTACAAAGAATATGTATTAATTTAGTTATCAGAAAGAAGCACTATTTTAAAATTCTTTAGAATTTCAAAGAACCCTATGTGTTCTCTAGAGTGTAGCTAAGTCTGATCCCACAGGTGAATACTGTGTAGGGATTTCCTTTAGATGGCCCTGGGCCCCTGGAGTTTTGTGAAAACTGCAAGGGCACCTTCCCGAGTTCCAGCCCCTGGAGCCTTGCCACAGAAGGTGACTGGGAAGGTGGGATCTTCAGAGATCATTTACATTTGTCCACCCTTCTTTGTGTCAAATTGAGGGCTGAGGGAATGGAGTCTGAGTCTTAGTTCCAGATGTGTACAGCAACAGAGAGGCCCAGGAGGACATTGGCCTCCCTGAGGGTCCAGTCCAGCAACAAGTAATGGAGAGATGTCTGAGGAGTTATGGCTGTTAGCAATCACCCTTCAGGTTGGCCCAACCTCAGCCAGTATTCCTGAGGCTGGCACAGGGATGAGAATGCCTTGGGCACCCCTGGCTTCTCCTGGCTCCTTTGTAGGAACTTCTCACCAGCCTGGGGCTGGGGAACTGACTGTTTAAGAAAAATGGGGAAATGGCCCTGGCTGGTCATGCCACACTGTTAACAACAGAGAGCAGCATTGTGCTGCCTTTGCCTCTAAAAAGAGCCAACTCAGGAAGGTGCCAGCTTGGGCAGAATGAATAGCTCAGCCCAAAACATCATCCTACAGCAACTTTTGTTCTCTTTATTACCTCAGCCTGATTTATTTGATTTTGCCAGGTTCCAGAATTTTCATCCAAAGTTCCTTAGGGAGTTGTAACTACGATAGAAAAAAGAAGAAAAAGGGAGCTACTGGTTTTTTCATCTTTGCTTCCTTTTGCTCCCCTGCATAGACATAAGCATGAACACGCCAATATGTTCAATGCCAAATTGTCTTTAAAGTAATTATCCACTTTGAAATTTATCAACAATTCTCTGTACAGCCAGACTGAGCCAGGATTATAACATAGGCAATGTCTTTTTAATATCTTATATTTGCACAGTGCTTCAGAAATTTAAATGGGCTTTTGAATAAGTTAAAATACCTGAAATAACCCTCTGAGAAAGGTCAAGATTTATCTCCTTCATTATATATACAAGAAAAGAGATTAAATTATTTTCCCAAGATCTCCCAGCTAATAAAAGGTGAAGCTGAGACTAGAACCCAAATATTCAGACACTGAATCCAAGGCATTTCCTTCCCATCACTTACTGAACATTTATTATTAAAGGCATTTATTTCTTAAATCATGAAATTCTAAGATTCAGTGATTTGTTTTGTCATTTCCAAAAACCAGGCATTAATGGCCTCAATTACCACCTGGCCATACAAAGACCTCTCTTCAGAGCCTCCTAGGTCCACTTTAATTTCAACACTGCTCAGCACCTGTCTACCTTCTCTGATTCACTCCCATTGGAAAATATGCCTTTTGGAGTTCTATGTTCAGAGATTTTCCAACAGGAATGTAATGTGAGCCATGAATTTGATTTTAAATTTTCTATTAGCCACATTGAAAAGAGAAGAAAAAATGATAAGATTAATTTTAATAGTATATTTTATTTAACCTAATACATCTAAAATATGATTTCATTTTAAAGATTGAGATATTTTACAATCTTCTTTTTCATACTAAGTCTGTGTATTTTAGAATCACAGCACAGCTCTGTTCAACTTGACCGCATTTCAAGTACTCAGTAGTCACATATGGCTAATGGCTACCATATTGGATGACACAGTTCTAAATGATGACTGTTTACATGAACTTTTGATGCCCTAAGACAAATGAGTCACCTAACACCAAATTTTTTATATCTATAAAGGAGATATTTTTAAGTATTTCAAGTTGCACTATACCAGGTCATGTCAGCCCCAGACTCCCTTGAAGTATTTGTAGTGCTAAAGTCTTACACCTTAGATCAAACCCTGATCTGCCCTTAATTGGCCATTTGACTTTGAGAAACTAACTTAACCTCCCTGATTAACTAACTTAACCAGAATACTAGTATTTATTTATGGTGTTGTGAGAATTACATTTAATTCTATATAAAGCACCTATTATGATGCCCATCATACATAGCAATCATTCAACAAATGGTAACTCTTTACCAGTAGTATGATTATTGCTTTTCCTGTGCTGCTCAGTTGTGCTGGACGTTCTATGACTAGATCAGGCCAGTAGGCAGCCATTATTCAGGGAGGAAGGGAGAAAATGTCCTCCGTAGAGCACCCTGTACTCCCCCCACCAGTGTATGCTTTACCACCCATCCTGGATTGAATAGGGATCTTTACACAGCACCTGCGTGGCTCAGTCAGTTAAGCGCCTGCCTTCAGCTCAAGTCATAAATCTGGAGTCCCAGGATTGAGCCCCACATCAGGCTCCCTGTTTAGCAGGGAGTCTGCTTCTCCCTCTGACCCTGCCTGCTCTCTTGTGCACTCTCTCTCACTCACTGACTATAAATAAATACTTTAAAAAAAGAAATAGGATCTTTGCAGATGTGATCATAGTGGATTAGGGTGGGTCCTAAATCCAGTGATTGGTGTCCCTAAAGAAGGCCATGTGAAGGCACAGGGAGTGCACCAGGTGAAATCTGAGGCAGAGATTGGAGTGATGTGTCTACAAGCCACGGAATGCCAAGGATTGCAGGCAACCACCAAAAGCTAGAGGGAGGATGGCCCTGCTGACACCTCGATTTTAGGCGTTAGCCTCCAGAACTGTGAGATATTAACTTCTGCTGTTTTAAGCCACCGTTTTGTGGCAATTTGTCATAGCAATCCTAGAAAACAAATACATCACTGAATTTCAATTGTCTCTTTTCTGGGTTGTTTCTCTCATAGTCTGTTGATTCATGTTCTGTCAATCTTGCTATCCCCAGTACTTGGCATAGTATTTGGCATATCACAGGCACTCTATATGTGTTTGTGGACTAGGAGTGAAGCAAAAAAGCACATGGGGAAACCAAGTCTGATAAACAGGTAACGCTGTCATCCTACAACTGATAAATCTGTAAGAACTATTAACATGAGCCATGAGAAAAGGGAAGTTTGGAATAATTTATGGGTAATTGTACTGGAGAGCAATCAGTGAAGCTCTGATTGGAGAGGTTTGTGGTTTTGGTTTTGGTTTTCCTGATTGGAGAGTTTGGTTGTAAGGTGCAGAGAGCAGAGTAGCAAGAAGCAGAAAAATCCACAGAAAGAAGGCAGGAAGCAGAAGCCATGAGATAGGAGAAGCCTCGAGTGAGCAGACAGGAGACCAGAGATTAGTCAGAAAAATCATTTGGCTTTCAGAAATAGTAGCTGTTAATACAGAGACGGAGGGTTCCTGAATCCCAAGAACAGACCACCAAGAGCTGCTATTGGGACACTAGGGGTCTGTTCTGGAGAACATTCTAGTTCCCCATGCCATCTACTCATTTTCTGCTGAACCAGCTTCCTCTGCTTTCTCACTTACTTCCCTATGAATCTCTACAATAGAGCACCATCATCTGAAGTAAACTGAGCACTTTCCTCAACTGCAGACAAAATATATATATTTGAGAGAGAAACTGAGAGCATGAGCACGGGAAGGAGTAAAGGGAGAGGGAGAGAATCTCCAGCAGACTCCCTGCTGAGCACAGAGCCCAACACAGGGCTCAATCCCATGACCCTGACATCATCACCTGAGCCAAAATTAAGGGTCAGATGCTTAACCGACTGAGCCACCCAGGTGCCTCTGGCCTAAATATATTTTAATTCACTTTGTTTCTGGTGTTATTTTTACTTTATAGATGAGAAAATTGCAACTTACATTAGCACGTTGGTGAGTTTAAATCTTCCTCTTTCTCTCTCTCCACTTCTCTCCCTCTCTCTTGCTATCTTTCCTACTCTCTTTAAGTTAGTTAGAAGGCAGAGAGCAAGATATAGAGAAGATAAGCAATAGGAGAGGTACATTTTGATGGAACAAGGTAGGTGTTCCTGTGAGAAATCATTGGGGGGCTAATTGGTCCTTGGGTGGAGGCAGCAGGGCAGCAGGTCACCCACAGGGAAGACATGCTTGAGGATAACTTTCCAGATTTGCTTAGGAATAAATTTTTTAAAAATCACAGACTGTAAACTATTTCCCACAGAAATCAAGGAGAACATCAGAGTAACAAAAGCCTTTTAAAAAATAATTTTAATTTTTATTTAATTAATTAATTAAATTATTATATTTTATTTATTATTAATAAATAATTTAATAATTTTAATTCATTATTATGTGTTAATTATAATATATAAATATATAAATATATAAATTATTAATATATTATTAATAGTTATTGATAATAAATACTTTAATAATTTTAAATATTAATAATAAATAATAAAATTTAATAATTTAATAAATAAATAATTCGATAAAATTATTATTTATTATATATAATAAATTAATTATTAAATTAATAATTTAATAAAATTATTAAAATAATTTTAATTTTTTTAAAGTATTTAAAAATAGTTTTAATTTAAATTTTTAAATGTTTCATCATTGTATTTTCACCCCGCTGAGCTTTGAAGGTCATGTTATAGAAGCGACTCTGCGCAGAGTCCTGTTTACCCTCCATGCTGTAATCAGTGTTGCTACCTTAACCTGAAGGAGAGTTATAACCAGTTTTCTCTCCCGGGATGTTTCAAATAAGATGTCCCAGTGCAGCTTCATCAAATAAGGCAGCAGCAGACTCTGAGACCATATAAACACTGTTTTTTGGAAGATTAGATTGCATAACTCCAGAGTCCTGGACATCTGTGGCCTCAGGCAGATGAAAGAACAAGAGATGAAGTCATACGGGGGATGGTAGAGGCAATCTTTCATCTGAGGAGCAAAGAAAGGTCTTCCCTTCAGGACTTACACATTACGCACCCTGTTCCCCAGGAAATTGAAGCCACAGCTGCAGCTCTGAGCTCTGATGTTGGACTGGGAGCTGAGAAATCTCCCTGAAAAACAGGCTTCCCAAGGGCAGGGCAGGCATTGTGCTCTTTCTATATACAACTTTAGGGTTTTTATCTTCTCTTAGAACACGGAAATGAAATCATACCAATGCTAGAAGAACAATTGTCTTTATTTTTCTAAATTGATTTCCCCTCCCTAAACTCCTACTCAATAAACAATGCCATCCCAAGCCCCTCTTCCATTTTCTTCCAGGTACTGATGTTTGGGTGACAGCGTTCAACCCAAGGAGAGAGCCTGTCTGGGGTCCCAGTGTCACAGTTGATCAGTGCAGCCTTTGGCATTCATGAAGATTTCATTAAAATGGAGCCTAAGAATATCCTGTTTCTCCCAAGAACCCTGCTCTGGCCTCCTTAGACAGCCTTTTCTGTGAGTACATGTGACTCCATCTTGTAACTCTTGTTACAAGGAGGTTAATGGATTGCACGTCTATCTTGTATAAGAATAGCTATTTTTGTCATTGATTGAATCCCTACCTGTGTCAGGGGCTGTAATCAACATTTTACACACATTATTTCCTTTCATTCTCATTCCACAGATGGGGAAATTCAAGCAGAGACATGGAGTGACTTCCAAAATGTCTTAGGTGAAGCCACATCTCTCTCTCTTTTTTAAAGATGTACTTATTTATTTTAAAAAGACAGAGAAAGTTGGGAGGGGAGGGGCACAGGGAGAGAGAGAACCTCAAGTAGACTCCTCACTGAGCACAGAGCCCAACACGGGGCTCAATCTCACGACCCTGAGATCATGACCTGAGCTGAAATCAAGAGTCAGACGCTTAACTGACTGAGCCACCTAGGCACCCTATGTCTCTGTTACTGCTTAAGGGCAGCTGCCTTTGTTAAACTGGCATCCAAAAGAATTTCCCAATATATTTCAAGTTTAGCTGAGATGGTTATGCCATCTGAGCAAATATTTAGCATAACAGGTATTTGAAACAATTACCTGGAAGCAGTATAATTATATTAAAGGAAATTTACACCTGGTAGTAAATTCAGAGCATCAACCTGTCCAACTCTTTAATTTATAAATAAGGAACTGAGGCTCAGAAAGTTTAAGTTACTATAAAAGTATACACAATAAATAGAAGCAGAGCCTAGAATTCTGACCAAAGGTGTATTGTGATTATCCACCTTCTTCCCCTAAGACAGAATATAACTCCCTCTTCTCCCCAGCTAGGAGATAAGGGCTCGTAGGAGGCAGGGAGGCTTGGTGCTAAGAATTCGTTGCCACTTTGCACCCACAAGCTGTGTGACACCATGTCAGTCACTGAGCTTTCTGAGTCTCAGGTTTCTCTTTTGTGAGATGGGAATAACATGGTGCTACTTACCTCACAGAGCGTCTATGGAAACATAGTCCAGTGACGGATATGAAGGCATTTGAAAAGGGAAAATGTACTATTGGATGTATGACACAATTATTATCAGTGATTCGACAAAGCAGAAGTTTATTTCTCTCTCATGAATCGGATCCTTCTTCTGTGTTACTGCTCCACCATCCCTAAGCGTTTTCCTTTTCCTCATGGTCCAAGCTGGGTCATCTCCATGCTATCAAAAAAATGAAAAGACAACTGACAGAATGGGAGGACATACTTACAAATCATAAACCTGATCAGGGGCTTATATCTAGAATATATAAAGAATACGTACAGCCCAAAAATGAGACAAGAAACTCAATTAAAAATAAGCAAGGTATTTGAACAGACATTTCATATCCAAAGAGGATATGCAAAAGGCCAATAAAAGGATGCTCAACAATATTAGTCATCAGGAAAGGCAAATCAAAACCACAGTGAGCTCCCGCTTCACCCTCATTAGATGGCTAAAAACCACAAGATGGACAATCATGACTGACAGGGATGTGGAGATAAGAACCCTCATTCATTGCTGATAGGAATGTAAAATGGTGCAGCCCTTTTAGAAAACAGTTTGGCATCGCCTCCAAAAGTTATCCATAAAGTAGCCACATGTCCCAGAACCTCCACTCCTGAGCATATATCCAGGAGAATGGAAAACATGTATGTCCACACAGAAAGCCTGTACACAAATTTTCATAACACTATTATTCACAGTAGCCAAAAGTAGGAAACAATCAAAATGTCCATCAACTGATGAATAGATAAAATGCATATATCCATACAATGGACTATTATCCATCTATAAAAAGAAATTAAGTGCTGATACATGCTACAGCAGGAATGTACCTGAAAACATTATGCAGAGTGAAAAAATCTAGACACAAAAAAACCACATATTACTTTTTAAGCTTTTATTTTTATTTTTATTCATTTATTTTAGAAAGAGACAGAGAGAGAGAATATATGCACAAGCCAAGGAAGGGGGGAATGCAGAGCAGGGGGAGGGAGAGAGAATCTTCAGCAGACTCCAGGCTGAGCAGGGAGCCCAACGCAGGGTTCAGTCCCATGACCCTGAGACAATGACCCAAGACAAAATCCAAGAGTCAGACAGCCAACCAACTGAACCACCAGGCACCCCACAAAAAACACATATTATTTAATTTCATTTATGTGAAATGTCCATTAGAGAAATCCATAGGAAAAGAGTAGATTAGTGACAGCTGGGGGTGGGGGTGAGGGGGTATTGGGGGGGCATGGGGAGTGACTGCTTAATAAATATAGGGTTTATTTTGAGCATGATGAAAATATTCTGAAATGAGTGGTGATGGTCACACAACAGCATGAATGTGTAAAAATCACTAATTCTATACTTTAAAAGAGTAAATTGTATGATATGTGAATTGTATCTCAGTACAGTTGCTATTAAGGTAAGACTGAGCAATACACGTATTACACATGTTCTGTGTAAGACTAAGCATATACACTATATTAATAAGAAAGGAAAGATAAATCTAAAATACAGGAAAATGGTCGTGGGAAAATCTGAGGATAGAATAGGAGAACACATATGTTGCTGTCAATTATCGGATCTACTCAAGTTTTTGGGTTGATGTGGGTTCACAAGTCTTCATTATATTTTTTAAATAAACAAATAAAAGAAGGTTGTGAAAGGACTAACAATAATGTGTCAGAGACCAAGAATTATAATTCATCTGATTTTTATGTATCTGATGTCAATGGGAAAAATATGTATTAATTACATTTACAAACTGCAGCAACAACAAAATGTAATTTTAAAATGCTATTTGGGCTTTGCTCCTTACTCAGATGACATGAACCCACTACAGCCTATCCCATCCCCAGGTTACAATGAAAAACTCTGAACAAAATGCTGCCAGATAGCATTTCCCTAATAACCATCTTGTTGTACTGTAGTGATGTAGGAGAATGTCCCTGTTCATAAAAACCATACACTAAAGTATTCATAGATAATGGGACATCATATTGACAACTTACTCTCAAATGGTTTGGGAAAACTTTATTTGTATTATACAAGTAAGTTATTTGTAGTACTCTTGTAACTTTTCTGTAACTTTGAGTTTGCTTCAAAGCCAAAGGTTTTCATCAAAAAGAGTGAAAAAGTAAGTTATAAGCCAAACAAACATATTTGCATGACACAGAAATAATAGAGGGTTAGTACTCTGAATAGATAAATAATTCCTATCAATCAATAAAAAAGAGATACACTGAAATAGAAAATGAAAGAGCCATAAAGAAAAAACAGAAGAAAAAATATAAATGAACATAAGACAAAATGCTCACCATTCTTAGAATAGATAAAGATGTGGTACACACACACACACACACACACACACACACACACACACACACACAGAGGAATATTACACAGCAATAAAAAAGGATGAGATCTTGCCATTTGCAACAACATGGATGGACCTAGAGGGTTTTATGCTAAGCAAAATAAGTCAGACCAAGAAAGACAAATACCATATGATTTCACCCATCTGTGGAATCTAAAACAAAAACAAATGCATAGACAACAAAAAGCAGAATCAGACCTATAAATACAGAGAACAAACTGGTGGTGGCCAGAAGGAAGGTGGGTAGGCGGATGGGAAAAATGGGTGAGGGGGAGTGGGAGATACAGGCTTCCAGTTATGGAATGAGTAAGTCACAGGGATGAAAAGCACAGCATAGGGAATACAGTCAGTGATATTGTAATAGTGATGTATGGTAACAGATGGGAGCTACATTTGTAGTAAGCATAGCATCACATATAGAGATGTTGAATCACTATGTTGTACACCTGAAACTAACATAACATTGTGTGTCAACTATACTTAAAAAAAGCAGTTTTTTGAAGATTTTACTTATTTATTTGAAAGAGAGAGCAGAGCAAGAGAGAGAGCACCCAAGCAGGGTGGGGAGGGACAGAGAGAGAGGGAGAAGCAGACTCCCCACTGAGCCAGGAGCCAGACACAGGGCTGGATCCCAGGACTCTGGGATCATGACCTGAGCTGAAGGCAGACGCTTAACCGACTGAACCACCCAGGCACCCCAAAAATACTTTTTAAAGTGCATGTATAGAACTTAGCCTAGTGCCTGAAAAAAAAGAATTCTCAACATCTTTAGTAATCAGGGAAATGCACATTTAAACTACAATGCAATAACATTTCATATCCACCAGATTGGCAAAAATTTAAAACCTGGACAATGCTGGGGGAGGTGGCAAGAGGAGCATTCATGCATTGCTGGTAAAAGTGTAAATGTTATAACCATTTTGCAAAGCACTTGGGTATCACCAAATATTAGACCAAGTAGTTCCACAATAAGATAGATACCTTATTGAACAGCATGTCCTATGGAAATAGAATGCAAGCCATATATGTAATTTTAAGTTTCCTAATAGCTCATTTAAAAAAGTAAGAATTACTTGAAATTAATTTTAATATTTTAACTTAAGCCAATGTGTCTAAAATTTTATTGTTTCAGTATTTAATAAATATAAAAACATTGACAATGACATATTTTAGGTTTCTTTTTCATACTAAGTCTTCAAAATTCAGTCAATATTCTAGACTTGCTGCATTTGGATTGGCCATATCTTAGGCTCTCGATAGCCACATAGGGCTAATGGCTACCGTACTGGATAGCATAGTTCCAGAAACTTGACATGTGCAACAGGAGGCTTGCACAACCAACTCTATAACAGCATTGTTCAATGTAGCAAAATCTGTGACAACCCAAATGTCCATCAATAGTGGAACTGATAAATAAATGTTTATGTGTCACATAAATACAAAATGGAATATCAGACACCAGTGAAAATAAATACATGACAGCTTAGGCATCAACCTGTTTGTTCCTCAAAAACAATATTGAGGGGTGCCTGGGTGGCTCAGTCGGTTGAGCATCTGCCTTCAGCTCAGGTCATGATCTTGGGTTCCTGGGATCAAACCCCGCATTGGGATCCCTACTCAGTGGGGAGCCTGCTTCTCCCTCTCCCTCTGCTGCTCCCTGTGCTTGTGCTCTCTCCCTCTCTCGATCTTAATGAAATGAATCTAAATGAAATCTTAAAAAAAAAAACCTTGAGTAAAAGGAACAATTTACTAATTAACATATACAAAACGACTTCATTGACATAAAGTTCATAAGCAGGCTCAACTAAATGCAATATCATCTAAGAATACATGCATAGCTGGTAAATGTGAAAAGTTAAGCAAAATTGTGGTTAAGATGAAAATTCAGCCAGGTTCCCCCTGGTGGTGATGGAGGAAAAGCACCTTGGGGATATCTCAGGGTAGCAGTGACGTTCTAGTTCTTAATCTGAGAGATGGACATATGGATGTTCGTGGTAGTGTTCTTTAAACTGTACATAAACATTTTATATATAAGTTATATTTAAATATGAACAATGGGCATAAAAGTATATATAGTAAGCCTCTGATTGTGGGGGAAGTAGTAAAGCACAAGAATATTACATGCATATTTATTCATTTGTAGAACATATCTCTGAAAAAATTCAAAAGATTGGTGAAATTAGTTGCCCCTAGAGAGAGGAGCTGACTGAATAGAGGACAGAAATGGGAAGGAAAATTTCATGGCATACCCTTTTGTATCTTTCGAATTGTGAACCTCATGAATATATTACCTAATCAATTAATCAGTCTCTGTAATTCAATCGCTTGGACCCCATCTCTGGAAATTCTGATTTAATAGGTCAGGGTTGAAGGCCTAGGAACTGCAGGAGTCAGACATTGTGATACTGTAGGTCAAAGGACTACACTTTATGAACAACCACTGTAGGCTTATTTATTCACAAATTCTCATGTTTATTATATGTTGGTCATTGTTCACCCACCATAAAAGGTAAAATTAACATGGGCACAGTAGCCGATAAGAACTTTTGGAAATTCTCTTCTGATTGCTTCTATTTTCTCACAGAAATGAGAAGGAGTCATCAACTCAGACTGTTTTGAGGACTGAGAAATAACATATAACATGGATGAACCCTGAAAACACTATTGCTAAGTGAAAGAAGACAGTCACAAAAGACCACATAGCGTACCATCCCATTTATATGGAATGTTTAGAATAAGCATATAGAGATAGAAAGTAGATCAATGGTTGCCAGGGGCTGAGAGTAGTGAGGTAATGGGGAGTCACTGCCAATGTTTACTGAGTTTCTTTTGGGTAGTTGGAAACATTCTGGAATTAGGTGGTAGTGGTTACACAACTCTGTTGTGTATATTAGAAAACCCCTAAATTGTACACTTTAACTGGATGATTTTTATGGTATTGGAAATATATCTCAATAAAGCTGTTTTGAAAGAAAGAACATAAAATTCCCAGTACAAGTTGGAACCTAATACCCACTGTTATTATTTTTGTCAGTAGCAGCTGTGGGATCTCTAAGATATCAATATTATCATGTTGTGTAGTAATTATTTTTCACGTTCACCCCCTGTAACAGCCTGTTTTCCAAAGACGGACATACGATTGTATATCCCATCTCAAGGGCTTTTCTTATTTTGTGACATTGACACTCCTGCACTGAGAGGTCAGGTCTATGCTTTCTCCCTTCAAAGGTGAATGGAAAACCTGTAACTTTCTCAACCAATAGAATGTAGCAGAAGGGACGCCATGTGGCTTCCAAGGCTAGTGCATGAATGGCAATATAGCTTCCTCTCAGCTCATCTCTTGGCTTGACCTTGGAACCCAGCCACCATGTTGTGAGGAAGTTCAGGCCACACAGAGAGACTACATGTGGCTATTTCAGTGGCAGCCCCAGCTAGACCCTCAGCCTAGAGCCAACAGCCAGCATCAACCACCAGACTCTCGAATGGACAAGACTTCAAATGTCTCCGCTGTTTTCAGGGAGAATGGAGATTAAAGGAAGGGCAAGCGTGTTTTTTCAGTGCCCACATGATGGGCTGGTTCATTGGTGCCCAGGGTGTTCAGACCAGGACTCGTTCTCCTCCACACGACCTGAAGATGTGGTGATACTTGAAGTTTTGCTTGTTTACAATCTCACACACTGGAGCAAAATATTTATAGGGCCTGGTTCTTACTGCCTTCCCGAAGAGCTTTTACTTGATCTTAAGAATTCTCCTTTTTAATTCCCCACGAGAAATATATTACTGGAAGTATAAAATGTCTATTATACCTGTTCTAGAAAAATAGATTCAGGTCACATAGGGAAGTTGAACATAAGAGAAATTGAGTCGTCTTGATCTGGCGTTACCTCCATATCTATTTGATAAAGAAACCCATGAGTCCATGTTACCAGAAGACCAACAGTACAAGAGCACGTGGCTCCAGGGGTCCCAAACAGACTAGGTTTGGCCACTCACCACTGACAAAGTCCAAAGGCAGAGAGACTTGTGGTGGTAAAACAAGAGTGGAATTTATTCCAGTGAGGCCTATACTGGGAACACAGCAGACTAGTGTCCCGAAGCCTGTCTCCAAAGTACTGAAAATACTTCCAGGTTTATATATGGAAAAATGTGGGACAAAGGTCAGTGGGTATGTTCAGGTAGGCAATAAAGGCCAGGTCCATCATTCTCTTGCAGTCAGTCACTCAGGGTCTTGCTGACATTAGCACAGTCGTAATTGCTTGAGGGGGTAATTTTGGTTCCAATCACAGGATGCTTTGCCCACTGGGTCTTTTGCCTGAGTTAAGAGAGAAGCTGGAAAGAAAAACTTAATCAGAAAGTGCAGACTGAGGTCAAATGGAGGCAATTAAGGCAACAACTGGGTCCTGTTTCAGCTGAGACAGCATGGGAAAGAGATTGGAGAAGGTTGCAGGAGACACTGACAGAACAGGAGGTGGGGTGGACTGGCAACGGCTGGATAGGCTGACTCAGCAAGTCAAAAAGTGCCTTGGCCCCATCTGCCAGCTAAGCCAGAAGCGTTGCACACGTCACTGAGGAATCTGGATTTTGAATAGTCCTGAAAAACAAGAAAAGGCTTTAGGGTGCTCCAGATAGCCATACAAAACTGCTCATCAACATTCTGTTTATTCCAGGTGATCTGTAGAATTTGAAAGGCAGTAATTCTCAATTTTGGCTGCGCATCAGAATCACCTGGAAGTGGGACCTGGGATTTTAAAAACACCCATACTCAGGGCACTCCGCAAACCAATTACATCAGAATCTCAGGGTGGGATGCCAGCAGTTTGAAATCTGTCTAGGTGGTCCATTGCACAACCAGAGTGGAGAACTCTGGTGTAAGGGGAGACAATCTTAATGTGAAGAAGGAACAATGATGGTTGGAGTCTCAAGGGCTCCTTCAGCCCAGTCCCCTTCTGCTTCTTCCTCTGCTCCTCCCCCCTCCTTGTGCTCTCTCTCTCTGACAAATAAATAAATAAAATCTTAAAAAAAAAAAAAGACTCAATAGTTAAAATAAGTTAGTACAGCCCTATGTGTAGATAGACAACTAATGGGAAATGATAGTCCAAAAACAGACCAAAAATATGGGAATTTGGATTGTGATAATGTGAAATTTCAAATGAATGGAAAAACTACAGACTATTTTATAAGTGGTGTTGGGACAACCAGGTAGCAATCTAAGAAAAATTAAGTTAGATGAATATTTTACACTGTAACTGGGATAAACTCTAAGTAAATCAAAATTTTAAATATAAGAAATGAACCAAAAAAATAATTTTCTACACAGTGAAAAAAATTTTTTTAACATAAGAGACAAATAAAAATCAAGATAAAATAGTCAAATTTCGTATTACAGAGGGCTAACCTACAGAATGTATAAAAAGCTTCTACAAATTACATAGATAAGAAAAATGGACAAAAAGTATAAACAGTTTCCAGAAAATAAATGGAAATGGATTTTAGATATGAAAAGATGTTCAGCCTCATTTACAATAAAAAAAATTAAAAGTAAATTGGAATACTACTTTCCACTAATATCGAATTGGTGGAAAAAATTAGAAAATTGTCTGTGGGAAAATAAATATTCTCATATATTGCTGGTAAGAATGAAATTAGTACAATCATTATAGAGAAAATGTATTAATATTTTTCAAAATTATAAAATCATGAGCTGTACAATGAAGAGTATCCAGCAATAAAAGGTAATGAAGTACTGATGCATGCTATAATATGGATGAAACTTGAAGACATTATGCTAAATGAAATTATGCTAAGTCTTAAAGACCACATTGTATGATTCCAATTATGTGAAACGTTCACAACAGGCAAACCTGTAGAGACAGAAGGTAGATTACTGGGGGGCGCCTGGGTGGCGCAGTCGTTAAGCGTCTGCCTTCGGCTCAGGGCGTGATCCTGGCGTCATGGGATCGAGCCCCACATCGGGCTCCTCCGCTATGAGCCTGCTTCTTCCTCTCCCACTCCCCCTGCTTGTGTTCCCTCTCTCGCTGGCTGTCTCTATCTCTGTCAAATAAATAAATAAAATCTTTAAAAAAAAAAAAAAAAAAAGAAGGTAGATTACTGGTTGGCTATGGTTGGGGGATAGGAAGAAAATGAGGCACTGCTAATAGGTACAGGGTTTCTTTTGGGGTGATGTAAATGGATTTAAACAATGGTGATGGTTGCACAACTTTGGGAACATAGTGAGAGAATGAATGTAAAAATGGACAATGGCCTGACTGTATATAAAAATAGAATTCTGACCTGCCATTTGCAGCAATCAGCCCAGGAAACCAACCCATTATCTGTAGTAACTAACCCAGAAAGCCAGCCTGCTATCTCTAAGTCAGTCTTGCAAGAAGTCAGACCATTATATCTCTCTAACAACTGGTTCAGTAAGCCAGGAAAGAATACCTGTAACAACTGGCCCCAAGGAGCCAGGATTTGATTAATAACTGTCACCTTCTCTAATTTTTGTCCCTGTTTCCAGCTGAGGACCAACAAGAAAAGGCAAATGTGTATTCCTAACCAATCACATTGGATGCCTCACTTCTACTTAGCCTGCCTCCAGATCCCCCATACCAACAGCCTCCAATCAGGACACATTTGGAGCCTTCCCTTTTTTACACAATAAATCTTTCCCACTCCTCTGCCTGCCTTTGAGTCTGCCAAAATGCAAATGATGGTGGCTGATTCCTTTGCTATAGAAAGTTCTGAATAAGCCTTTGCTTATTCTCATTTGGTTGGTCTTTCCACACTAAAAATGATTGGGTTATACACTATAAATGGATGAATTCCATAGTATTTGAGTTCTGTCCCCATAAAGCTGTTAAAAAATAAGCTTTTTGATTGAAAAATTCCATTCTGAAAATGTATCCTATTTGCACACATGCAAAATGACATGTAGTGGTTATTCATGGAAGCATCATTTGCAATAGCAGAAGAGGACAAACAATGACAATCTTATATAATATACAGTGAGGGGTGAGTGTGTGTGTGTATGTGTGTGTGAGTGTAAAATGAAGTACGGAGAAGACTTTCCATATGTTTTTAACTTCTTATTTCAGTTTTGATCTATGTGACTATGTATGCTAACCTTAAAAATAAAATAGCCAATATTCAAAACAATATGGTATTGGCACAAAAATAAATACATAGATCAATAGAACAGAATAGAGAGCCCAGAAATAAACCCACACAGATACAGTCAATTAATCTACAACAAAGGAGGTAAGAATATACTATGAGGAAAAGACACTCTCTTCAACAAATGGTGTTGGAAAAACTGGACAGCTACATGCAAAAGAATGAAACTGGACCATTTTCTTACAGTATACACAAAAATAAACTCAAAATGGATTAAAGACCTAAATCTGAGAGGTAAAACCATAAAACTCCTAGAAGAAAATATGGGCAGGAATTCCTTTGACTCAGCTACAGGAACATTTTTTTCTAGCTATGTCGCCTCAGGCAGGGGAAACAAAAGAAAAATTAAACTATTGGGACTACACCAAAATAAAAAGTTTTTGCACAATGAAGGAGATCACCCGCAAAATGACAAGGCAACCTACTGAATGAAAGAAAATATTTGCAAATGATATAACCAATAAGGCGTTAATATCCAAAATATATAAAGAACTTCTACAACTCAACACCAAAAAAAAAAAAATCCAATTAAAAAATATGCAGTTACCTGAATAGACATTTTTTCTAAAGATATGCAAAGGGCCACTGGACACAAGAAAAGATGCCCAGCATCACTCATCATCAGGGAAATATAAATCAAAACCACAACGAGATATCACCTCACACCTGTCAGAATGGCTACAATCAAAAACACAAGAAATAACAAGTGTTGGCAGGGATGTAGAGAAAGAAAAAAAAAAAACCTTCCTGCACTGCCGGTGGGAATGCAAACTGATACTATCACTGTGAAAAACAGCATGGAGTTCCCTCAAAAAATTAAAAATAGAAATACCATATGATCCAGTAATTCCACTTCGAGGTATTTACCCAAAGAAAACAAAAACATGAATTAAAAAAGATACATGCATCCCTGTGTTTATTGCAGCATTATTTACAATACGCAAGATATAGAAGCAATCCAAGTGCCCATCCACAGATGAATGGATAAAGATGTGGTATATATACACCATGGAATACTACCCAGCCAGAAAAAAGAATGGGATCTTGCCATCTACAACACGGATGGACCTAGAGAGTATTATGCTAAGTGAAACAAGTCAGACAGAGACAGACAAATACCATACAATTTCACTCATGGAATTTAAGAAACAAACAAAGGGGAGGAGAGAGAAACAAGCAAACATCTTAAATACAGAAAACAAACTGGTGGTTGACAGAGGAGAGATGGGAGAGGGGATGGGTGAAAGAGATAAAAGTGATTAAGAGTACACTTATCTTGGGGTGCCTGGGTAGCACAGCGGTTAAGCGTCTGCCTTCGGCTCAGGGCGTGATCCCTGCGTTATGGGATCGAGCCCCACATCAGGCTCCTCTGCTATGAGCCTGCTTCTTCCTCTCCCACTCCCCCTGCTTGTGTTCCCTCTCTCGCTGGCTGTCTCTATCTCTGTCAAATAAATAAATAAATAAATCTTTAAAAAAAAAAAAAAGAGTACACTTATCTTGATGAGCACCGAGTAATGTATAGAATTGTTGAATCATTACAGTATGCACCTGAAACTAATATAGCATGGTATATTAAACAATAATAAATAATTTTTAAAATGAAAGTGACTTTTGTAAAGAAGAATTTCCAGGGAGTTCTTTGTCCATAACAATAATGTTTAGATTACACTTGCTTTATTAAAGAGGGTGATTTTTGTTAGCCAAACTCAAAATACTTAGAACATCATATGATGATTTTTGAAAGGAAGTTGTTTCTTTGGATATTAGAGAGCTCTAATGCACACATAATTTTAGAGATTGTGGTATTCACTAATCCAAAAACAGGTCTTTTATGTGTAAGTAGAAATTTCTGACCCTAAAGATGTTTTTCCTTTTGTTCACAAAAAAATTCTAACCTAATATCATTTAAAAATATATTTAAATATATAAGGAAAAACCCTTTAAAATCTAGCTGCCAAATGTTTTTTACCTAAAAGAGTAGTGCGAGGGGGGGGAAAGTGAAAGCTAGCAAAATGACAACACTGTCCTCAATTACACATTAAAAAAACCCAAAAAACAAAAAATTCAGTTCCAATGCCTGATTGCAGCTGTGATGTTGACAACCCAACATTTGTGTCCGAGGTTTTACATTGGTTTAAATATATAAATGAACAAATCATAAAATAGCCAGTTATTCTACCAACAAAATGAATTTATTTGGGAGTAGCAGGAAAATTGGGATTTGGGGCAAGCGCACTACGGTGAACCATACGCAAGTCCGAAGAGACAAAGACAAGGTCAACTTGTAATAGGTTTTAGGAGGAAAATGGGGAAGGTTGTTTTAGACAAAAGTTCATTGGAGAACAGAGGTTGAGATTGTGATGGTTTCTCATTGGCCACAAGTGGAGGTCTGTGTGTTGTTGCCTTCCCTGGGGCAGGGGGGATGTTCCTTCTTAAAATCAGGAGATGAAATTCCTATGTGAAAAATGTTTTCCCTTGTCGAGGGATCCCTTCTTTCTGTTGGCTCCTCAGGCTGCAAGGAGCCGTACACGCAAGAGCTCCCCCTTCAGGACTTTCTGGCTCCACT
Source organism: Ursus americanus (assembly GCF_024610735.1). Taxonomy (NCBI): domain Eukaryota; kingdom Metazoa; phylum Chordata; class Mammalia; order Carnivora; family Ursidae; genus Ursus; species Ursus americanus. The sequence continues at coordinate 10,622,456 of NC_142133.1, read as the reverse complement.
TTAAATGAGGCTTCTTTTATTTTCACAATTAACTCTTCTCATAATAATGAGGAAAGGAGAAATAACAAGATTAACATACTTTTAAAGCTAAAGAGGTATTGTGGGCTAATAGAAAATACATATATTGGTCTCTGCCCCCAGGTCCTGCCAGACTCCTAAAACCCTTGTAATTTCCTAGGTGATAAGAACATTAGGAGCATCTTTTGTTCTAATGAGGTGACTCTGGGTGAGCAGGATGGCCTTTGGATGGGGGGCTGGTCACCGGAAAGAGCTTGGAATTTTCAGCTCCACCTCCTCCACACCCTCCTGGGAGGGGAGGGGCCCTAGAAATGCAGTTAATGGTTGATTGTGCCTGCAACCTCTTCGATCCCAGCCACAGCAACTTCTTGCTAGACACATCTCCAAAGGCAAGGGAGACAAAGGCAAAAATGAACTATTGGGACTTCACCAAAATAAGAAGCTTTTGTACAACAAAGGAAACAGTCAACAAAACCAAAAGACAACCGACAGAATGAGAGAAGATACTTGCAAATGACATATCAGATAAAGGGCTAGTATCCAAAATCTATAAAGAACTTATCAAACTCAACACCCAAAGAACAAATAATCCAATCAAGAAATGGAAAGATAGACATTTCTCCAAAGAAGACATACAAATGGCCAATAGACACAGGAAAACATGCTTAACATCACTCGGCATCAGGAAAACACAAATCAGAAACCACACTGAAACCTCACACCAGTCAGAATGAAGACAGGGAAAAGCAAATGCTGGCGAGGATGTGGAGAAAGGGGAACCCTCTCACGCTGCTGGTGGGAATGCAAACTGGTGCAGCCATTCTGGAAAACAGTATGGAGGTTCTTCAAAAAGTTGAAAATAGAGCTACCCTATGACCCAGCAATTGCACTACTGGATATTTACCCCAAAGATACATATGTAGGGACCTGAAGGGGCCCCTGTACCCTAATGTTTATAACAGCAATCTCCACAATAGCCAAACTATGGAAAGAGCCCAGACATCCATCAACAGATGAATGGATAAAGAAGATGTGGTGTGTAAAAAAAAAAAAAAAAAAAAAAAGATGTGGTGTATATATACAATGGAATATTATGCAGCCATCAAAAGATGAAATCTTGCCATTTGCAATGATGTGGATGGAACTAGAGGGTATTATGCTAAGTGAAATAAGTCAATCAGAGAAAGACAAATATATGATCTCACTGATATATGGAACTTAAGAAACAAAACAGAGGGGAAGGGAGGAATAAAACAAAAAACAAAAAAACAAGATGAAAACCAGAGAGGAAGACAAACTATAAGAGACTCTTAATCATAGGAAATAAACTGAGGGTTGCTGGAGGGGAGGTGGGTAGAGGGGTGGGGTAACTGGGTGATGGGCATTAAGGAAGGCATGTGATGTAATGAGCACTAGGTATTATATAAGACTGATGAATCACAGACCTGTACCTGTGAAACCAATAACATTATATGTTAATTGAATTAAAATAAAAATTTTTTAAAAGAAAAAAATGATTGATCATGCCTGCATGAGGAAGCTGCCATAAAATCCCGATAGAACAGGGAGCAGAGAGCTTCCAGATGTGTGAACACTTCCACACCATAGGGTGAGGCACACCACTTCCACAGGGACAGAAACTCCCGTGCTTGGGACCAACCCGCTCCCCCCGCCAGGCCTCGCCCTACTTAGGTAGCTGTTCATCTGGCCATTCCTCTTCACATTTCCCTGAGTTCTGTGAACTGCTTTAGCAAATTAATGGAACCCAAGGAAAGGGTTGTTGGAATCTCTGATCTACAGCTGGTTGGTCAGAAGCACAACATGGGCTTTTGATTGGTATCTGATGTCTGCTGTCAGGGGTAGTGGGGCAGTCTGTGGGACTGACCTGCGGGATCTGACGGGCAAAGAGTGCCAGAATTGAGTTGAATTGTAGGACACTCAGCTGGTATCAGAGAGAATTGCTTGGTGTGGGGAAAACCACCAGACATTTGGTGACCGGTAGTATGGCACATCTGGATAGCTTGTTTGTGCAAGCATACCCCGTATGCCCTTGTTAATCTCGATCTTGAAAATGTAGAGATCCTGTCCTCCCTGTATAGTCCCATCAAACAGAATAGGCAGCAGAATGTGTTGCTTAGTGTTCAAGGTCAGGGGCTCTGGGGTGGACAGCCCCAAGCATCTCCCTAGCTTCCAGTCTGCTGGGGAGCAACTGCACACCGGAAGCAACGTGTTATGTGTGAGTAGTCAAAGTGACTCCCAGAGGGGAAACACTGTAGGGAAGAGCTCGGGTCTTCCCTAGTAGGAGGGGAAAAGAAAGAGTTCTTCCCTTACAGGTGTCCATCAGGAAAGCTATAAAAAAGAGAGGATGTAAGTGTTTGCTTCCAGGAGGTGTGACTGGGAAAGAGGTGGGGCAGAGCGGAAGGGCCCTGCTTTTTATTATAAACTTTCTCTCTCTTTTTTAAAACCACATATATTTGATTTTTTAAGAAAGAGTGGGGGCTACAAAAAAATATGACAGAGACGCTGGTGCATCTCCCTCCAGAGTCAATGGCTCCCCCTCCAGAGTCAAGTTCAAATCCCCCAGGTGGGGTGGGACTGTTTTTAACTGTTAACGTGTTCAGATGAGGCCTATACTGGAGGCAGCCAGGCTGATTGGAGAGTAAAATAGGCGGGAACTATTGGAGTTTTTATCTTGCTTCCAGACCATTCTGCATTACCTTGGAAAAAACAGGGCCTGCTAACACATGCAGACTGGTTCAGGTGTCCCCAGGTGTCAAATTAAGCCAGCACAGAATCCCTGAGCTTTGGAGGAAGAGAAGCAGGTGGGGACCAACTAATCTTCCCCTACCCTCTTCCTCCAAGAACAAATGATTGGCTGGTACCCAGAACTCTCTCCCTGGGGACTGTTCCCGCCCCACCCCTTCCCCAGCCTCAGCACCCACTGGGGCCAACTCTGCTAGGTCTGTGCTTCTGAAGCTGCCTGCAGAGAATACTCCAGGTCAAATGGAGTCACAAGCTAGGATTACTAGACTTTTGAGGAAGCATTTCAAAAGGAAAAGAATATATAGATTCCATCAAAAGCAAAAAGTATTAGCAGAGATCAACAAATAATTTTAAATTAGGCTCCATTTTTTTAAAAGATTTTTTATTTTAGGAGAGAGAGAGCGCGCTAGAGCACAAGCAGAGTGAGAGGCAGAGGGAGAAGCAGGCTCCCTGCCGAGCAGGGAGTCTGATGCGGGGCTCCATCGAGGGATTCCGGGATCATGACCTGAGCCAAAGGCAAACGTTTAATTGACTGAGCCACCCACGGCCCCCCTTCGCCCATTTTGTAATTGGGTTGTTTGTTTTTTATCCTTGTTGATTTTAGGAGTCATCGTAATGGGTATGAGGTGGTGACTCACCTTGATTTTGCTTTTCATTTTCCTGATGATTAGTGAAGAGGAACGTCTTCTCATATGCTTAGTGGGGTTGTTTGCTTCTTTGTTGTTGCTTTTTGGGAGTTCTCTAAATACTCTGGATATAAATTCCTTATCACATATGTGATTTGCAAATATTTTTTTCCATGCCACGGATGGCCTTTCTACTCTGGGACAGTGTCTTTTGATGCACAATTTTTAAAGTTTTGATGAAGTCCAATTTATCTATTTTTTGTTGTTGTTGTTGCCTGTGCTTTTTGTTGGCTGGCTTTTGGCAAGAAATCATGGCCAAATCCAATTATCATAAAGATTTCTCCCTATCTTCTGAGAAATTTATAGTTTTATCTCTAATGTTTAGGTTTGGGATCCATTTTTAGTTAATTTTTGTATATGCTGTAAGGTAAGGGTTCAGCTTCTTTACTTTTTTTTTTTTTAAAAATGCATATGGTCAGTTTTCCCAGCAATATTTGTTGAAAAGACTATCCTTACTCCCATTGAATGGTCTTGGCACCCTTGTCAAAAATCATTTGACCATATATGCAAGAGATTATTTTTAAGCTTTTTATTCTATTCCATTGGTGTATAAGTCTATATATGTGCCAGTAGCACACCGATTTAATTACTGTAGCTTTGTAGTAAGTTTTGAAATCAGGAGGTGGGAGACCTTCAGCTTTGTTCTTTTTCAATATTATTTTGACTATCCAGGGTCCCTTGAGATTCCATTTGACTGTAAAATGTGTTTTTCATTTTTGAAAAAGCAAAAATAAAAACAAAACAAAACGAACAGTCTTGGTATTTTGATAAGGTTTACATTGAATCTGTAGGTCATTTTGGGCAGTATTGGTATTCTAACAGTATTAAGTTTGCTAATCTCTGAACACGGGTTGTCACTTCATTTATTTGTGCTTTCTTTCATTTCAACAACATTTTGTAGTTTTCAGTGGATAGCTCTTTTTCCTACTTGGTTAAGTTCTTTAGTGTTTTATTCTTTTTGATGCTATTATAAATGGAATTGTTTTCTTTTTTTTTTTTAAGATTTTATTTATTTATTTGACAGAGAGAGAGACAGCCAGCGAGAGAGGGAACACAAGCAGGGGGAGTGGGAAAGGAAGAAGCAGGCTCCCAGCAGAGGAGCCTGATGTGGGGCTCGATCCCAGAACGCCGGGATCATGCCCTGAGCTGAAGGCAGACGCTTAACCGCTGTGCCACCCAGGCGCCCCTGGAATTGTTTTCTTGATTTCCTTTTTGGATTGTTCATTGTTGGTGCATAGAGATAAAACTGATCTTTAGGTATTGATTTTGTACCCTGCAACTTTACTGAATTCATTTATTAGTCTCAACAGGTTTTGTGCATATGTGTGCGTGTGTGTGTGTGTGTGTGTAATCTTCAGGGTTTTCCACGTATAAGATCTTATCATCTGCAAAGAGAGATAATTTTACTTCTTCCTTTACAATTTGAATGTCTTTCCTTTCTTTTTCTTGTCTGATTGCTGCAAGTAGGACTTCCAGCACTATGTTGAACATATGGCAAAAACAGGCACCCTTGTCTTATTGATAGCTGTGGGTTTGTCATAGATGACCTTAATTATGTTGAACTAATTTTCTTTTGTTCCTAGTTTGTTGAGTGTTTTTATCATAAAAGGGTGTTGAATTTTGTCAAACTGTTTTTCTGTATCAATTAAGAAGATCATGTGGCTTTTCCCCCCCATCATATATATTTTTATAATGCTAAAAACTAAAATAAGAATGAAAATCTATATGTAAAGGAAAGCAAGGGAATGATGAACACAGGATTCATGTTGATAGTTACCCTGTGTGGAGAGCTGCAAGGGGATACAATGGGAGAGGAAAAGGACCAATATATTTAAATGTATTTTATCTGTTGTTGGAATCCTAGGTTTCATTTGGGAGTCAGGGTTAGCCTGTGTGATTATTAAATTGCTAAAAACACCTAACTGTATAACTAACTATATCTAACTATAACAATAAAATAAGGCTGTATTTGGACTATTTGATAAGAGTGCCATTAACCAGTATTTATGAATTAACATAATTCTGATTCCTGAGGTCTGGGGAAAATCATAATATTAAAGTGATAGATAATGGAAAAAGCATATTACTTAGCATTAAGGAGTTTACCATAAGGACTATAAAGGAAAGAATTAAAGTGGTTACTTTGACTCAAAAATTCCACTCCTGGGGGTGGCTGGGTAACTCAGTTAAGCATCCAATTCTTGATTTCAGCTCAGGTCATGATCTCAAGGTTGTGAGATCAAGCCCCGCATCAGGCTCCTTGTTGGGCTTGGAGCCTGCTTACAATTCTCTCGCTCTCCCCTTCTCTCTCTCCCTTCTCAAAAAAAAAAAAAAAAAAAAAGTCCACTCCGAGGTATTTACTCAAGAGATGTGAAAAAGATATGTCCACAAAAAGTGATATACAAAAATCTTCATGGCAGCTTTAGTCCATAATAGCCCAAACTAGAAACAACCCAGGTGACCATCAACAGGAGCATGCGTAAACAGAGTGTGATAGTTACACAACAGAATACTAGTCAACAAGGAAAAGGTAAGAATTACTAGCAAATGCAACAGTGTAGATGAACTTCGAAAACCTTGTGCTGAGTGACAGCAGCCTTATACAAAGGAACGCATGCTACCGATTCCTCTTGGGCGAAGTTCTAGAGCAGGAAAATGACGGTATGCAGACAGCAGTAGCTGCCTTCACAGGAGGAAATTGGGAAAGATCATGAGAGGATTTTTTGGAGTGATGGCAGTGTTCTGTACCTGGATCAGGAGTTAGGTTGTATAGGAGTATGTGTTTGCTGTAAGTCATTCAATGGTGCACTTAAGATCTGTGTGTGTAAATCTTACCTCAGAAGAATCACAGCAAAAAAAGAATCATGGACAAATGTTGAACTCCTGTTAATCTTATACTGACTAATGCATCTGGGAGGAAGTATAAATAATGTCTCTAAATTAGTCTGAAATGCATCCAAAAAAAAAAATAGATGGATTGATGGGTGGGTAGAAGATGGATAGTTGACTAGATATGTAATAAAGCAAGTATAGTTATACGTTAAGGGGTAGAATCTAGGTAGTGGGAATATGGGTGCCCATGTTTAAGTTTTCAGCCTTCCTATTGGTTTGAAAATTTCCACAATAAAATTCAGGCATGGAGAAGGATGTCAATGATCCAAACTTCCATTAGGAAATTTATTAAATAATAGTACATCCACATAATGGAATGATATAAATATCATTTATTAAAAGAAATTTAATCAATTTAATTTTTTAAAAATATTTTATTGATTTATTTGACAGAGAGAGACAACCAGCAAGAGAGGGAACACAAGCAGGGGCAGTGGGAGAGGAAGAAGCAGGCTCCAGCGGAGCAGGGAGCCCTACTGGGGGCTTGACCCCAGAACCCTGGGATCACGCCCTGAGCCGAAGGCAGACGCTTAACGACTGAGCCACCCAGGTGCCCCTAATCAATTTAATATTAATTAAAAGAATTTTGTTGCCTTAAGGCTGTCTGAGGAGGGATGGGGTGGGGTTACTTCTGCTTTTTATTATTTGCACAATTCTATTTTTTTCTATGTGTTTATATTACACTGATAAAAATAAAAAGGGAGCAATACAGAAAATTTTCAAAATGAAAGATAATTGATTTTTTGTTTGGGAAGCAATTATATTTCCCTAATATTTATCTAATTAGGTAATCTTCTTGATTCTGCACTGATTACCCTTCCAAAATATCAGTTTCTGTGGAATCCAGGCACAGCTCAGCTAGACCTCTGCTTCTGCGTCTTTCACAAAGCTGCAATCAACCTCAGAGCTAGAGTCTCATCTGAAAGGTAAATTATGGAAGGACCTGCTGCAAAGCTCACTCATATGGTTGTTGGTAAGCTTCAGTTCCTTTGGGTTGTTGAGACAATGCCCTCAGTACCTTGCTGACGTTAGCCAGAGGTCACCCTCCGTTCTTTGCCACATAGGCTTCCCTAGCATGGCAACTTGCTTCATCAAAGCCAGCTAAAGAGAGACTTGACTAACAAGATGGAAGTTACAATCTTCTGTAATGTAACCACAGAAGTAACATCCCATCATCTTTGCCATATTCTCTTTGTTAGAAGCAAGACCCAGTTACCACCCAGAGTGAAGGGAAGGGAATTCCACAAGAGCATGAACACTAGGAGGAAGGGACCATAGAATGCATCTTAGAGTCTGTCTGCCACCGTGATCTACTAGAATCTACCAAAGGCATAAATCCACAGCATGAGAAATCTACAAACTTTGCTCGAAGTGTGTATACAGAAAGCACAGAAATTCTGGTTGACAACTCCTAGTCCTTGGAAACATTCCTAGACTCTGATAGATAAACGCAGCAGAATTGTGAAAGCTGGAAAACACTTGGACAAGCGGACACTGATAAAACACGTGTAGGAATGAAATCCAAACTTGGCAGTGGCAAAGCAAAGAACCAATTGGATTCATATTGTAAAATCCTCACAAGATTCAGAAATTGATGGCATCAGCCACCTCTGGAAGTGAGGGAAACTCCAGGTAAGAAAAGATGTTTACATTTGAAAGATGACAAAGAAGCCGCTGAAACCCTGGACCTCTTCCCTGATCCCAGAAGAGATTTTGTCTCTGGAAAGGATCATAATATAGGGGGTCTCTGGGCAGGATAATGCCAGGCACAGATTTGGGAGGGGTTGATACAGAAAAGAGGAAGACCAAGTGAAATGCATGTTGAATGCTGAGTTCCTCAGTCTGCTACCTCCACTTGGATTCCAGAACCCTGGCAGCCAAGTCTTTACTCTCTAGAGAAGTCTAAAAACTATGTGGCTTTTTCTCCCAGGCATATGAACAGTCAAAATAAATATGTAAAGATAGATAGACATAGAGGATTTCCCAACAAATATCCCAGTAGGGTCACTTTGTGGGGTTGCTCACATAAGCTTCACCCATGTGCTCAGAGTTTCTGATAAACTTTCTAGTTCCCACACTTTTAAATATGTCCAGATAACAAATAATTCCTGACATTTGAGGAAAGCTTCCAACAGGAAATAGAAATGTCAGAACAAACAGAAAAAATCAGGAAGAAAAAGAGATTTGCAAGAGGAAGACTTGGGGGAGTGGGAAGGACTCTCAATAATAGAGAAATAAGAGAAAATATTGCATTGATAAAACCAAAGCAAGATGCTATAAAGAGAAACACTCAGAGAACAGCAGAAACCAAACCAAACCAAACCAAAACAAAAACAAAAAACAAAACAAAACACCTCCTGGAAAATAAAAACATGATAGCAGAAATGAAAAACTTACTGGAAACTTTAAGAGATAAAGAAGTTTTCTAGAAAGCAAAAGGACAGAAATGAAAATTAGGAGAGAGAAAAAAAATCAAGAAATTTAGAGGACCAGTCCAGGAAGTCCATGCTTTATTACAGAAAAGAGGACAGAGAAAGATGGAGGGAAGGGAATTATCAGCAAATTTTTTGAATTTTGAAATTAAATTTGAAGGGACTGACCGAATGCCTAGCATAATGGATAAAACCAGAATGTTACTAAAGCACATCATTGTGAAATATCAAACATGTGACAAGAAAAGATTCTACAATCTTCTAGAAGGAAGAAGGGGATGTATTATATACAAAGGATTAAAATTGAAATGACTTCAGGCTTCTCAAGAGTAACCCTGGAAGCCAGAAGGCCAACGGGGCAATGCTTTCATAATTTTAAAGGAAAATTATTTCCAAACTACAATTTTGTACTAGGCCAAATCACCAATTCACATGACAGTAGAAAAAATGATATTTTGAACATGAGAGGTCTTAAAAAAGATTTACCTTCCATCCACTTTTCTCAGGAAGCGGCTGGAGAATGTGCTCCATCAAAACAAAGGAGCGAGCAAAGAAGGATGCAAAAAATGGAAGGAGCAACAGAGGACAGCTGCAAAGGGCTAGTGGTGGAGAGACTCCCAGGATGCTCTCAGAGCCTCCTGATTTACCTCAGATAGGAGCAGGTCAGAAGGCTTCAGGAAAGACTTCCTGAGAGGATATTTAGAATTCAGTTCGAGATAGATACAGAGAAAACTAAGGCAGTAAGCAAATAAAGGGGGATTATTAAGTCCATGGAAAACAAAAATTGTTCAAGAAAGTAAAGTAATCTCAGGTTACTACGCAGCTCGGCTGCAAACTGTGATGGCATAGCATCTGCTCTGGGACAAAACCATTTTCTGTGACGGGATTCACAATCTCTAGGAAGAAGTCTCCGGCATCTGGATGAAAATCTTGTACTTGACAAAGAGGAAAACCAAAGACCTGGGACGTGATTAAGACCTTCCGGAACACCAGTGCCTCACACAGCTAGCTGACTGTCAGCCCCGGACCGAGTGATCTTTAACCAAACAGTCTTTTCTTTTTGTGTTGTCAGGGAATTAAAAATCTACACAAAACATCAAAAAGAAAGGAAGCAGTTTCATTATTGAATGAGCATAAATGGGAGCATGGACACGGTTGATCACCTGCAAAGAGATTGTAAAGATAGAAAGAAATTCTATCCTATTTAAGCAGCCAAAATGTTATAATCCTTTTTTGCTGCTCTATTTTTAGCCATTACTACATACAAGAAAACAGCACCATTTGCTGCATATTCTTTAGTAGTTTACCCTAAATCCACCTTTATCAGAAGAAGTGATAAAAATCTTCTTATTTCTATGACAAGCAGATGCCTAGAGGCTGAACTATCACAGCGACAGGTGCATAGGTAAGCTATCTTCTTGGATGTTTACATTTCAAAGACATGGCTCCAAGACCTCTTAAAAAATTTTTTCTGAGTTATAAAGTTGATAAAAGGCTAGCTCAGGAAGAGGTTTAAAAAAGATGTACAGACACACACACACACCTTCATTTACATATGTTCTTCACAGGATGGGGCCATCCTACCCAGTGTTAACTGCAAAATGTTTAGCATCCTTTTCCTCACCACAAAACACCAGTAATTTCCAATCCCCCCTCCCTCTCTCCACCCCCAAGGCTTGTGTGGATAACAAAACAAAGGGTGTGAGGAGGAGAGAGGGAAAGAGGAAAACTACCCTCACACATTTTCAAATACCTTCCACGAGGGCTAATGCCCGGCTGAGGTGACCAACTCATCTGGATTTGCCTGGGACCTTTCCCCTTTAACTTTCTCGTTTTTAGCCCTGATGGTTGACACCCTAACAGCCCACCACACAGACAGACACATGCACACCATACATATTAATAATCCTCTAATTACAGGGGGGCCTGAGGGGGCTGAGTCAGTCAAGCGTCTGACGCTTGATTTCAGCTCAGGTCATGATCTCAGGGTCATGGGATCCAGCCCCATGTCAGGCTCCGTGCTGAGTGCGGAGTCTGCTTGAGATTCTCTCACTCCTTCTCCCTCTGCTCCTACTCCCCCACTTGTTCTCTCTCTAGTAAATAAATAATCTTTAAAAACTGCAATCATCTAATTATGTGCATGTGTCACTTAGAGAAAAATAAAAAGGTTTAAATGAAAGAAACCTGGGCTTGAATTCTGGTTCTGGGACTAAGGCAAATAATTTACCAGTATAGTGCTGGTCAACGTCCTTGAGGGTGATTCTGATTGATGAATCACTATCCTCCGTGGCTCTGTTTAGTCTTAAGTGCCCCAAACCAGGGAATAGTTTAGCTGAGTTGGAGGGAGTGGGGGGGAAGCATGGGTGCAGGAGAAGGTTCTGTTGCCTAGGGTCCAAGAAAGGAGGAGGTAAAATTAGATGATAGAGAGGCTGTCCCTGGGCTAAGCTAATGCTGCAGAGTTAACAAGTGACTCTCCAGGGCACCCGGATGGCCCAGTAGGCTAAGCATCAGCCTTCAGCTCAGGTCATGATCCTGGGGTACCAAGATTGAGCCCTGTGTCAGGCTCCCTGCTCAGTGGGGAGCCTGCTTCTCCCTCCCCCTCTGCTGCTCCCACTGCTTGTGTTTTTTCTCTATCTCAAATAAATAAAATCTTAAAAAAAAAATAAACAAGTGACTCTCCCGAAACTTTTCCACCCAGCAGATGGGGCAGGCCACCATCTCACCCTTTTTCTCATCAGAAGTTTTCTTTGAGGGGCACCTGGGTGGCTCAGTTGGTTAAGTGTCTGTCTTCAGCTCAGGTCATGGTCCCGGGGTTCTGGGATGGGGCACCCCCCCCCCAGCATAGGGAATCCCTGCTCAGCTGGGAATCTGCTTCTTCCTCTCCCTCTACCCCTCCCCTCACTCGTGCTCTCTCTTTCTCTCTCAGCTCACTGTCTCAAATAAATAAATAAAATCTTAAAAAAATGTTTTCAATTAAAATTAGAAACTATGATTTTTATCAAAGATATCAGTGGTAGAATTTGCATAAAATATCAGGTACCCAGATAAATTTGTATTTCAGATAAACTGAATAATTTTTTAGGATAAATGTGTTCTAAAGATTGCATGGGACTTAACACGAAAAAATCTTTCACCATTTACCTGAAATTTAAATTTAACTGGGCTTCCTGTATTTTTATTTGCTAAATGGCAGTGCCAGTCACTGAGGTCTAGGATTCATTTCGTGGAAATCCACATTAAGGCTAACTTCCATGGAAGTACCTTTAAGGAGACACAGCCCTTCATTTACACACTCACCACACCACAAAATGCAGACAAATCCTCCTTTAATGTGCTTCATGGGATTTTGATGACCTTCAGGTCAAATTCAGACTCACGGTTACAAGCCCCATTGGCTAGTTTTATCTGTGTAACTGTTGAGGTCTTCTATGTGATAATGAGCTCGGGTTTGCTCTGAAGTGTTAGAAGCCATGTCTCCTGAAGTATTTGGCTCGTGCAAGGACATCATTGCAGAAGTCACAGCTCAGGTCCTGGCTGCTTCGGATGTAGCCGGGAGCTCCAGCATAGGCACACAGTCCGCCTGGAATATGTGAGACGGGTTAATGCTGACCTTATAGCCCCTCATTGCTTCTGGGTCTCAGCAGTTAACTTAGATTCTCTTGGGGAATCTCGTACAAGGTCTTGTAGTTGTTCTTATTAGTTCCATGCTGCGAAACCACCAACCCATGGGTTACACTTACCTCTCAGGTACTGGTCAGAGGTCCAGGTTGGAAACCTCCTCTGGATTTCTTTGATCCTAACAGTCAGGACCTCAGTTATTTGAGAAACCTGGGACTCGCTGATCCAGGATGTGGGAGCATAAAGACCAGGGTCCTAGAGAGAGGGAGGCAGAGGAAAAGCTAGGTAAGCCATGTGCGAAGGTGATAGGACTTCATGGGACCAGTGCTGCTTTCTCATTTCCCTCCTTTTTCTCTCTTCCATCTTTGGCCGAACTAATGCCACTTCTAATCTCCCTGCAGATAAAGAGTAAAGCTACAAGGTTTGGGCAAAGGAAGGATGAGCAGACATTTCGCAGCTGCTTCCTTGTACTGGGGAGAGGCAGAGTTGGAAGCCAGAGGTGAGAGAGGTAGTGGACCTACCAGCCCGATGCCCTCCTTCAATGCTGCAAACACAAGCCTTCCAAACAGGTCAGAAAGGGGTTTTTATATCTGTACTTGGAATTCTCCTTCCAGATAATCTGAATGTCTAAAAGTACTTCTAATTTTTCTTATACATCCTTGGTTACTGTTCCACATGAGTTTCAACATATTTAGGAGAAATGTCTGACTCTGGAGAATTCTTTCATCTTCAAAGTAGATGGACGCATCCTTTTCCCAAGAACAAGATTTTATGAAGGAGGCAGAGCAGGGCCTCGGAAATGATGCTGACCCTAACATCGCCCATGTTTCTCTTGGTCCCGGTTCTGCATTTTCTAGCTGCCATGTGACTCTGCAGCAATGACTCTCTTCTCGTAAAACCACTTCCTCACTTGAAAAGGATGGGTTACATGTCTTCCCCCAACCCCATCCTCATCAGATTATTGGATGGGTCTCCAAATCAAAATAAGGTATTTGAAAGTACTTTTAAATTGCAAAGTGTTATTCCAAGTACTAATGGGAAGCCAGTTTAAAGATCACTGAGGAATACGTTTTCCTAAAAGCTTAAGAAATGACTGTTCCACATAAAGGCTTCTCGGCAACTACAACAACAATGTGAAATGCAATCGAAAAAACCACAGCTCCATTGTCTCCTTGCCATCACCGATTCCCCCAGTACCCAATTAATTCAACTGTGGGATTAATGCCCGTTCCCCGGAAGACTCTATGAGAAGTGAAACCAGGCAGAATTTGTGCAAAAATAAAACTGGATCTTCAGAACTAAGGATTGTGTAGAAAGAAAACAAAGGAGAAAGAATTCAGTGTTTGCTAAGAATCTGCCATCTACTAAGCACGTTTTCACAATGTTGCATTCACATCGTTCACATATGCAATTATAACAATTCTAGGAGGCTGGTGTTTTATAGGTGAGGAAACTGAGTCCTAGGGAGATTAAATGAGGTCACGTGGTTACCAAATAACAGAGCAAGGATCGAGAGTAGGGTACCACGGATGATATCCTGGAAAGACAGCACAGTTGATTTTGAAAAGAAACCATGGTTCGCAATAAAGCAGTGATGCTGCTACTGGTATCAGGCAGAGCTGTGACTCTCTCAGATCCAGGGAGCACCTTTCGTTCTGTGTCCCATGGAGCTGTGCTCCAGGGTGTCAACAACAACAAATGTAAAGGTGTCCCCTTAGTGTTGTGCCATATGCCATAACTGATGGAGGGTTACCTGCACAACCCCGATGCCATCGCCCATGTTGCCCACATTGGCCATAACGTTGCCACCATGAGACTCCCTGGACAAGACACCAGCAATCACTGCAGGATCCACACAGTACTTTTGGCCGACAGTACGAATCACGGGCTGATATCTCAGGAGGTACGGCATGTCTATTTCAGCCAGCCTTTCAGAAGCACGAACTCCTAATGCAAACATAGAAGGAAGGATGTGGCGGGTGTGACTTACGCGGATGTGGGAGCTCAAGAGGAGAGAAATCACCCTCCAACAATCTGGGCAGTGGTCTAGGACCAAGAAGCCCATGTCTAATCTGAAATCCCTAGTGGCCATTCCTAGACCTAAGCTTGTATTGGTATCCACTGAGGTCATGTCCTTTATGTCCTTTGTGGCTGCCAGTCCCCCTCGCTGGGCTCTCAGGGGCTGCTCTGGCCCACGCAGGACAATTCCCTGGACACAACACCCTGGCCCTATCCTAAGCACCCCAAACAGGGTTACCCAATAAAATGTACCTGTCCATCAGCTACAACGAGCACCATATATATAAAGAGAGACTCTCCCAACCCCTTCAAGAAGTCCTTGGAGAGTTTCCCTGACAGATTTGCTCACGCTTGCCCACCTTTCCACCCTAAAGTGACACCCAGAAATTACATGAGCTTAAACTTTTGTAAAATAACAAGGATGCTGGGCAAAATGAAAACCAATACTAATTTACCTGGCTAGCCCACTTACCTTGTAAGCATTTTTTGTGGTTTCAAAGCACTCTCATCTACATTCTATCAACCAGAGTTTACAACAAAATTGTAAAGTGAGTACTTTTAACCCCTTTCAGTGGAGGCAGAGGAGAACTAAATGACTTGTTGAAGAACCATAGCCCACACTCAGACAAGGTCTTTGGACTCCATGTCTAGTGCTCTTCCTGCCACTGGGCTGTGGGAAATAGTGGGAACCAAAAGGATACATTGAAAGGATCAAAATTTGTGGGGAAGGACAGGGAGACATGGGTGCGGGGTATTATGGGAAGGACAAAATCCTGTTAAAGCCACCCTTGCCAAAAGGAGGCACCTTCTGAGAGAAAGAGGAGGGGGGAGGCGGACAATGAGATTGTAACCTACCACAGTAGTTCAGGCCATGACGCTTTCCAATCCCACAAGACGCCCCAGGGGTCTCAAAGTTTCGGATGTTTCCATAGCATCCCCAATTGCTGCTTTCAGATGAATCTACAAATTGAGAAATTTTCAGGCTAAGGCATTGAACTAGACTAGTTTTGATCATCTTCTGTCCATGAATGAAGCGCCATTAATAAAAAGAACTTTACCAACATCAGTAACAACAACTTCACTCTGAACTGAAGTACACTTTTGAAATTTACAATATAGTGCCTAGGAAATTATCATAGAAACCTCCTCGATACTAAATTGTCACCTCCTATCCTGCAGGCATGAGCAACTGTTGGAGCAGCTATACTCCTTGCAAAGCCCTGGGCTGTCCAGTGCTGTTGAGTCGGTGTCTTGGAATCAAACCAGAGGATCTGTTCCCTGTAACTAGTCTTCATGCTGTATCTTAGGTGAACTCTCAATACTTCTCCCTCAAATATTCCTGCCTGGCTGGTCTGCTGAGATATTTATGGTTGCTCTGGAGAAACATGTATAAAGCCTGGGCTTCCGTGGGGTCTCAACCCAGACCCAAAGTAAAGGCATCAGGACTTGGAGCTAGCCTTCCCTGGTCTTCTGGATGGTGTACTTTTCTAGACGGGGGTGCCAAAGACAGCAAAGAGGGGAGGACATGTAATGGGGCACAGAACCAAGTTTCCACAGGGGGGCTGCCTCTATCCACTTCTTTTTCGGTCTTTGCCTTTCCATATCTCTCTCTCTACCTACTGCTACCCTTCCAGGGAAGAGAGGTTTTTCACAAAGGTCACTGAAGAGGAGGGCTTCCCTAGTATTAATAATTCATACCAGAAGGACACATGAGCAGTAACAAGATACATATAGGGGGCAGGAAGTTGCCCATTGAGAAAATCATCTCACTATGATAAGCTTGTAAGGACTTCACATTAGATTACTCTTTTTTATTTGCTTTATTCTTTGCTCATATCATCAAATCTTAATGGTTTGCAAATCCTTGGAAACAAATCCATTGCGCATCATCGTATGTGTATTATATGTTTATATAGATGCCTGTTAAGGTTTATTTTCTTACTAAGAGCTTCTTGGAGCTGAAAATATTAATATTTTGGAGTAAATGCTTCTACTTTACAAATCTGAAAGAAATGTGGAGACAAAAAGACCTGGTCTTTTATGAGTGTACCAAAAATTAAATGAACCAACATGTCCTTTTTTATTTTTTAAGCAGTACACGTTTATCTTTATAATTGGTGACAAATATCCTTAATATTGTAATGGGTTGTGTCATTCATTGCTCCCCGCCCTGTAGCCACTCCCTAGTCACATTAGCTATTCCCTAAAGTTCCTTATAGTCCCAAAATATCTTTTAGAAATTTAAAAATACTTGTTAAATAAATGGACCAATCAATAAATGAATGAATGTAAGACCC
Organism: Ursus americanus; assembly: GCF_024610735.1. Classification (NCBI taxonomy): domain Eukaryota; kingdom Metazoa; phylum Chordata; class Mammalia; order Carnivora; family Ursidae; genus Ursus; species Ursus americanus. Next base: position 10,605,731 of record NC_142133.1, on the reverse strand, counting down.
CATCTGAGAAATCATCAGAATTTAGAGCCAGGAAAAAGTTTGCTTCTCCTGAGGAACTATGCTTCCTCCTTTTACTTTCAAAAAACATGTACTTTTCCCTTTTGGTCTGCAAGGAACCTTAAGACCAAATCTGAAATTCAAGCACAGCAACTATGTCAGCCTCAGTGGTTAACTTCGTCACATGTCCTTGATCCCCTCCATGCTAGTTTTCTATTTGAAATTACATTAGTCTTATTATGGTAAACCATCTCAATCCTTCTACGGAAATACATGAGCTATTAATAACTTCAATAACTACTCTTGGTGAGATGGTTTTTATAGAGGAACAATGAGTACTTATCAATGATGTATATTTAAAGTCCAGTCTCCAGCAATGCTGGTTTAAGCCCACTCCACATTCCAGAGTGCTCCCTCCTTTTGTGGGGCATCTGGAAAGAGGCCATTCATTAGTGGCTGCCACTAAGTCCAGTATTTATTGGACAACTTAGAAGAAAAACATTTTCTACCACAGTTTCAAGTATCAGAAATACCATTCTGTTCCTGCCATTCTGTTACTCACCAGTAAGGGCAAGAAGACCCAGAAGCAGCCACAGCACAGACATATTGATGAGGGGCTCTTCACGTCCTAAAATGATTTTAGAATAGAAATTAAGTCAAAGATGTGAAAACATCCATTATCATCATAACAATATGTAATGTTTCTATGGGAAAAGGTAAAAAAAGAAGACAACGACGAAGAAGAAAGAAATAAGTTTCCCCATGTCTGAACTAAGAAAATTAATCATCTGAATCATAATGAAAAATACAAAAATAAGACTTGTGCTCCATCCACCCTTTCAATTAACTGAAATATGACGAGACTCCTGCTTGGCTCACGGGGACTCACCAGACCATTGAACTACTAGAGAGTAATTATTTCAGGAAGCCAAGATACTTTGATTCTCAACACTGAGAAACATAGTTATCTGAGTCCAGATTCCAAAAAGCAAATTTTTGATGCCTGTGCCTTATCTCAGTAGTAGTCTTCTTACTATCAAAAGATAACATGAAAAGGAGAATTTTATATTAGTGTTTCTTTTCATTTGGGTTCTTTTTCCTTCAGTGTAGAGGAAAGGTTACACGTTCCTGTGTCTTGGAATATACTCTGTTTTGGTTGGAGGAGGGATTTGTAGACCTTTCCCACTGCTCTAATACCCCAGCCTGGGAATCTCAGACCCCTTTGGCCACCTTAAGCCATGCTCCCCATTCCTTCTGCAAAACTCCTGTGCAGGAGAAAACCTAGTCAAATCCCCAAAAGTCAGGGGAGCCTGGGTGGTTCAGTTGTTAAGCATCTGCCTTTGGCAGAGTCCTGGGATCGAGCCCCACATCAGGCTCCTCTGCTGGAAGCCTGCTTTTTCCTCTCCCACTCCCCCTGACTGTGTTCCCTCTCTCGCTAGCTGTCTCTCTCTCTCTCTGTCAAATAAATAAATAAAATAAAATAAAAATTAAAAAAAAAATCCCCAAAAGTCAGGTCATGGGCAGGATTAAACTCATATTGTGCTCACTAGATGGGAGAAGTGGTAACTAACTGGTCATTGGCATGCACTTGCACTTGTACTCACTTACTTTCTTATCCAACCGTTTCTCTAACCACCTTCCACCGGTACAAAGAGCCTTGGTTGTCCCAGTAGCTACCAAATGAATACACAAATGTCAGCCAGAATAGGTTGCAGTTGACCCCAGGCAATGCTGGAGGATCTGGCCTCCTGTCCCCAAAAGCCTCCACTTCCCACCAACCCCTCCCACTGCAGGGTGTCCTCACCCTCTCCCTGCGTCAGATGAGTCTGGCTACCTATCATTTTGAATTATTACTGTCATTATAAGTGGGAGTATGCATATAAACGTGACACTTGGCACTTTCTCATCTCTTTTGCTTCAAGGTTATTCTTATGAATGTTTCCTTCCAAACACCCAGGAAGAGATTTTGTCAAAAGATAAAGGAGAAGTATTAAGGAAGTCATTTAAATTACGTCTTATACCAGGCAGTTGTGTGCTCCTCAGACATGGCCATGTTTCTTGTTTTTCTTCCCTATAACATTGAGATGGTCTACCTGGTTTCCTTTAGTTGAGCAGGAAACGCCATGCTCAGTCCCAACACCAGAAAGATACAGGAACATGGAATTTTAGCTGGGTCTGCAGAAATTCTCAGGTTCAATCACTGGACAAGAATCACTTATTTAGCACCCACTGAGCCGCCCCCTACCCCACCCGTCCTGCCGCACTGATGGAGAAAGAGGACACTCAGTCCCAGAAAAGAGAATGGAGAAGGAGCCACTTAGGTACAGGAAAAGCTCAGATAGTCTTAGGAAAGTTGATCTTTACAGAGGCTTCTTCCTGGCTTTATGGAAAGAACCCTGCAGAAGAGGGCATAGCTGGCGTCCAGATGATAAACCCAGAGTCCTTTACGCTGTTGCTGCCTTCCCGGGGAGCAAAAACACTTCCTCTTGGAAACCCAAGTGGAAAAGGACTTTGCTTTCATTGCGACATTAAAGCTACCTCACGTTCCAAGCATGGGACTATAAGCTCTGTTGAAAAGGGCCTATGTAATTCCACGTGTCAATTACTTAGAAACATAGAGTTCCCGTTTGTCACGCTTTAATTACATCAGGAAAAGGCAAGAAGTGACCATGGAAATAAACACAGCATACTGAAGCAACTCAAACTCTGTGGCCCAGCTTTATAGACGCCACAAAACTCTGTGTTTTGAAGGCACTGTTGAGGCATGGCAGGGGAGCTCAGGGAGTGTCCATTGGTTACCTGTGACTAAACTTTTAATGCCCCTGTGGCTCCGTGCACTTGAAACCATTATTAGAATGTCAGGCCAAGACAGCACGATACTCCTAATGCCACGCACAGTGTCTCTGGTGGCATCCCCCTTCTCTCTTCCTGGAGAGCGAAACAGTGACAAGCAGCACAAGGGTGGCAATAAGCTGGACCAGTAGCCTGCTGGGCACGGGGGAAACAGACAACCCGAGCGTCCCTTGGGACCAGTTCAAGTTCCTGGTGGCCTCTACCCACCTTCCCTCCACCGAGGGCTTTGTCATTCCCAAAGCATCTTTTAGATTTGTAAGGTGTGATAGACCATTTACCCCTCCCTTAAACTATTTTCCTGGAAAACATAGAACTAAAGGTCTTTGGTCTTTGTAGTTATCTCACCACAGAACTCCTGTTCCTTTCCCAGGAATGCTCTCCCAGGTCTTCACCAGAACCCTTACACTATAGCCTTTCCACATCCTTAGGGCCCTCCAACCAGCCTGGAGAAGGTGCCGTATTAGCACATTAGCGCCCCCAGGTGCTGGGCAGGGAGGTGGCCCTGTCCCATCGTGGCCCCCCATTTGATCCTGGAAGAATTGAGGACTGCGCTACACATGCGCGTAGACAAGTCCGGGGCTCCACTCTGTCTGCTCACCCTGCTTTTACTGCTGACTGGTCTCTCCCTCTGCTTGCTCCTTGTGGGCTGACAGACCTTTCCAGCAGCATCTCGTCTTAGTCATCCACCCTCTCACTGCCCCATCCTTACCCTCCCTCCTCACACACAGCAACACCCCAGCGCGTTGCCCTGCAGATGGCTATGCACCAGCAGGTCCTAAATTAAAATGGTAGCAGTGACAGTCACAAATATCAAATGTTTCTGCCACTACAATCATGTTTTCTTGAAAAAAAAACTAACTTTTTAGAGTAAAATGTAAGGCTCCTTCTGAACTCACTCTTTGTCAGAGTTACACAGTCTGAGAAAATATACGTTTCCTGAATTTGGATTGGGAGCAGATCAGCAGCCCCAAAGAGCTTGGAGGTGTGATGGCTTCTCTTCACTCTCTGCGAGCAAATCCTTTCCTTCTCTGCATAAGGCCTCTGTGCCTGTTTTCCTCACTTTGCCCATCTGGGATTCCCAGTCTTGAGAACTCCAGGAAGTCTCCTTTCCTAGTGCTGGGACCTGTCCCAGGAATATCCCTTTCTGAGCAAAGATCAACTCAAAAGACCATGGCCTCTCTGTTCCATCCACTACCCTTGCAGCTTGTCTATCCTTTTACTTGGCCAGGCCTCAGCTGTTAGGCATGTTGGCCTTTGTCCTTTCAGAGCTTCCAGAGAAAATAGGGTTCTGTTGTAGAGCCATCACGCAAGGTATATGGGGTTAATGTACCGTTGGCAGGAGAGTGTGGGTAGGGAAGAGATTGCTCTCCCGCAAAATGCAAACACCTCAATCCTTGGCTTTGAATTCACTGCAAAGACATCCCATTCAGCCTATTACAGCTTCTGTTAAAGGCACATATATTTCTATTCTTTTGCACATGCTCACAAATCATAAAGTAACTGTATAGCTGCATTAACAGAAATCTAGGTTTTTATAAGTATTATAATGAACAGGAACAAAATCATCCCATCATCTACATAATCTTTTATAACATGGGCTTAGCTCTTACACTACCCTAAATTGTCTTGTTTACTTAGCAGCAAAGACACAATCATTACCAATTAATCTCTGGATCTTTCATTCTCAATAAGCCTGAACGTAAGTTCCACCAGTCCGTCGTCTTACACTCACCTGTCTTCTGTTACCTCTTGTCCCTAGAGGCAGTCAGTCTGCAATGCTTTATATAGAGTCCCTGTCCTGCTTCCTCTTTTTAAACGTGTTGACTTCATCCTCTTATGAAAAGATTTATGGCTAAGTCTTACAAATTATAGCAATAATCACAATAATTACAAATACTTTGAACTTATATAGGGCTTTTTACTCAAGAATGTTGGCATTTTGCAAACATTAATGAAACAGTTCCCTTCCAGACCTTGTAAGGCAAATCATAGTTCATAGATTCATGTTGATGATTTCAATCCAACATTTGCTTTTATTTGCACCAGTTTCTAGGAATAAAGGCAGGTAAGAAAAGGAAGGAAGGAAGGAAGGAAGGAAGGAAGGAAAGAAGGAAGGAAGGAAGGAAAGAAGGAAGGAAGGAAGGAAATGAATTCGGAATGTCAAAAACATAGTCTTGATCTGTATTTCAGGCAAGCAGAACCACACCTTAGACAGGCTGAATGATGCTCTTTTATATACGTCTAGTACATACAGTTTGTTCCTAAATGTCTACCTCAATAAATACTTTGAGAGGTTTTATACGAAGTCCAGGAAGGACTCTTTGCCCTTAGATTGCCCAAGAGATGAGTTTCATAACTAAAAGAGGCAACCCTTTCTACCACCAACCACACCCTTTGCCCCATCTCTACTGAATGACATGATTTTCCCAGAACACAGCCCCAACGTTTGCTCTATGCCTTCTTCCTACAGGCTCTTCCCCCCGTTTGAAATGCCCTTAAGGACAGGGACTTTGTCTCATTTGTCTTTATAACCCCACCACCTAACACCCTGCCTGACACATAGGAGATACTCAATAAAACCGGTGGAATAAATGGCTTGCTCATTGCTGATTTGTTTATAATCTGTCTCCTTTGCATCCCCTGCCTTCTCCCCCTGCCGCCACCCTGCCACAACTAGAATGTAAGCCCTGAGCAGTGACCTTGGCTGCTTCATTATGACTGAGTCCTCAGAGCCCAGATCAGAGCCTGGCACATTATGGGTGTTCGGTAAATGTCTGTTGAATCAGTCAGGGCATGCAGAATTCTTACAACCTCACCCAACAAGATTCAGATTGGGTCCCCAGCACCAGGTCCCGGGGTAAGCTTGCATTGCTCATGTCCCATGCAGCCCTGTGAATATTTCTATCACTGTACCTGTGACACTTTTATTTATTTTATTTTATTTTATTTTATTTTATTTTATTTTATTTTATTTTATTATTATTATTATTATTATTATTTTGTCTGGTCAGCCTGAAAACAACTTCAGAGCAAAGACTAGGTCTTTTTTCCTGTATCCCTTAAATGACACATAGGAGATATTCAATAAATGTTTATGGGAGGAATAAACAACTGAATTAAAGGATACTTATGACATGAGAAATCACTGACTGGGCATTTGCAGCTCAGATTTTGGGGATTAGGATTTTGTTGCTCTCTATCAATGGCTGAGATGATGAGGGAAGAATGCAGCGCCCTATGAGCAAGGATCCAGACCTGGACACACGGAGTTCCTGAACTTTAAATTTGGGGAGGAGGGTAGGAGAATGCGGGCCTCCTCTCTGTTGTTGGCAGAGGTGGAATAAAAAGCAGAGCAATAATGTGCCCCATTAAAACCCACATCCATACCCCAAACTGGAGCCCTCTCTCTTTTTTTTGTCTAGCACACACCAACAACTAAAATGTATTACAGCGTGAGGAAATGTCGGAATGCCCTGACCCCATCTGCAAAAGCACATGTCACCGGGGCTGATCTAACCAAGTGCCCATGTTCATGTCCTAGCCTGGGTGGTCAGCATGTTGCCAAGCAACAGCTCCACAGAATGATGCCTGCCTAAGCCTCAGGCTTATTCAGTCTTGGGCCAATCTCCATATGGACACTTCCTTCCAAAAACCTGGTGTACATCAGTAGGGATGGTGGTGGGAGTATCAAAAAAGCTTGCTGCACTTAGACTTAAGTGAGACTAAACAGAAACAGCTCAAGATATTCCCTGTCCTGCCTCAAGAGCCAGGGGAGCAGTGAGTGCCCTTACAATTCTGACCTGTTTTGTTTTGTTTTTTTTCTTTCCCATACCAGGCAATTCTGGGACACCAGCTGGGTGTCCTACAATTCAACTCAATCCTGACACTGTCTACCTGGAGACAACATCAGATCTCAGATTAACATCTCAGTCCTACGAGACTGCCCCCACTCCACGTCAGACACCAATCACAAGACCAGGTTGTCACCTGTGCTGCTGACTGACAGGTTATAAACCAGAGGTTCTGAAGACCTCTCCCTGGGGTCAATTAATTTGCTAATGGCTCATAGAACTCAGAGAAACTTTTTACAGTGACTAGATTTCTGGTTTGTTGTAAAAGGGTATAACTCAGGAATAGTCAGATGGAAAATATTCGTAGGGCGAGGTATGGGGACAGGATATGGACCTTCTGTGCTCTCTCCAGACACAGTACTGTCCCTGAATCTCCCTGTTCACCAACCCCCTCCTCTTGGGTTCTTATGGAGGCCTTACTTAGCCATGACTGATTAAATCACTGGCCATGGAGCTTGAATTCAATCTCCAGCCCCTCTGCCCTACCCAGAGGTTGGGGTGGGTGGGTGGGGACTGAAAATTCCAACCCTTTAATCACAAATTAGTGTCTCCCACCCCCCAACGCAGGCCCCACCCTCCAGAGCTTTCCAAAATCCACCTCGTTAACATAATAAAAGGTGCCTTTATTGTTCTTACGCCTTAGGAAATTCCAAGAATTTTAGGAGCTCTGTACCAGGAATAGGGATGAAGACCAAATACATATTTGTTGTTGTTGTTGTTGTTGTTGGCTGTTGTTGTTGTTTTAATAATCCAGTGATGTCTTTATAAGAATTGGAGGAGATACCAAGATGCATGCACACAGAGAAAAGGCCATTTGAGGACACAGCAAAAGGATAGCCATCTGCAAGCCAGGAAGTGAGGGCTCAAGAGGTCCAACACCTCGATCTTAGACCCTCCAAAATGTGACAAAATAAATGTATGTTGTTGGAACCTAAATGTATATTTCTTATTGCAAATCACAATAGCATACTCCCTCACCTCACTCCCACCCCAGCCTTATTTCACAGACACAGGATCTTCTCAGTTTGAGTGTGTGCCTTAAATGATTTTGGCTTTCTTACTCTTACCTTAAGGCTGAGTTCTGCAGAGTATCCCTCCAAAGGAACACAAATCAATTGATAAAAGCCCTGAAAACAAATAGATAGCTTTACAGGAAATTACACTGAGAGGTAGCAAAACGAGAATCATTCTGCACATCACCAAACTTCCTAAAAATCCTCTTTGCCTATCTATCTCTCCAAAGTTCCAGAACATGTCTGCTCCCAGCCATATTCTTCCTTCTCAGAATGTCTCCTAAACAATATCCTTTTCCCCATCCTTCTCTCCTCCTGGTACCTCTTGGTGTTTTCTAATAGCCCAGTAAAATAATAAATATTATAAGATTCTGCTGCATGTAGGTTGAAAGCATTTATTGAGCATATTGTGGAGTGTTCTGATTGGATGAGGGCTGGGCAACACGGTGGTGAAAGAATTCACCCAACGCAGAACAAAGGAGATAGAAGTTTATTGAATACACTGCAAGGGAGCCATGGGCAGGACAGCAAAGGAGAGACTGTCTGCCAGGAGGAGGTGGTGAGGGGCCCCAGATATAGGATGGGGTAAGGGGGTTTGGAGGCATATGGAATTTTCCCTTTTTGGGTAATCTTAGGAACTGTTCCTGGTTGTAATTGGCCAGTTAGGGCCTCTGGCGATTTCAAGGTAGGTTGCTCAATGAGTCTGTTTGCATCAGTTCCGTCACTGTGGGCCCTTTTGCCTTGATCAGGTTTCCATTGCTAGAGTCTGCCTAAAAGTGGCCTCTGCACATCTCAGAATCAGTTACAAATGTCATCTCTTTTACTCCTTACTTAAACATCTGAGTTGACAGATGAGGAAAGTACCTTGCTTGGGAATGGATGGACTGAGTTAAGAGCCTAGCTTCTCTTTTCCCCGGACGCTGCCTAAGGTAGCATTCTCTTCATAAATTCTGGGCCATCTCTTTTAGGCGGGTGTTTCCCAGACTCCTGTTTCTTCGGCCTCCTGTCCTGCTCAGTGTTTAACCTTTCAACCACCTTCAGTCCTGAGTAGAGCTATTGTCTTTGGTTGTTATTCATGTCTCTGAGAAATGGCTTCTCATGGACCTTGCCAATTCTGTGATGACTTCCAACTCCTCTCTGCTGTACCTGGGTCCTCCAACCCTAAGAATCCTAGTGGTCTAAGGGAGCATTGTCCATCAACCCTCCTGGACACTGCAGAAAAATGACAGATTTATGTTTTAAAAGTATGCTCTGGCTGCCAATTAGATTGGAGGTGAACAAGAGTTGAGATATTGCAGAGGACCACATGAGAGATGGTGGTTGCCCTAGGATGTGCATTAAGAGGGAGAACTACACACAGAAGATAAGGCTAAAGAGAGAAGGCATAAGCAACTAGCAGATGGTGCTAGGTCTGGAATGTTAGAAATGGAGCAGCTTTGTGAAAGACTAAGAACTGGGTTTTGGACATTGGAATTTTGCAGCATGATTTTTCCCAAGAACTGCCTCCATCTTCGGTTCTCTTACAACACAGGTGAGGATCATGAAAGTAGCCATTTGTAACTTGACCCTGCCTCTTAGCCATAGTCCCTTGGACCAGGGATGGGAAAATAACCTGAGCTGGACCAGAAGGCAACATGGAACCAAGAGAGAGATGTGGTAATTTCTCTCCAAATTGCTGAAACCAAGGACATGTAGATTTGACATCTGTTAGTAGTTTAGAACAGGGGTGGGCATAGTGCAGCCCAGGGGCCACCGCTTGTTTTATAAATTAAATTTTATTGGAATACGCCATGGACATTCATTTACATACTGTCTATTACTGTTTTTATGCTACAATGGTAGAGGTGAGTATTTGCGACAGAGACCACATGGCCCATAAGTCTACCTGAGCCTTTAAGAAAAAGCTTACCAACCCCTGGTCTAGAATATCCATTTGGTCTGAGGAACTAAAACAAAAAAAGCAGCTAGAGAGAAAAATGAAGTAGCTGCACAGGAGGAATGAAGGAATAACTGAAGAGAGTCCTGACAACGTGCCTAATGACCTTGAGGTCCAACCACAGTCCTGTCCTCAAGTTCGGTCGAGACACCTTAATTGAATTATGTGAACTACCTCTTATTATTTAAAGGAGATTGAGTTAGGATAATGGTATCTGCAACTAAACGGTACTATTATTTAATTTACCCACTTATTCATCTCTCATTTATTCATTCAAAATTTTTATAAAGAGCTTATTCTGTGTCAGGCACAATGCTGGGAATGGGCCACACAGTGGTGAACAGCACAGCTATGGCCCCTGCCTTCATAAAGCCTCTATTCTAATATAATGAGCTAGGTTGCTGGTGCCTGTGAGACATCCAAGTAAAGATGTCACAGTGGCATTTGGACCTCAGAAGTGAGGCCTGGATTGACAACTATAAATTTGGGAGTCATTGCCATACAGAGGGAAGTAAAGTCAGGGAAATAGAAGGCAATGCCTAGGAAGAAAGTGTCAAGTGAGAATTGCAGTATGCCCTTAACAGTCCCTGAGGAACCCCAATATTCAGGGATTGAGTAGAGGAAAAACAGCTAGAAAAGGAGCCCAAATAGGAGAGACCATAGAGGAGGAGAAAACCAGTAGATTATTGTTAAAAAGAAACAACAGGTCCAAAATGGAGTGACTTATGTTAAGCCCCACCAAAACTTAATACCTAACCTGACTGCAGTTTCAGCCTCTCCCAGGAGTGGAATTTTAAACCAACCATTCTGGAATTTCCCTGATCAACACTAGTGGGTCATCTGCACGATAAGACCCCCTGCTCTTTTCACTTAGGGAAGGTGACCTGGCCTTTTTGTTTTTTTCTTTTGCTAATTATTTCCTTGTCCCACCTCTTTCTGCCTATCTGCTTTTTATCTGCTTTCCATTTTATGCAACTCCTCAGAGCACACTTCTATTTGTCAGAGAGAATGCTGTCGGATTCATGAATTGTTGAATAAAGGTAATTAGATCTTTACATTTACTCAGTTGAATTTTTGTTCTTCAACAGTATGATATCACAGAAGCCCAGGAGTTGGTGGTATCTTTGTCAAATGCTGTTGAGAAGACGAGGCTGAAAAGAGATTATTGCATTTAGCCACATGGAAGTCACTCAATACCAGGCAAGAGTGATCTTGATACAGGTGTACCAGGATTTATTCTGTTGTAAGTAACTGAAAATTTGACTCAATAAATATTTATTAACTTACATAACAGGACGCTCAGAGGTAGGCTAAGTTTCAGAGATGGTTTGATTCAACAGTTCAACAATGTCATTGTGTACCTGGAATTCTTTTTTCCCTTCATTCTGCTTTCTTTCTTCCTTCTTCTTTTTTTAAATTGGAATAGAGTTGACATACAATGTTACAGTTGTTTCAAGTGTACAACGTAGTGATTCTCTACACATTAGGCTATGCTCACAAGCGTAGCTACACCTGTCACCACACAACACTATTACAATACCATTGACTATATTCCCTAGGCTACGCTTTCATCCCTGTGACTCACTCACTTCATAACTGCAAGCCTGTACCTCCCACACTCTTCTTCACCCATTTTGCCCATGCCTCCACACCCCAACCCTCTGACAACCATCAGTTTGTTCTCTGTATTTATGGGTCTGTTTCTGCTTTTTTGTTTGTTCTTTTGCTTTGGGTTTTAGATTCCACATATAAGAGAAATCATATGGTATTTGTCTTTGTCTGGCATATTTCACTTAGCATAATATCCCTAGCTCCACCCGTGTTGTCACAAATGGCAAGATCTCATTCTTTTTTGTGGTTGACTAATATTCCATCGTGTGTGTATACATACACACGTACACACACAAATACACACATCACATCTTCTTTATCCATTCATTTATCAATGAACACTTAAGTTGCTTTCATGTCTTGGTTGTCTAAAATAATGCTGCAATAAACATAGGGGTGCTTTATATCTTTACAAAATAGAGGTTTCATTCTCTTTGGGCAAATATCCAGTACTCCACTTTGCTTTCTTCAGTGTCAAATTCGTCCTAATGCTTTCCCTCCCCCTACTCACCACCCAAGATGGCTTCCAACAATTCCCAGGGTTCATACTTTCTCATTCAAATCTAGAGGAGAGAGAGAATCACTTAGCAACTTTCTCTGAAAAGTGAGATGAGGTGGTAACTGGACTGAGGTGTAGAGGAAAAGGGGGAGTATTTATTATTTACTTGGACAACAGGGACTATGAAGACATCTCTGAACACTAAGAGGAGGGACCCAGCGGAGGAAGAACTTGAAAATGCATCAATGGGAGTAAGGGAGTAAGAAATGGAGCAGTTGTCTTGAAGATGAGTGAGAGTAGCATCCTGACTTCATGCCAGGGTTTGGTTGGTTTTTGCTGGGAAAGGAAAGCAGCATGACTGAGAGGAAGGACTTTGAGATCCCAGGGCTCTGGGTGAACTTTGGCAAGTTGATCTCTTTGAGCCTGTTTCCTTGGCTGTTAAAATGGTGGTAACCTCATAGGGAGCTTTTAAGCATTAAATGAGATAACGCTTGTAAATGACAATGGTATTTTTAGCATTCTTTAGACCTTCTCCTTTGCAGCTCCAATCAACACCACCAATTCATTTTAAGCTAGGGACAAACATCTGGACATAGCAACCTCCTAAAGAAAAGGAGGAGGGAAAAGGGAGAACGACTGATATTAATTTATATTTGTAAGGCCTTTTTCATCTAAGAACTTCCAAATTACTTACCAAGGAATCTTTGACTAAGTCCTGTGGAACTTTTCGAGGTGGCAATTAAGCAAGTCCTGCTCACAAGGAGATTGGCTGCCAGCAATGCTGTCAGCAGCGTCCTCTTCCCAGATAAAGGAGGGGCCAAGATGTCTTTATGCCTTAACCATTTTTGACAGCTTTACTAGGCCATGGGCAGTTCTGGCCACAGATGCCAGAAAAGGAAGATGCCAGGCAGAAGGACCTGAGAAAGGGCCTTCAATGCTGGCTTTGGACACCACTGACTTGCTATACTTTATTGTGGAAATCACAGAACTTCTTGCCTACTTAGGTTTCTTTTGATGAAGCAAGAAAAAAGGCCTACAAAACAAAACAGTTGAACAAAGCCTTCCTCCTACTTAGCTCACTAGAATGAGTTTGATTGTTTTAGGTGTGCACAGAAATATGGGGTGTAATTTTTTGAGTTATCTCAGTCGTAGGGTGTTGCTACTGGCATCCGGTGCCCCTCTGAGAAATGCTGTTGACTTCATTCAGCAGGGGCTTCAACTGTGCCGGTCCTTTCAGTTTCCTGCTATTGTCCCTGTTCAAGTCCTGAAATGCTCCTGGTGGCCTCTTACAAGACGTAGCTGGATGGGACAGATGCTGCAGTGTGTTCTGCTAATGTTTTCTAGGGGAAAATTGGCAGCTTTTCTTGCCCTCCCCCGAGGCTGGTCCTAGACACAGGTTTGGGGTACAGTCTCACAGCATGTACCCAGTACACAGAATATGGCATACACTCACTTGGTAAGCAGGCCCAAGAGGGTTTTTCTGTTTCCATATCCTGGAAACCTTTGTAGTATTTTAATGAGACCAAAGCACAAAACTGATCTGATCTGATGTCACCTATAGAACCTTTATATTCATTTGAAGAGACCCTAGAATCCATAGAAACCTTATCATTGCTCTTCACCATACATTAGCTGAAACATCAGGAACAATAAAATCTATGCAATTTCTTTTCATACACTGAACACAGAATTTATGGATTTCTTTTTCTATTTCTTTTCACACTGTATGATGCCATTCTTAGAAACAAAATTCTGTGTCATGCCAAGCATTATCATTGCATAAGACCACATCTCCTAGTTTTCATTAAAGTCAATGAAGGGGGGCACCTGGGTGTCTCAGTCAAACATCTGCCTTTGGCTCAGGTCATGATATCGGGGTCTTAGGATCGAGCCTTGTGTGGAGCTCCCTGATGAGCGGGGAGTCTGCTTCTCTCTCTCTCTCTGCCCCTGCCCCCTGCTTATGCTCTTGCTTTTTGTCTCAAATAAATAAATAAAATGTTTTTAAAAAAAAAATCTTAAAAATAAATAAATAAATGAAGTCAATGAGGGAAAGCAATGATTGAAATTTCAGCGTAAAAGGAGTTTAACTACGTAAAACCATCAGACGGAAAAAGGTGCCATGTCTAAATACACTGCTGGTTGCTGCAAAGACCATTCAAAATCTTGCTGCTATTTTTTTGTGGGATTGTTGGAGAAGAAGTAGATTGATTACCTCTTGCTCATGAGAAACTTCCTGCCAGATCCGGGGTTCAGAGAGAGTTGTCTTATTCTTAATAATCAAATCCCAGTTCATTGAGAGATTTTATCTGTTTGTCTTTTTCTGGGGGAAAAAAATCCTCTGTTGTGTATTCCTATTTTGTATCTTTGGCTTGACACATCCCTGAATTGTGAAATTCCCTTGTGTGTTGAGAACAATGATTTAATACCAGTTTATAAATGTGTGGGTAATTATATAAATTTAGACATGTAAACACACACATCTTATATTGGCCTTCCCCTTACAACTAATAACATCTCCAAGAGAAATCCTTTTCGATTGTCACATGAGCCTGAAACTACTTTTGCCTGAAAGCACTGGGGAGATCATCTATGAATGAAGGCAGGCTCTTTAATATGTTTTTAGTTTCTTCTGGTTTATGAAGAAAAAGAATGGACATTTGAATGATGAACCTGGTACAAGTTTTTTGTGTATTTTCAGTTTATATTCATACGATGCCTTTTCTCTAATGAGTGTGAAATAAAACATTGACCCCGTGTAACAATGACAACAAAATACAACACAAAATCAAGGCAAAAAGTCAATGCCTGGGCTAGCTTTGGAGATAGGCAATTCCAGGAAGCAAGTAACAACCTTATTCCTTCCAAACTATTGCTGTCCACCGATTAAACAAATGTCTACTTAGTGCCCACAATGGGCCAGCCACTGGGCTACATGCCAGGAATAAAAATAAGATCACGGCCCTCAAGAAGATCACCTCCAGATAGTTTACATGCATTTTTCTAATTTCTGTTGTGCAAAGGAGCTAAATTGATGGCTCCTCCTGAAGCCACATTAAACCTTTCATATGCTGATCATAAAACTCCATAGAATCCATCAGCAAGCCAGCAACAAAATGATGAGGTAATGCTAAGTAAATGTTTTATTGTCCACAGGCATGGAAGAGTGAGACAAATAAAACTGTCTTATCCAGGAACCAATAAAGCTCTTAGATGCTGTAACTCATGCAATTTGTTTAAAATATCCCAAATATGGGAAAATGCCCAAGGGATCACTCAGTCATACCTCACAGTTGTAGATTACTTCCCAGGGTATAAGGTACTTTCACATGTAAGGGCATAACCATTACCCATATTTTACAGATGAGCAAACCATGAAACTCAGTAATTGAATGACCTATCCGGGTTACCAAATTAGCAAGGGGTCAATGGTCGATTAAGGTAGACTTGTTTTCCTTCAATTTTTTTTTTTTTTTTTGTCTTGTAACTCCGCAGAGAACATAGGGCTCCTCTCTTAAATTTAGTGGGATCTCTGGGGAGTACCGTGGTTTGGGAACCAGCATCAGTTAAGGCCACAAAAGGTTGCTTTTTATGTGGGCAAAAAGGCCCACCATGATATAGAGGTGATTGTCTTCAGATGGTGCCTGGGGTCCCAGGGATAGGATGTACCCCCAATAAGGCTGGAGAGATTGCCATTGCCTCAGGTCAGGAAATGGAGCTGTGTGTCCCATACCTTGGGGATTTGCATTCAGGAATGGAGGAGATTGGATGCTCTGTGTAGCTTCTGTAGGAGAGCATGGAGCTCCTGTGGTTAATACCTGAAATCAGATGATGGGGGAAGCCCAGATCATGGAGTCATTAATACCAGGTCAAGGATGACTCTGGAAATTCTGAAATGGAGGCTTATCTCAGTAGCAGGATTTGGTGCCTTGGGAAGCAGAGGCCTGAGTCACAGAAGCTCATTAGCTGCCAGTAATTCAAAGCCATCTTGGGTCTCTTTAATAATGGCCACTTGACTTATCATAAGGAATAAGGAAATCCTATAATTCATAGATAGTCCTTTGAGATATAACGGTCCGATATCTATGTCAGAAAGAGCCTGTTCAAGATTGGCTAGGGCTTCCTATCTCACTGGCTCTGAATTAACCTTAATTCAGGATGAGACATGTCAATTGGCTGTTATGTCTTATGAACCCCAAATTAATAATTTATTATGGATCCCCTAGACTTGTGGAAATGAGTGTAATTATATTGTTTAATTCTATTTGGTTCTTCTTTATACCTTTTCTTTTTTCTTTTTTCTTTTGCTGAGACTCTTTTTTCACTTTTTTTCAAGGAGGTTCCATGCCCAGCATGGAGCCCAATGTGGGACTTGAATTCACAACCCTGAGATCATGACCTGAGCTGAGATCAGGAGTCAGATGCTTAACTGACTGAGCCACCCAGGCCTCCCAGACTCTTTCCATTTGTTTTAGATGTGTTTGTAATTGGTGAAGCATTTAGAAATCTTTGTCAGATAAGTCTAACAATCTCTGTCCCCTGTATATTGGCATCTCTTGATTGTCTTTTTGCATTCAGCTGGAGATATTACTGGTTCTTGGAATCATGAGTGATTTTCAGTTGAAACCTGGACATTTGAGGTACTGCGTATGAAACTCTGGTTCTTATTTAAACCTGTTTTAACTGGCTTCCTCTGACATTGCTACAAAAGGCAAAGGGGGGAGGTGCCATTTTATTACCACTAGGTGGGGATGGAAGCCCAGGTCCCCCACTGTCGGTGTAAGGCTGTCAGGTAAGGTTAACCAGCCACCTTGCTCAGCCCTCGTCCTCGTATCCATGTGCCCTCTAGAGACGATCCATGACCACACAGCACAATTCCCATTGGTGGTATTTGTGTGGTCACTCATTCCCCTTCTACTCTCAAAGATGGAGGTCCAGGGAAGCTTAGGTACCAAAGTATTAAATAAAGATTGTATTAAGCCACAAATGTGGTCATGGAGGTATTTAGAAATCACTTAGAAGAAGTTGGGGCTTCCCAGCAAGGCCTAGAGAATCTTCCCAATCACTTACAAGAAACCTGCCAAAAGCTGATGAGTGGTGGTTCTTAACGGGGAAATTATGCCAAATTTGGCCGACTTTATGATATGGATCCCTAGCAAAAATCAGGGATGTTCTGTTTAAAAACTATGTATATATAGTTTTATTTAAAGTGCACACAAAAAAATTCGTTAACCCCCCTATTGGCTTATAAATCGTGAAATGTATCCTGTCCCGTACATACTAAAGGCCATTTTAAAGTTCCTGGTTATGAGCTTATTACTATCGCTCTAACCGCTGACTCCCTGGATCAGAACCCCTCAGGCCGAATCTACAGCTTCTAGCACTCACCATAGTTTATATTCCTCCTGGAATTTAGACATTAAATTATCTAATTAACACCTTTTTGTTTCCAAGTCTAAACTCGAAATACTCTTGTAGCTCTACTATCAAGAAGCAAAGAACCAGGATCTTTGCTCAACAGCTTCCCACCACGTGATTCTGAGTCTCTTCCTTGGTCTGTGAAATGGGAATAAAAACAGTACCTATTTCATAGGGTTGTTGTGGGAATTCTTTGAGAGAAAATATTTGTAAGATGTCAGCCCAATGTTAGCACAGTTAACATCACAATGCCCGGCATATAAATATTAGTTGTATTTTTAAAAAGAATCTAACAATCGTTAAGTTTTGCAAAGATCTAATTGGCTTTATTCAACAATTCGTGGATCACGCAGCATCCAATCTAACAGATAGGAAAGAGTTCAAAGAGCTGTACCAGGTGAGAGATTTTTATGGACCAAAGTGAGCAGCAACAAGGAAGTTATACCGGGCATTTGCTGGCTGGTTAAAGCAGGGTTATCCCTTTTATGGAACAAAGGGAAGAATCCGAGCCAGGTCAGGTAACTTGTGCCGAGCAGGCAAGCACTGTTTGGTTTTCCAATGCCTTCCTTTCCTGGGTGAGCTAGGCATAGAAACTTAGTTAAGTTGTGGCCTGCTGACATTGGGCTTAGCACCAGCAATTCCATCTTGGACCTAATCTAGTTACTTTAACAGTTGTTATGTCTAAGTACATTGTTGGAAAGGCTAAATAGTATGTAAATAATAAGAGCAGAGCAGTGCATAATATTTATGTATACATATATGCATATATGTGTGTGTGTGTATATATATATTCTATTTCTTTGGAGCAGTGGTTTTCAGTGGCTGCTCATGAAAATTGCCTGGGGAGCTTTAAAAACATCTGATGCCCGTGTCACATTCTAGGTCAATGACATCAGAATCTCTGGGGGTGGGCCCAGGCATCAGTACCTTTTGAAGTTCCCCAGCTGTGGGTAGGCTCCAAGGACGCCTCCCAAAGAAGTCCACATCCTAATCCCTGGAACCTGTGACCTGTGTTCTGCTTGTATGCTACCCAGCAGAAGGGAATCAAGGTAGCAGATGGAATTATAGTTGCTGATCAACTGACCTTAGATAGGTAGACTAGCCTGGATTATCCAGGTGGGCCCAATGTCATCACAAAGCCCTTTAAAGGTGGAAGAGGGAGGCGGAAGAAAGATGTCGGAGCAACATGATGTGAGGCTTCGCCAGCCACGGATGCTTTAGAAGATGGGGGACGGGGCCACCAGCCGGGGAATGAGTCAGCCTTGAGAAGCTGGAAAAAGCAAGAAAATGGATTCTTTATAGGGCCTCTGGAAGGACATTGGCCTTGTTGACACGTGGATTTTAGCTCAGTGAGTCCCATTTCTAACTTCTGACAGCCCAGAACGGTAAGGTAATAGAGTTGTTGTTTTCGGTCACCGTGCCTGCGGTAACTTACAGCAACAACAGAAGCGGATACGTGCAGCCAAGGTTAAAGAGCCAGAGCTGCAGTTTCCATTGGCCCTCGGCCATCATTTGCCAAAATCTTTTCTCTGATCTTTCTAGATGTGGCTTTGCCTGAGAGGAAGGGATTTGTCTCAACTGTCTCCAGTTCTCCTTTTCTATTTTTTTTTCCTAAATTTTTTAAATTGATATTTAATTTACATATAGTATTGCGCAAGCGTAGGGCGTAGGTGTTGATTTGATAGGTTTATAGATTGCAATATGATTACTACCATAGTTTTACCTAAAACCTCTGTGATGTCACATACTTACCATTTGTTTTTTATGGTGAGAACAATTAAGATCTAGTCTCTCAGCGATGTTGAAGTATATAGTACAGTCTTGGTGACTATAATTGCTATGCTGTGTGTTAGATCTTCAGAACTTATTCATCTTGGGGTTGTGCCCTTTGTGCCCTTGAACAACATCTCCCCAATTCCCCCAGTCCCTGGTAACCACCATTCTATTCTGTTTCTAGGAGTTTTTGTTTTGGATTCCACATATAAAAGATATCGTACAATATTTGTCTTTGTCTGACTTACCTCAGGAAGCATAATGCTCTCAAGATCATCCGTGTTGTCCAAATGGCAGAATTTCCTTCTTTCTAATGGCTAAGGAATGTGTGTGTGTGTGTGTGAGAGAGAGAGAGAGAGATCTAATTTATCCACGTATCTATTGACAGAACTTAGGTCATTTCCATAACTTGGCTATTGTGAATAATGCTGCAATAAGCATGGGAGTGCAGATATCTTTTTGACATCCTGCTTTAATTCCTTTGGATATATACCTAGAAGCAGGATTTGTAGGTCATGTGGCACTTCTATTTTTCTTTTTTTTTTTTTAAAGATTTTATTTATTCATGAGAGACACAGATTGAGAGAGAGGCAGAGGGAGAAGCAGGCTCCCCATGGAGCAGGGAGCCCAAAATGGGGCTCCATCCCAGGACCCTGGGATCATGACCCAAGCCCAAGACAGACACCCAACTGACTGAGCTGCACAGGTGCCCATATTTTTCTTTATTTTTTAAAGTAGGCTCCACACCCCGTGTGGAGCCCAATGCAGGGCTCGAACTCATGACCCTGAGATCAAGACCCGAGCCAAGATCAAGAGCTGGACACTGAACCAACTGAGCCACCAGGTGCCCCGATAGTTCTATTTTTAAATAAAACTTTTTTTTTGAGGAAACTGAATACTGTTGTCCATAGTGGCTACTCCAATTTACATCAACACTGCACAAGGGTTCCCTTATCTCCACATCCTTGCCAGCACTTGTTATCACTTGTCTTCTTGATGATAGTCATTCTAGCAGCTGCGACGTGATGCCTCCTTGTGGTTTATTTTGTTTTCAGTTCATCTTTATTTTTCACTGAAGTACAGTTGACACACAATGTTACATTAAATTCAGGTGTACAACATATTGACTGAACAAGTCTATACCTACACTCGCCACATGCATAGCTACCATCTGTCCCCATACAACACTGTTACAATACCATTGACTCTATTTCCCATGCTCTACCTTTTATCCCCATGACTTATTCATTCCATCTCACTGTGGTTTTGATTTGCATTTCCCTTATGATTAGTAATGTTGGGTATCTTTTCATGTACTTGTTTGCCACTCTGAATGTGTTTCTACTGTTCAATCACTCTATTTTTAAATTGGATTGCTTGGGGGGGTTGTTTGTTACTGAGTTGTATGAGTTTTTTTCATATTTTGATATTAACCCCTTATCCAATATGTTTGCAAATATTTTGTCCCATTCCATAAGTTGCCTTTTCATTTTATTAATGATTTATTTTGCTGTGCAGAAGCCTTTGAATTTGATGTAGTCCCACTTATTGATTTTTGCTTTTGTTGCTTATGTTTTTGGTGTCTTAGTCAAATAAATCATTGTCAAGACCAATGTCAAGAAAAATTTTTCCTGTTTTCTTGGAGTTTTATAGTACCAGGTCTTACATTTAAGACTTTCATCTCTTTGGGGTTTATTTTGGTGTGTGGTGTAAGATAAGGGTCCAATTTCCTTTTTCTGCGTGTGGTTGTCCAGTTTTCCCAACACCATTTGTTGAAGAGACTATTCTTTCCCCATTCTTGGCTCTTATGTCAAATACTAGCTGATCGCATATGCAGGGTTTTATTTCTTAGCTCTCTATTCAATTCTATTGGTCTAGTTGCTTATTTTTATGCCAATACCATACTGCTGTAATTACTAAAGCTTTGTAGCATAGTTTGAAATAAGGAAATGTGATGCCTCTAGCTTTGTTCTTTCTCAAGACTGCTTTGGCTATTCGGGGTCTTCTGTGGCTCCATACAAATTTTAAGATTTTTTTTTTCTGTTTCTGTGAAATATGCCATTGGTATTTTGATAGGAATTGCATTAATTGCAATTAATTAATTGTAAATGGATGGTATGGACATTTTTTTAAAAGTAATCAGTCAAGCAGAGAAAGACAATTATCATATGATTTCTCTCATCTATGGAACATAAGAACTAGGAAGATCAGTAGGGGAAGAAAGGGATAAAGAAAGGGGGGGTAATCAGAAGGGGGAATGAAGCATGAGAGACTATGGACTCTGAGAAACAAACTGAGGGCTTCAGAGGGGAGGGGCGTGGGGGAATGGGATAGGCTGGTGATGGGTAGTAAGGAGGGCACGTATTGCATGGTGCACTGGGTGTTACACACAACTAATGAATCATCGAACTTTACATCAGAAACCAGGGATGTACTGTATGGTGACTAACATAATATAATAAAAAACATTAACAAAAAAAGTAATCTCCACACCCATTGTGAGGCTCAAACTCATAACCTCAAGATCAAGAGTCACATGCTCTACCAACTGAGCCAGCCAGGCGCCCTGGGTAGTACGACCATTTTAACAGTTCTTTTAATGCATGACCATGGGAATATCTTTCCATCTGTTTGTGTCTTCAGTTTTTCTCATCAAAGTTTTATGGTTTTCATTGTACAGATTTTTCACTTCCCTGGTTAAATTTATTCCTTAAGTGTTAGTTTTTGATACTTTCCTCTCATTTTTGATTTCTAGTTTCATACCATTGTGGTTGGAAAAAAATAATTGGTATGATTTTAATCTTAAATTCTCTAAGACTTGTTTTGTGGCCTAACATATAACCTATCCTGGAGAATATTCTTTGTGCCCTTGAGAAGAATATATATTCTTTTACTGTTGGATGGGATGGTCCATAAATGTCTTATGAGTCCATTTGGTTTAATATATGGCTATGGCTATAGTCCAGTGTTTCCTTGTTGATTTTTTTTTTTTTCTGTCTGGATGATCTATCCACTGCTGAAAGTGGGGTATCGAAGTTCTCTATTATATTGTTGTCTATTTCTCCCTGAAGATTTGTTAATGTTTGCATAATATATTTAGGTGCCCCAATGTTGTGTTCATATACACTCATGATCTTGATAAATTGACCCCTTTATTATATAATATTCTTTATCTCATGTTACCTTTTTTGGCTTAAAGTCTATTTTGTGTAATACAGATATAGCTACCCTTGTTTTCTTTTGGTTTCCACTTTCGTGGAATATCTCTTTCCATCTCTTCATTTCAAACCTATGCATGTCCTTAAATCTAAAGTGAGTCTCCTGTAGACAGGATGTAGTTGGGTCTAGTTTTTGTCTTTGCCTTTTTTTTTAATCCAGATTTTTGATTGGTGAATTCAATCTGTTTACATCTGCAGTAATTACCGATATGTAAGGAAGGACCTTTGACTACCATTTTATTAAATTGATCTATGGCTGTTTTGTAGTTCCATTGTATCTTTTTTCCCCCTTGTTTCTGCCTACCTTTGTAAACTGGCGATTCCATGGTGGTATACTCTGTTTCCCCTTTCTTTAACTTTTATGAATCTACTCTAGGTTTTTGTTTTGTGGTTACCATTGTTAATCTTAAAAATAAAACTGCCAGTTATTTTACTAGCAAAAAGGGGTTTATTGGGGAGTAGCAGAAAATTGCAATCTAAGACAAGCAAACTATGGTAAGCCATAGGCAAGCCCACATAACAAAGTAAAGAAAATGTCCTTTTATAGACATAAGGGAGAAGCTGGGTGTGCTGTAATGAAAAGTCCATTGGAGTAAACTGGGAGCTTGAAGTGTAGTGGTTTTTCATGGTCTGAGTTGCGATTGGCTGGGGTATTGCTGGGGGAGGAGAACCTTTCTTCCTCCAGCTGAAATAAAGGAGTAGCTGAAACCAACTGTTTAGTCTCCTCCTATGGGGTGTGCAATCAATGGTGAGTGGTAGTTTTTGAGAGCTCCCCCTGCTGGCTTCCCTACTGCTTTTTTTTTTTTTTTTAAGATTTATTTATTTATTTGTTTGTTTGTTTGTTTGTTTGTTTGTTTGACACAGAGAGAGAGAGAGAGAGGGAGACAACCAGAGAGAAGGAACACAACCAGGGGAAGCGGGAGAGGAAAAAGCAGGCTCCCGGCAGAGCAGAGAGCCCGATGCAGGGCTTGATCCCAGGACCCTGGAATCACGTC
This sequence comes from Ursus americanus, assembly GCF_024610735.1. Lineage (NCBI taxonomy): Eukaryota > Metazoa > Chordata > Mammalia > Carnivora > Ursidae > Ursus > Ursus americanus. The sequence goes on along the minus strand of NC_142133.1, from coordinate 10,582,570 downwards.
CTGAGCCGAAGGCAGATGCTTAACTGAGCCACCCAGGCACTCCTCCCTACTACATTTTAAATGAGGCATCTTTATTTTCACACCATGAAGCTTACAGAAAACATCTTACAAGTAACCGTTCATTTTAAGCTGATAGCAACTTAACTTTGATCACATATAAAAGGTCTACTCTTTTATCCCCACATTTACATTTTTATGTCACAATTTACCTCTTTTGGTATTGTGTATTTGTTAACTAGTAATAGTAGCTATGGCTATTTTTTTTTTTTTAAGATTTATTTATTTGAGAGAGAGCAGGAGAACACGGGCTGGGGCAGGGCAGAGGGGGAGTGCGGAGTGGGGGAGCTGGTGGAGAAAGTCTTAAGCAGACTCCTCACTGAACATAGATCCTGACCCTGGGCTGGATCTCCCAACCCCGAAATCACAATGTGAGAGGAAACCAAGAGTCAAAGCTGGAACCGACTGCACCACCCAGGTGCCCAACTATAGTTATTTAATACCCTTTTCCTTTAACCTCTATATTGTTGGTAACTTGTTGTCACATGATCCTATTACAAAATTAGAGTTTTCTAAGTCTGACTGTATATTTACCTTTACCAGTGTGTTGTGTACACTCATATGTTTTCATGTCACCAGCATCTTTTAATTTCAGCTTGAACTTTCAACATCCCTTGTAAAGTAGATGTAATAGTGATGGACTACCTCAGTTTTTGTTTGGGAAAGACTATTACTTTTTCTTATGGAAGTAGCTGACCCACAATATTATATTAATTTTAGGTTTACGACATAGTGATTAAACAATTCTATATATTACTCAATGCTCACTGTGATAAGTGTAGTCACCACCATCTGTCACCATATAAAGTCATTACAATATTATCGACTATATTCCTGGTGTTGCGCTTTTCATCCCTGTAACTTATTTTATAACTGGAAGTTTGTATCTCTTACTTTCACCTACTTTGCCCATTTCCCCATCCCCCACTCTGGCAAACATCAGTTTGTTCTCTGTATCTAGGAGGCTGTTTTTGTTGTTTGTTTGCTCATTTGTTTTGTTTTGTTTAGGTTCCATGTATAAATGAAATTATATAGTATTTGGGGTGCCTGGGTGGCTCAGTCGTTGAGCGTCTGCCTTCAGCTCAGGGCATGATCCCAGCGTTCTGGGATCGAGCCCCACATCAGGCTTCTCTGCTGGGAGCCTGCTTCTTCCTCTCCCCCTCCCCCTGCTCGTGTTCCCTCTCTCGCTGGCTGTCTCTATCTCTGTCAAATAAATAAATGAAATCTTCAAAAAAAAAAAAAAGAAATTATATGGTATTTGTTCCTCTCTGAGTTATTTCACTTAGCATAATACCTCCTAGTCCATCCAGGTTGTCAGAAATGTTGGCCCATGTTCAAGGGATTACGGTCCATTTTCTTCTAGAAGTTTTATGGTGTCAGATTTCACATTAAGATCTTTAACCCATTTTGAGTTTATTTTTGTGTATGGTATAAGAAAGTGGTCCAGTTTGTTCTTCTGCATGTAACTGTCCAATTTTCCTAGCACCATTTATTAAAGAGACTGTCTTTTCCCCCATTGTATATTCTTTCCTCCTTTGTCATAGATTAACTGACCATATAAGTGTGGGTTCATTTCTGGGTTCTCTATATGTTGTTCCGTTGATTTGTGTATCTGTTTTTGTGCTAGCACCATATTTTGATTACTATAGCTTTGTATTATAGCTTCAAATACGAAGCTGGAGCTTTGTTCTTTCTCAAGATTGCTTTGGCTATTCAGGGTCTTTTGTAGTTCCATATGAATTTTAGGATTATATGCTGTAGTTCTGTGAAACTACATGTTTCAAACCAGTGTTACTGATATCATGATAGGGATTGCATTGACTCGGTAGATTGTTTTGGGTAGTATATCCAGTTTAACAATATTCTTCCAATCCATTAGTGTGTATATCTTTCCATTTGTTTTTGTCATCTTCCATTTCTTTCATCAATGTCTTATGGGTTTTCAGAGTACAGTTTTTTCACCTTCTGGGTTAAATTTATTCCTAGGTATTTTATTCTTTCTGGTACAGCTGTAAATGGGATAGTTTTCTTCATTTCTTTTCTGTTATTTTGTTAGTATAGAGAAGTGCAAGGATTCCTGTATAAGAATTTTGTGTCCTCCAACTTTCCTGAATTCATTTAGTCTAATTTTTTGGTGGTGTATTGAGGGTTTTTATATATATAGTATCCTGTCATGCATGAATAGTGACAGTTTTACCTCTTCGTTACCAACTTGGATGCTTTTTATTTCTTGTCTGATTGCTGTGGCCAGAACTTCCTGTGCTATGTTGAATAAAGTAGGAAGGGTATACATTCTAGTTCTTGATATTAGAGAAAAGCTCACAGTGTTTGACTAATGAGTATGATATTAACTGTGGGTTTGTCATATATGGTTTTACTATCTTAAGGTATGTTCTGTCTACACCTACCCCTTGAGGTTTTTTGGTTGGTTGGTTTTTGTTGTTGTTGTTGTTGTTGTTGTTGTTGTTTTTTGAGAGAGAAAGAAAGAGCTGGGGAGGGAGGTGTGGGGAGAGCAGAGGGAGGGAGAATCTTAACTCCCTGCCCAGTGCAGAGCCTGTCGCAGGGTTCAATCTCACGAGATCATGACCTGAGCCAAAATCAAGAATCAGACGCTTAACGAGCCACCCAGGCACCCCAAGAGAGTTTTTTTTTTTTAATAATGAATGGATATTTAATTTTGTCAAATGCTTTTTTCCTGTAGAGAATGAATTCAGAAGGGTTTTTTTCTATTTAGGGGGAAAGGGGATAGTTTGAGAAGGAGAGGTATTAATTCTTCTTTAATGCTTGGTAGAATTCACCTGTGAAAACTTCTGGTTCTGAACTTTTGTTTATTGGAAGCTTAGTACCAATTCAGTTTTGTTACCAGCAAATCAGAATCAGATTTTCTATTTATTCCTGATTCTGTCTTGGAAGATTGTATGTTTCTAATAAATTTATCTATTTCTTCTAGGTTGTACAATTTGTTAGCATACAATTTTTTGTAGTAGTCTTTTATAATCTTTTGTATTTCTGTGGTATTGGTTATTCTCTTTCATTTCTGACTTTGTTTGAATCCTCTCTGTGGGTGTTCCAAAAGATTTATCATTTTCATTTATCTTTTATCTTTTGAAACCAGCTCTTGGTTTCATTGATCTTTTCTATCGTTTTTAGTCTTCATTTCATTTATTTCTACTTTGGTCTCTATTTTTCCACCTTCTACTAACTTCGGGCTTTGTTCTTTTCCTGGTTTCTTTAGGTGGAAAGTTAGATTGAGGTTTTTCTTGTTTCTTTAGGTAAGCCTACATCATTATAAACTTCCCTCTTAGTACTGCTTTTGCTGTGTCCCAAAGATTTCCATTTTCATTAATCTCCAGGTATTTTTTTAATTTCCTCTTTGACTTCTTTGACTTACTGGTTGTTCAGTAGCCTGGATTTTTTTTGTTTGTTTTTAGTAGACTGTTATTTAGGCTTCACAGGTTTGTGTTTTTTCCAGTTGTTTCTTTTTCCTGTAATTGATTTCTAGTTTCATACCACTGTAGGCAGAAAAGCCCTGGATATGATTTCAGTCTTATATTTAGTGAGATTGGTTTTGTGGTCTGCCATGTGATCTGTCTTGGAAAATGTTCCATGCGTTTTTGAAAAGAATGTGTTTTCTGTATTTGGGTAAAATATTCCATATTTGTGAAGTCCATCTACTCTAATGTGTTATTCAAAGGCACTGTTTCTTTACTGATTTTTCTGTCTGGATGATTTATCCACTGATGTAAGTGGGGTGTAAAAGTCTCCTACTGTTACTGTCAGTTCCTCCTTTTATGTCTGTTAATATTTGTTTTGTATATTTAGGAATTCTAAGCTGAGTGCATAGTTATTTACAATTATTATACCCTCTCATCGGATTAATCCCTTTATAATTAAGTAATGCTCTTTTGTCTCTTGTTGCTGCCTTTGTGTTAAGGTCTATTTTATCTGATAGAAGTATCAGATATCCTGGCTTTTTTTTTTTTCCACTTTCATTTGCATGGAATATCTTTCTCCATCCCTTCGCTTGTAGTCTGTTATGTGTTCTTAGGTGTGGAGTGAGTCTTTTGTAGTCAGCATGTAGATGGGTCTTGGGTTTTTTGTTTTTGTTTTAATCCATTTAGTTAGCCTTTGTCTCTTGATTGGAGAATTTAATCTATTTACATTTAAAATAATTACTGATAGGTATGTGCTTATTGCCATTTTGTTCATTGTTTTCTAGTTTTTTGCAGCTCTCCTACTTATTTTGCTCTTTTCCCTTGAAATTGATGACTTCCTTTGGTGTTTATGCTTGGATTCCTTTCTCTATTTTTTTCGTGCATCTGTTACAGGTTTTTGGTTTCTAGTTACCATGCGGCTCATATATAACATTCTAAGTATATAGCAGTCTATATTAAGTGGATGGGCACTTAAGTTTAAATACATTCTAGGGGCGCCTGGGTGGCTCAGTCGTTAAGCGGCTGCCTTCAGCTCAGGGTGTGATCCTGGCGTTCTGGGATCGAGCCCCGCATCAGGCTTCTCCACTGGGAGCCTGCTTCTTCCTCTCCCATTCTCCCCCCCCCCCCCCCCGCTTGTGTTCCCTCTCTCACTGGCTGTCTCTCTCTGTCAAATAAATAAATAAAAACTTAAAAAATAAATAAAAATAAATAAATACATTCTAAAAGTATTACATTTTTACTCCCCCTCCACATTTTATGAATATGTCATATTTTGTATTTATTTTGTGACTCTCTTAACTAATATGTCATATTTTGTATTATTTATTTTGTGAATCTCTTAACTAATCAATTTTTAAATTAACATATATTATCAGTTTCAGAGGTACAGGTCTGTGATTCGTCAGTCTTATATAACACCCAGTGCTCATTACATCACATGCCTTCCTTAATGTCCATCACCCTTAACTAATTTTTTAGATGTAACTGATTTTTACTACTTTTGCCTTTTAATCTTCATACTAGCTTTATAAGTGATTGATCTACTACCTTTACTGTATTTTACTTTTACCCATGAACCTTTTTCTCTAATGATTTTCTTCTAATAATGGCCTTTTCTGCTTTAAGAAGTCCCTTCGATGTTCTTGTAAGGTCAGTTTAATGGTGATGAACTCCTAACCTTTTGTTTGTCTGGCAAACTCTTTATCTCCCCTTCAGTTCTGAATGATGATCTTGCCAGGTAGAGGTTCTTGTTTACAGGTTTGTTTGTTTTTCCCCTTTCATAGTTTTCCTTTTGAATATATCCTGGCCCTCTTTTCTGACCTGCAAAGCATCTGCTGAAAAATGAACTATAGCCTATGGGTTTCCCTTGTATGTAACTGATTGCTTTTCTCTAGCTTCTTTTAAGATTATCTTAGATATCTTAATTATTACATATCCTGCTGCAGGCCTCCTTGAGTTTATCTTGTTTGGGGCCCTCTTTGTTTTCTTCACCTGAATATGTTTCCTTCCCAGGTTAGAGGAGTTTTCAGTTATTGTTTCTTCAAATAAGTTTACTGCCCCTCTCTTCTCCTCTGCGACCCGGTATAATGCAAACGTTAGTATGCTTGAAGAAAAGCCTTTATTTCTCCATATTTGAAGGATAACTTTACTGGATACATTCTTGGCTGGCAGTTTTCTTTCAACATTTGGAATATGTTGTTTTACTCTCTCATGGTCTGTAGAGTTTCTGTTGAGAAGTCAGTTGAATTAGGCTTAATTGGGGGTTCCTTTATAGGTTAGAATCTTCTCTCCCTCCCTTGTACCCCAGCTCTGGCTGCATTTAGCATTTTCTGTTTATTTTTTATTTTTAACATGTTCATTATAATGTGTATTAGAGTAGGTCTCTCAAGTTTTTATTTAAATTCAGTAGTTAATATGCAGTGTAATATTCGTTTCAACTGTACAACATAGTGGTTCAATACTTCCATAGAACGTGCAGTGCTCCTCCCAACAAGCACTCTAATCTCCATCACCTACTTAACCCAGCCCCCACCCCACCTCTCCTCTGGTAACCATCAGTTTAACTTCATAATGCCTTTATTAGGGGTCAAGATCGCTGTCAGACATTTCCGTATTCCAAGGAGCACAAAGCTGAGAAGAGCTACATTGAATTGGGTAAGAAGATCAGGTAAACTTTACCCTTCTCTGCCTCTCACCCCAGCTAGCACGGCTCAGTGACAAGATTACACTCGTCTGTGATTTTTTTTTTTTCTACAAGGAGAAAGAAATAGCATGGTATGCCTTCAACATTCTGAACTTTGATATGCTTCCCTAGAAGTTGGGTTTTTTCTTTTTTTCAAGTTTTTATTTAAATTCCAGTTAACATACAGTGTATTAGTCTCAGATGTAGAATTTAACTATTCATCACTTACATAAAACACCCAGTGCTTATCACAAGTGCCTTCCTTATTACCAATCACTCTTTAACCCATCCCATTGCCCACCTCCCCTCCAACAACTCTGTCTGTTCTCTGTAGTTGAGTCTGTTCTGTGGTTTGCCTCTTCTTCCTCCCACCCCATATTCATAAGTTTTGTTTCTTAAATTCCACATATGAGTGAAATCATATGGTATTTGTCTTTCTCTGATTATTTCTCTTAGCATAATACTCTCTAGCGCCATTCACATCATTGCAAATGGCTAGATTTCAGTTTTTTATGGCTAAGTAATATTCCATTGTGTACATATATGCCACATCTTGTTTATCCATTCATGAGTCCATAGACATTTGGCTCATCCTATAATTTGGTTATTTGTTGATAATGTTTTTATAAACACTGAGGTGCATATATCCCTTTGAATCAGTATTTTTGTATCCTTTGGGTAAATACCTAGTAGTGTGATTGCTGGGTTGTAGGGTATTTCTATTTTTAACTTTTTGAGGAACCTCCACACTGTTTTCCAGAGTGGCTGAACCAGTTTACATTCCTACCAACAGTGCATGAGGGTTTCCCTTTCTCCAAATCCTCACCAACACCTGTTTTTTCCTGTGTTGTTAAGATTAGCCATTCTGACTGGTGTGAGATGACCTCTCATTTTAGTTTTGATTTATATTTCCCTGATGGTGAGTGATGTTGAGCATCTTTTCCTGTGTCTATTAGCCATCTGGATGTCTTCTTTGGAAAAATGTCTTCTGCCCATTTTTTAACTGGATTATTTTTTTGGGGGGGTGTTGAGTTTGATAAGTTCTTTAGAAATTTTTGGATACTAATCCTTTATCAGATATGGCATTTGCAAATATCTCCTCCCATTCTATAGGTTACCCCTTAGTTTTGTTGGCTGTTTGCTTCACAGTACAGAAGCCTTTTATTGTGACTAAGTTCCAATAGTTTTTGTTTTTGTTTTTGTTTTTGCTTTTGTTTCCCTTGCCTCAGGAGACCCATCTAGTAAGAAGTTGCCACAGCCAATGTCAAAGAAGTTACTGCCTGTGTTCTCCTCTAGGATTCTGATGGTTTCCTGTCTCACATTTAGGTCTTTCATCCGTTTTGAATTTATTTTTGTCTATGTTGTAAGAAGTCCAGTTTCATTCTTTTACCTGTTGTCCAGTTTTCTCAACACCATTTGCTGAAGAAATGGTCTTTTTTCCATTGGATGTTCCTTCCTGCTTCATCAGTGGTTAGCTGGCCATCTAGTTGTGGAGTCGGTCTCTTTTTCACTGAGATGGTACGGTGATCTATTAGCTTAGTAACCTTGGATGTCCAAGTCTTTCCCAGGTTTGGGGATCTTTTAGCTATTTAAATAAACTTCTGTGCTTTTTATCCCTCTCTTCTCCTTCTGGAATACTAATTACTCTAATATTTTATGTTTGATGGATTCCCATAGATCACATGGGCTTTTTTTGTTCTTTTTCATTCTTCTCTTTGTTCTCCTCTGATTGGGTTATTTGGAAGTTCCTATTCTCTTGCTCATTTATTCTACCATCCCTTTGGTTTACTTTGCATTTTTTTATTTCTTTTTTTTTTTTAAGATTTTTTATTCATTTATTTGACAGAGAGACAGCCAGCGAGAGAGGGAACGCAAGCAGGGGGAGTGGGAGAGGAAGAAGCAGGCTCCCAGCGGAGGAGCCCGATGTGGGGCTCGATCCCAGAACACCGGGATCACGCCCTGAGCCGAAGGCAGATGCTTAATGACTGAGCCACCTAGGCGCCCCTTTTTAAAAATTTTTTATTCATCGAATTCTTCAACTCTAGATTTTCTGTCTGGTCCTTTTTTTTTTTTTTTTTTTTAATGATTCCTCTTTGTTAAAATTCTCATTCTGTTTATGTATTCCTGATTTCATTGAGTTATTTTTTTCTATGTTTTCTCGTAGCTCATGGAGTATCTCAAAACAGCCATTTTGAATTCTTTATGAGCTAGGTTGTGAAATTCCATGTCATTGAGTTCAGTTATTAGAGGATTACTGTTACCTTGAGATGATGACTTGTTTCCCTCATTCATCACGCTCTTTGGAGTTTTGCCTTGCTGCTTTTGCATTTCAAGTAGCAGAACTCCTCAAATCTTTACCGGTAAGGTTCAGAAGGAATATACTGTCTCTCGGCCCTGTTATATCTGGGATTTTCTCTGACCTTGTATGGATACACCTGCTCTATGCTTCTTAGTCCCACTTATGGCAGAATTCTGAAGTTTTTTGGTCTTCTCTGGTTCTTAACAAGTCACCAGCTTGGCTGTTGGAAACCTCTCTTGTGTTTGCCAGAAGGTGGCACTACCACTCAAATTTGTGGTTTCTCCTTTGTCCACAGACTGGTCTGATTTTTCTTTTCCCCCCCTCAGAGTACTCCATTACTGGAGCTCACTCTGGATGCTGCACTCAGAGAGCTGGCCACAGAGTGAAGTTTAGCGCTCTGGGTGATGGGGTTTGCCTGTGGGCTGAGTTGGAAATCCTCAAGTGAGATTCTTCGAGAGGCTCATTCCTTTTTTTAACCCCCTTTGATGTTCTTTATCAAAGAACATCTTGATACAAAGAGCCTCCTTCTTGATCTCTTGCTTTCCCTCCGTTACGGAGGTTGCACCTCAGTCCTCTTGGTGCTGCTGGAGAGAAATGGGTTTTTCCGGCAGTGTGCAGCACAGCTGGGGAACCTGGACACTCACGGCTCCCCTAGACTGTCAATGGAGAAGTCACCACCAGCTAGTTCAGTCCACGCTGTGTTACCTTGGGAGGCCAGCAGTGACAAAATTCTTCTTACCTTCTTAAGTGTGTTCAAATTTATAATTTTTAAAAATCCAATAGTATGTTAGAATTTTCCCCTCAGGAAGGCTGGACTTCTACAAAGTCTCTTGCCTGAGGGTGTCTGGCCTGTCAGCACTCTCCAGATTTTACCTGAGAGGAGTTGGGGCAGGTTCTCCATCTCCTCCTGGCTCCACAGCCTATACTGAGCCTGTGGTTTCACAGCCTGTGCAAAAATAGTCTGTTTGCCTATTACCAGATGCAGTGAGACTTCTCCCAGTCCTTCGGCATTTGGTGCTGGACCTCACAGCTGGCAGGAGGCACTTCTGTTCATGGATGGATGCCTAATGAGTTGTTTTAAAAAGGACAAAAGTGAGGGCCATCTTATACCACTACATGGCTGATGTCACTCCCCGTTTCCAGTGTTCTTGATCAGAATTTCCCCATATGAGATTCAGCCTGCTTTATTTTTGGTTTTATAAAAGATTGAATTTTTATTTCTTTTGTGTAATTTAAAACATAGAAAACACAATTTTAAATAAAAGGAGTTTCTTCACAAGGAAGCTAAGGACTAGCACAAATTTAAGTCGAATTTAAAAATACATGAAATAAGAATTTATATCCTGTATAAGAAAAAGGGCAAAAGAACCCACCCTTCATACATTTAATGGAAGAAAGACTAGTTTCATGAAAGGGGTGTCTTAACACCATTGCTTGGATGGACCTGGGAGGAGGAGGTTAAGGGGTGTGAGGCCACTCAGTAGGAGTGGGAAGCAGAGAAGAAAAACCCTGTCAGTCACCTCTGAGGGCAGGGAAGCCACCTAAAAGATCTGTACCATCAAGGAAATAGCAAAGGGAGCCACATGTCCTCTCTCACCTAGCCAACTCCTTCCCACCAAGCAAATCCACATCCTTTATTCCGTGGGATGGCTTCCCAGTTAATCCTTTTACTTGGAATATACTTTAAAACTGGAAGTGCTGAAGAATTTTTATGCCCACCCTCAGACATTTCAGTGGGAGTGATATATTCAGTGATTTTTTTTTTAATCATACAAATTAAGATAGCTCTTCAGGCTATTTCCGAATGTGTAATATATACTTTACATTTTATGATTACACAGAATCTGGTACTTGGTCAAGATTTTTATTTTTTTACACCCAGAGATCTTATTTAGAGACTTGGCTACCTCTTCTTTTGTGAAGGAGAAGGAAGAAAGGCATTGCCAAGCTTGCCAGCTTAGAGCAGTCCACATGTTAGTTCTGTGGAGCCGAAGACACAAGACAAATTCTTCATAAAATAAGGATTTTGAGGTATGCCAAAAAGAAAAGTCCAGAGGAGAGGCTTTTCTCCTTCATACTTGCCTGATTAGGAAATATTTTCTTTTTTTTTTTCTTTTTAAATTTATTTGAGAGAGAGAGAGAGGACAACCTAGAGGAGAGGCAGAGAGAGAGGGAGCCCGATGTGGAACTCGATCCCAGGAACCTGGGATCATGACCTGAAACATAGGCAGACTCTTAACCAACTGAGACACCCAGGTGTTCCAGGAAATATTTTCATACAGAGTTACTGTACAATAAAATAATTTGCATTCATTAGAGAGTAGCTCTGCATATACTGTTGTGGGGAAAATGTGCAAGCCATAGATAGCTAAATGGGGTGAAAAGCAAGCTGCAGAATAGAATGTACCGAATTACCTCATTTTTATAAAAAAGTTAGTATATATTTAGAAAATGAAAATTTGGGGGGAAATGCACCAAATCTTGAAAGAGGTAAGCACTGAAAGATGAGACTACCGGACCTTCCTACTTGTCATGTTTCATATTTCTATAATTGACTGTTGTTTACCTTATTATTCTTAACACTAGAAAAATAACAATAAAAATAGCCGGTCAAGTCTTCCTCCCACCGTCCACTTTCCCCTAGCTGTTGAGGATATAGTAATGTAAATTCAATGTAAATATAGTAATGTAAATTCAGTCATTACAATGTTGCCCTCAAATGTCTATTTTCAAAACCATCTTCTCTCAGCAAATCAACCATCAAAATCGTTAGTCTGATGAAAAGTATGCAGGTCACTTACTAACTAACTAGCATAGCATGTTCTGTTTAAAAAAAAAAAAAGTCCAGAGGCTGCCCTGACCTCTGCAGGTACCTCGGATCCTTCTCAGGAAGAGCAGTTCCAGCCTTTCTCTGACCATCTGAGCAATGGCTTCTCCTGTCCCTTCTAAATTTCTCTAAAATTATTCGTATCCCTTACCTATTCCCTTCTTGTACCTCCGTTCATTCCTAGAATCCCCCCATATTTGGTTTCTCTCCCAGTCACAATCACAACAGTACCTTATGGGTTTTCCAGAGCAGTTCCATTTTATTATATATCTTTATTCAATAATGGTGATTCATCAAAGGTGATTTACTTTTTGACCATTGAAAGACTTCATATAAATAAGTTCATAACTCAATCAAAATCCATCATGTAACCATGTTTTTCAATTATAGGTAATGAAAATAGAGTTTTTGTACTGAGGGCACCGTGGAATTGGTTCCCTTGATAATTCCTGATGACCTTCGTATTGTCTCTCCTTAACTTCATCCACCTTAACTCTGTTGCAACATTTATGACTGCTAATTTTTTCCCCTTAATTCCCCTTGTATTCTCCTCTCTCCCCAGCCCACTACCATTTCTTTCCTTGGCTCTCCTAGACTGGTTAAGGAGAGGTACTCAGGTGAGTTAATTTCAACTACCCCTTCTACCCACTTCCAGCCCCTGAGCCCCACATCCTATCAATCTCCAAACCCTACCCTTTTCCCAAACATCTCTAGCAACTTTCTTTGCCTTCTTCCGTCTTCTCTGGTACTGCCCTTGCTCAGACGCATATCCCTTGCCACTGTGCCTCCAGTCTCTTTGACCACTCCTAAAACTAAATAATAATAAACTATAAAATAATAAAACTCACTATATAGAGTTTTCATCCAATAAGGCAGAGATAACTATGTAACCACACTGAAAAAGAGGTACCTCTCTTCTAGAACTGAACAGAGTAAGTGAAATGACAGTCAAGCAGACAGGTGAATTATCCAATCTCAACAATCATATAAGGACTGAAGACTTGGGTCAATGGGCAGAACTGGTTTGAGCAGTAAGGAATATAAGACAATTTTCCCAGGAGCAGGTTCCAGAACCCCACAGCAGCCGGCCTTTGCAGTGTGTTAACTGGACTGACCCATGGGGTATTCTTTTGTTTCAATGAATATGACTGAACAAGTTAGGAGTAAGCCCTTATTAGAACTGTCCTGTGGCCTTTGTTTGGGCTGGGAAGAAACTCTTGTTTCCTAAGAATTGGGTAATACTCTTAAGAAACGTATTTAGAAAGTAATATCTTAGATGGCAATACATATTGCCCCCACAATTGTGGCAAACATTGTCAAACTGTCAGTGTCATCCAGACAGGACATTTACTATGAGATAATTGGGGTAAGGGCTCAGGTGTGGGGGAACAACGTGCATTTCCTCATCTGATCTGTGAAAGGCTCACTGGTCAGTTGTCTGCATTCTCAACATGCTACTCTCTTATTTAGCCACACTATTAATCAGTTGGTCTTGCGGGGGATAGGGAATAACGTCTATACCCTACAGTGCACCTACATCCTACAATACACAGGACAGACACCTCCTGTACAACAAAGGATTATCCAATCCAACATGTGAATAGTGCTGAGGTTGAAAACCCTGGCTCAAACCGACTTTCCTTTACTTAGCGTAATTAGTAATCCTTTACCTAAAATTGTGTATGAAGACTTTGGCTAAGGTTGCTCTGGCATCAAGTAAAATTTGATCTGCATGGCTACTTTGTGGTTTTGGGTTTTTTTAAAGATCTTATTTATTTGACAGAGCACAAGCAGAGGGAGCTGCAGGGAGAGGGAGAAGCAGACTCCCCACTGAGCAGGGAGCCCAATGTGGGGCTCATCCCAGGAACCTGAGATCATGACCTGAGCCGAAGGCAGAAGCTTAACCGACTGAGCCACCCAGGTGCCCCTGCATGGTTACTTTGAATGTTGGAATATAATAACTAAACCCTAACATATTTACTTTTTAAAAAAATCCTAACATATTTATTTTTTTTAAACCATAACATATTTAAAGGAAAGAAGCTTACAGACCATGTAACTTCCACCCCAACACCAACCTGCTTACAGATGAGCAAACTGGGGGCCAGAAATAGATACCTTACAAGGTAAAAGATTTAATTTCTGGGCATTTCAGTTTTCTCATTTGCAAAATGGGGGTGATAACTTTTGCCCTAATTACCTAACACTTTTTGAGGCCTGAATAAGAAAACTTAGGAGAGGGGCGCCTAGGTAGTGCAGTCGTTAAGGGTCTGCCTTCAGCTCAGGGCGTGATTCCGGCATTCCGGGATCGAGTCCCACATCAGGCTCCTCCGCTGGGAGCCTGCTTCTTCCTCTCCCACTCCCCTGCTGTGTTCCCTCTCTCGCTGGCTGTCTCTCTGTCACATAAATAAATAAAATCTTAAAAAAAAAAAAAAACTTAGGAGAAAGCACTTGTAAAATACAAGGATATCTATATATGTATAATAAGGCTTATTACTATGACCGCATAGCCATATATCAGGCCAAGATTAAATTTATTATTAGAATAGGTTTTCTGTTGTTGTTGTTGTTGTTTACTCTAATTCAATACATTTTAAATTTATTTTTATTTTTTTTTTAAGATTTTATTTATTTATTTGACAGAGAGACAGCCAGCGAGAGAGGGAACATAAGCAGGGAGAGTGGGAGAGGAAGAAGCAGGCTCCCAGCAGAGGAGCCTGATGCGGGGCTCGATCCCAGAACGCTGGGATCATGCCCTGAGCTGAAGGCAGATGCTTAACAACTGAGCCACCCAGGCGCCCCTTGATACATTTTTTTAAGCTCTTTTTAAATCTAAACATCAGTCTACACAGTAAGGAGGAAATTGAAAACATGAAGGAAACTTAGTCCCCACCCTCAAGGTGTTCACAGTCAAATTGATACAATATAGAGTAATTAACTATTAAAAATATATACCGAAGTAAAAAACAATGTTCTACCGCCATATAGAAGGTCATTTTATCATAATGATCTTAAATGAGGATAGCTTATATCTGTACAATCCAAAATGAGCAATTAGCAAAATCATCTTTAATAATATGCAGAGATAATTAATGTTCATAATAATGACCGAAGGAGCAAAGATCCAGAACTCTTGGAATTATACTGAGCACCATCTAGCATTTACATTTATAATTTTGGTATAAAGTCTATTCATTGACTCCTGAAATAGTTGAAATGGGAATCCAAGAATTAAATGGGTCATTTTCAGAATAGATTCTTCTGTATTAATATTTCTTGTTTTGTGCAGTTTAACAGAGTATTTCACCAGGCAATTTCCCCTTGCAGTGATGGCGTATGTGAAAGTAGTACCAAGTCACTATTTGACTGAAACATTTTCCCCCTGATTCTTAGAGCAATGTGTGTCAGGAGAAAAGAATCACCCTGCAGGGGTATTTTCTATGTGCTCTACAAATAGCTTCTGGAGTAGGATACTTGTTCCAATAAATCTAGAGGCCTTTGGAGGAGCTTACACAGACTTCAAGAACAACTGGGATCTTAAACTTGATTCAGTGTCTTTCTGTGTTCAGCCTCTGTTTTCGTCAAGCCAGATGATATTGAGCATAAATAAACACAGCAGATCAGAGCATAAGCTTTAGTTAGCATAAGCATTGACCACATGTTCTGGGTCCACTCAGTCTCATTTATGATTTCCTCTAGAATCTTCAACATTAGGGCTGGCCTCTTTCTGAGGCTTGAAGGCACAGGTGTTAGTTGTCGTTAGTCGTATTGTTTTAGGGTTTGTTTTGTTTTTTTCTTCACCCAAACCAAATTCTACTGCCTTCCTAAATGCATTTGAAATGGGGGTGTAGGTAGTTGGGGCAAATGAATGTCTCAAATGCCACGATTCTTCAACCCCATAACCATAGCAGACATGGCGAATCGATCGTGGCACTCTTTCTGGCCAAGACTGGATAGGACCTCTGAATCTTTATTACCATCCTCTAGCCAGCTACTACCTACCAATGAAAAGGAGTGGACCCTGGAGATGGTTGCATATCCACATGTGTGCATATCTGTGAATATGCTAAAAACAATTGAATTGTGCACTTGAAATAAGTGAATTGTAGGATATGTGAATTATATCTTAAAGCTGTCAATTTCTGGTCACTGGGGAAAAAATAAAGTGTCTTAAACAGCTCTTCTCTGCGCATCCCCCCACCATGCACACACCAAAAAAAATGTTAGAGAAGGGAGTTGGCACTCCAGTGAGAATCTATTGGTTTGTCCAAGCATGAGATTTTTAAAAAAATAGATGATCTATCACCTCGAAAGGGTAGATATTCTTTTTCTTAGCACAAGGCTAAATCCTTTCATAGCTGCTTCCACCACACTCGTGGCCTGTGGTAGAATCTCTTGGAAGCTTTGTTGAAACACAGGATGCCACTTCCCCAAAATTCAGATTCAATATGTCTATGGTGGGGCTTGAGAATTCGCATTTCTAACAAGCTCCCGAGCGATGCTGATGCTGCCGCTCTTGCTTGACCCACACTGGGTTGCGGCATTGGCTTGAATCACATGACAAAACCAGAGAGCCAGGACAAAGGCTAATATTGTGTAAAAATAGCTCCACACCCAAAATAGCGTGCAATGACATCATGTTCTTAGAGTGCAGTTAACGAGGAGCAGAATGGAAATATTTATCCACCAAGGGCAAAAGCCTGTCACAAAAGCAAATGAGTCCCTCTCTAAGAAAGAAAAATAGAAGGAGGAAGTTTAATATAGAACTGAGCTGTGGCAAACCTGGAGCCTGGCTTTTAAATGCTACGATGAGACAGAAGATGTATTATAATTTCTTTTTGTTACCTGTTAGATTTCTGAATTTTTAGATAGTTTCTGCATAGCTTTTTTTTTTTTCTTTGAGTTGTGTCTCCCTTTTGGTGATTAAGTTTCTCTGAAAAAGTCCCCGTAGGCCCTTTAGCAAAAATAAATTAAAATGCCAGTACTTAAGCAATGGGTCTTTTTAAAGTTTAACTTACTTTTTTATTAAGGAGGAACTGGTTAGCTACATGATGAAATAACAGGAATACAACTTTCGGGGAAGCGAAGAGCTTCTGTTCATAGAGATAAATTAGAATCTCAAGTTTGTTCATTTGGAATCAGACACTGCTTAGTTATTCAGAAAATCATGTTTTGGCTTCATATTCAACTTACACACAAAATGACAAGGGAACTCGCTGCTGAGTACTAACGAGCTGGGGAAATGGAACACGGATGGAGATTTCCTGAGGTGAGGAAGAGCTACCCAAAGAGAAGCAAGCTCTTGCTCTGAGCAATGATTCTCAGCAGAGACAGGTGGAGATGGGGGTGAAGATAAGAATTGACCTACTGTGGTGGTGCCTGGGTGGCTCAGTCGGTTAAGCATCTGCCTTTGGCTCAGGTCATGATCCTAGAGTCCTAGGATCGAGTCCCCTGTGGGGGGGGGGTCCCTGCTCAGCGGGGAGCCTGCTTCTCCCTCTGCCCCTCCCTTGGCCGGTGCTTTCTTTCTCCCTCTCTCTCTTTCAAAAAAAAAAAAAAAAAAGACTTGCAGAATTGCCCTACTGTGAGAAATTGAGATTGAAAAACTCAAAGTCTGATACCACTCCTAGGCAATGGTTCTCAAACTTGAGCTTGAAGACCGAGGGCTTTTGTTAAAGGGAGTGAGTTCCTGGTCTCAACCCTACAGACTGATCCAGTACGTTTGAGGTGAGGCCTTACGTCATTGAACGCTTGACTACAATGCGGTCCCTAGGCTTGTCGAAGATTCTATTGCACGCGTGCATCAGTGGAACACACGCTGAGAAACTGTGTGCTTGGGATCAAGAATCCCCATAACAGTTAGCAAATGCGTCGACAGATGGGGCGCATTCCTCAGATGTGTGGGAGTTGAGAACTATAGCTGTTAAGGGAAAACAGAACTTAAAAATAAGAAAGAGCTTAATGTTAACATTCATGTTTTTTCAACTGAGCTCAAGTAGAGTCTGGAACACTAGTCTGTGCTGAATAGTTGGGCCCGCTCCTGGCTGCATTCCTCACTAAGCACTTCAGGGCCGTGAACGGCCTGTTACTCTTGATGTTGGGGTTTAGCCTGGTCGCCAGTTAGGCAGTGCGATAGGTAAGGGTGAAGAGGGGACTTCAGCTCTTGTGAGGGTATCTACTTAAGTCAAGCCGACTCACTCTTCCTCAGCTGAGTGTGCCAGTTAATCCACCCAGTCTCATGACTTTTTCATTTTTATTTTTTTAAAGTCTGAACTAAGCACAAACACAGTTTTGGCTTCCTTCATTTACAGCACAAATAGAATGTTATAAATATGGGTATTGATAAAACACATGAGTCAAGATTTTAAAGAATTGGGACGCCTGGGTGGCTCCGTCCGTTAAGCATCTGACTCTTGATCTCCGCTCACGTCTTGATCTCAGGGTCGTGAGTTCAAGCCCTGTGTTGTCTCCACACGGGGCATGGAACCTACTAAAAAAAATTTAAGAATTTAAGATGCATATGGGGCACCTGGGTGGCTCAGTTGGTTAAGCGTTTGCCGTCAGTCATGATCTCAGGATCCCGGGATCGAGCTCCTCATCAGGCCTGCTCCACAGGGAGCCTGCTTCTCCCTCTCCCTCTGCCTGCCACTCCCCCTGCTTGTGCTCTCGTTCTCGTGCGTGCACTCTCTATCAAATAAATAAAATCTTTTTTAAAAAAAGAAAGAATTTAAGATGCATTTAAAAAAAATGTAGCAGAAATGTCCAAGAAACGAAGATGGTGCAGCCGCATCTTCTGGGAGCGAGCTGCACACAGGGCCTCGGTAGGTCAGACAGGAAAATGCCCAGCATGGATGCCAAAACCCCCCATGGCAAAACCCAACCACCCTTGGGTCCTGTGCATTCCCTGACCTCGTCTATTACCAAAAAGCTGAGGAAGAGGCAAGGATAAGAGATATAGGAAGGCTCTGTGTGCAAGAGGCACAGCAACCCGGAACAGAGATTCTTTATTGAAAGCAGCATGAGAGACACTAAGCTCTTGTGGTTGGGAGAATGGAAGGCGAAAATATGTCCTCCACACGTACCATCCTGTGTCGTAAGGGACCTCGTGCTAGCCTGGAACCCAATACTGGCCTCTTCCAAAACGCCAGCAAAGGACAGTTTCAAGAACTCTTCTCATTTAAAGGTAATTGTTAGTCTGAAAGGAATCAACACAGTTTCAAAAAAAGATAATAAAAGGAAAAAAGCAGGAAAAACAAATGGCAGATAAAGCTCCCTCATCAGAAAAAGTCACCCAAACCGTAAAAATTTAGAACCATCCTATCCTCACATACTCTAAATCTTTCAATGAGTTACTGGAACTTGGTTGCAAGTTACCACTTATAAAACAAGTGGCCAAGGGACGCCTGGGGGGCTCAGCTGGTTAAGTGTCTGCCTTCGGCTCAGGTCATGATCCCAGGGTCCTGGGATGGAGTCCTGCACTGGGCTCCCTGCTCAGTGGGGAGTCTACTTCTCCCTCTGCCTGCTGCTCCCCTTTCTTGTGCTCTCTCTGACAAATAAATAAAATCTTAAAATTTTTTTTTTGTTAAAACAAGTGGCCAAAACAGAGAAAGGCTCAGGAAAATAAATTTTGACTTAAAAAAATGAGATCTCTGTCAAAAATGAGATAACACATTGAAGAGCAAAATAAAAGGAGGGTGTTTTGGCTGTCTGTTACTGTATAACAAAGCACCCCAAATCTCTGAGGCTTAAAACCACAACAAAATAATGCTTTCGTGAATCTGCGGTTTGGGCTGGGTTCAACAAAAATGGCTTATCTCTTCTCTATGAGGCATCAGCTCAGGCACTCCAACTGGACTGGAGAATCCACTTCCAAGTGGCTCACTCACTCACATGGCTGGCAAGTTGGTACTAGCTGGTGGCTGAAAACTAAGCCAGGGTTTTTGGCTACGTGGGTCTCTCCACAGGGTTGCTCTGACCTATGGGCTGCAGGTGTCCACAACATGGTAGCCATGTTCTAAAAGCAAGCAGTTGAGAGTCAGAAAGTGGAAGCTGTTGGTCTCTTAAGGCTGGGACCTGACACTTGCAGTGTTACTTCTTCATCTTCTATTGGTCAAAACACAGCTGACCCTTGAACAACAGGGGTTTGAACTACATGGGTCCACTGACATGTGGATTTTTTTTTTTATAAATACAGTGTAGTATTGTAAATGTATTTTCTCTTATGATTTTTAAGTATTTTCTTTCCTTTAGCTTACTTTATCATAAGAATACAGGGTATAGTACATATAACATACAAAATATGTGTTAATTGACTGTTTATGTTATTGGGGGGACTCTGGTCAACAGTAGGCTGTTAGTAGTTAAGTTCTGGGGGTCAATAGTTATATGTGAATCTTCTGTTGCATGGGAGGTTGGCGCCTCTAACTCCCATGTTATTCAAAGGTCAGCTGTAGTTACAGAGCTCACCCAGACTCAAGATTAGGAGAACGAGACCTCTACCTCTTAGCAGGAGGGATGTCAAAGACATTGTGGCCATCTTTAATCTGCCACCAATGGCATATTGGAATCAGAAAAAAAAGAGATTCTGTAAAGTTAGGAAAGACCGTGGAGGGCAAAATTGAGAAAGAGGAGTGTATTAAACAAAAGTAAACAGTTAATAAGGATTAGAGAGAAAATTATAGATATGGAGTATAGATATAGGTATAGTTAGTGACTCTAAAGAGAAGGAAAAATCTTACAATATTATTCAAAGGGATTTTCATATCTGGCAATATTCCTAAAGAGAAATCCTGAATACATTTCAATTATTTTTAAAAATTATTTTATTTATTTATTTGTCAGAGAGAGGGCACAAGCAGGGGGAGTGGCAGGCAGAGGGAGAAATATGCTCCCCGCCGAGGAAAGAGCCCAACGTGGAACTTGATCCCATGACCCTGGGATCATGACCTGAACCGGAGGCAGACACTTATCCTACGGAGCCACCCAGGCATCCCTACATTTCAATTATTAAAATAACTAACAAAACATAACATTTTAAAAGAAATGTTTGTATTTTTGTTCTCATGGCTATCCTTATACAAAACCTTTTTTCAAAAACCCTTTATTCCTCTCTTTTAGTGATTGTTGTTTCCCTAATTTGAACAACATTGAAATTAGGAAGTAATAATCTTTTTTCTTTCCTTCCCTGAGCTTCTAATTTGAACTAACCCTCACCTATAAGGCAATTAGTAAGTTTATTCTAAATAGTCTCTATCCTCTCCTTATTTTAAAAAGTGTATTGTATCTACATTGTCAGAGCACATAACGATTACATACTATTCCGTAACCCATATTTCCACAACTTGAATTTAGGTTTTTTTTTTTTTAATTGAGGTGAAATTCACATAACATAAAAGTGGGTGTAAAGCGTACAAGTTAGTGACACTGAGTACATTCAAAATGTTGTACAACCGACCCCTCTATCTAGTTCCATAATGTTTTCATCATCCTAAAGGAAACCCCATACCCACTACACATGCCCTCTTCCCCCAGCCCCCTGCAACCACCAGTCTGTTCTATGGATTTACCTATTCTGGCTACTTCCTGTAAAAGGACTCCTACAGTATATGACCTTTGTGTCTGCTTTTATGTGGAATAATGCTTTTGAGCTTCATCCATGCTTTAATTTGTATTAGTACTTTATTCTTTTCTGTGGCTGAGTAATATTATACTGTATCCATATATCACAATGTTTATCCATTCATCCATTGATGGATTTTTGGGTTGTTTCCATGTTTTGGCTATTATGAATAATGCTGCTATGAACATGCCTATATACACACTTGTCTGAATAGCCGTTTTCATTTATTTGGGGGATATACCTAGGAATTCAATTGCTGGGTCATATGGTAATTCTTAGCCATCCAACTGTTTTCCATTGCAGCTGTGCCATTTTACACATTCACCGATGATGTACAAGTATTCCAGTTCACATTCATACCATTCATACCATCGCTTTTTCCTTTTTTTTTTTTTAAACTTGTAGTCATTCTAGTGGGAATGAAGTGGTATCTCACTGATTTTGATTTGCATTTACCGAGTGACTAATGCTGTTAAGCATCTTTCATGTGCTTGTTGGCTATTGCAGAACTTCTTTGAAAAAAACAGCTATTCAGGGTGCCTGAGTGGTTCCGTTGGTTAAGCGTCTGCCTTCGGCTCAGGTCATGATCCCAGGGTCCTGTAATCGAGCCCCACGTCGGGCTCCCTGCTCAGCGGGGAGTCTGCTTGTCCCTCTGCCTCTGCCCCTGCCCCGCTGCCTCTCTCTTGCTCACTCTCTCTCAAATAAAAAAAAAAAAATAGATACTAAAGTCCTTTGCTCATTTTTGTTGAGTTGTAATTCATATGGATTACATTGAGGATTGGTTTTTCTATTTTTGCAAAAAAAAAAAAGTCATTGGAATTTTGATAGGGATTGTATTGAGTCTGTTGATGGTTTTTGATAGTATTGCCATCTTAAAATACTGTATCTCCCAATTCATGAATACAAGATATATTTCAATTTTTTTGGTCATCTTTGATTTATTTCAGTGATGTTGTATAGTTTTCAGTGTACAAGTATTTCATTTCCTTGATTAAGTGTATTCCTAGGTATTTTATTCTTTGGGTACTATTCTAAATTGAACTGTTTTCTTAACTTCCTTTTCTGATTGTTCTTTGCTAGTCTATGTCAGCAGATGGCTGATTTTTGTGTGTTTATTTTATAAACTGCAACTTTGCTAAATTTATTTATTAGTTGTAATAGTATTTTGTGTATTCTTTGGCATTTTCCATTTACAGGATCATGTCATCTGCAAATAGAGATAAATTGATTCTTCCTTCCCAGTCTGGATGCTTTTCTGCTCTTTTTCTTGCCTGACTGTTCTGGGCAAGAACTACCAGCACAATGTTGAATAGCAGTGGGGAAAGCGTGCCTCCTTGTCTTGTTCCTAATCTTAGGGGAAAAATTGTCAGTTTTTGACCATTTGAGTATGAAGTTATCTTTGATGTTTTACATAAATCATCATGAGGAAGTTCTTTCCTATCCCCAGTGTTCTGAGTGTTGTTATCGTGCAAGGGCATTAGATACTTTCAAAAGCTTTTTCTGCACCAATTGAGATGACCGTGTTGGGTACTTTTTTTCTATTATACTGATTTTTTTTAAGATTTTTTAAAAAATTTATTTATTTGACAGAGAGAGAGACAGCCAGCGAGAGAGGGAACACAAGCAGGGGGAGTGGGAGAGGAAGAAGCAGGCTCCCAGCAGAGGAGCCTGATGTGGGGCTCGATCCCATAACGCCGGGATCACGCCCTGAGCCGAAGGCAGACGCTTAACCGCTGTGCCACCCAGGCGCCCCTGATTTTTTTTTTTTTTTTAACGTTGAACCATCCTTGCATCCTGGAATAAATCCTATTTGGTCGTGATGCAAAATCCTTTTAATATGCTATTAGATTCCTGTGCTAGGGTTTTGTGGAGGGTTTGTGCATCTGTACTTGTAAGTGACATTGGTTTCTCCTTCTTTAGTGACTGTCTGACTTTGTATCACGGTAATATGGCCTCATAGAATACATTAGAAGTTGTTTCCTCCTTTTCTATTTTTTGGGAGGATTTTTGAAGGATTACTGTTAATTATTCTTAAATTTTGGTAGAATTCACTGGTGAAGCCATATGGTCCTGGATTTTTTTGTTGTTGTTGAGAGAGTTTTGTTTTGTTTTGGTGGGGTTTTTGTTTTTGTTTTTGTTTATTTGCTGATTCAATCTGTCTCTTTTTTAAAATGGACGAATTCAATCTCTTTACTCAATATAGGTCTGTTTATATTTTCTAGACCTTGAGTCAGTTTTGGTAGGTTGTGTATTTTTCTAGAAATTCATTCATCTGGGTTATCTAGTTTGCTCGTGTATAATTGTTCATAATTTCTGTTATAATTCTTTTTAATTTCAGTAGTAAAGTCCTCATGTTCATTTCTGATATTATTTATTTACATCTTTTCTCTCTTTATGGGTCTAGCTATCAATTTTCCAATTTTGTTGATCTCCTCGAAGAATACTTTTGGTTTCATCAATTCTCTTTATCAATTTCCATTTCATTTATCTCTGCTTTAATTTTTAGTATCTCCTTCTGCTAGATTTGAGTTTCATTTGCTCATCCTTTATGACTTCATTAAGATGTAATGTTCGCTTATTAATTTGAGATATTCCCTCTTTTTTAAAAACAGAAATTATTGGGGGTGCCTGGGTGGCGCAGTCGTTAAGTGTCTGCCTTCAGCTCAGGGTGTGATCCCGGCGTTATGGGATCAAGCCCCACATCAGGCTCCTCTGCTATGAGCCTGCTTCTTCCTCTCCCACTCCTGCTGCTTGTGTTCCCTCTCTCACTGGCTGTCCCTATCTCTGTCAAATAAATAAATAAAATCTTTTAAAAAATAAAATTAAAAAAAAAACAGAAATTATGATGTTTTAAGGGCTTATTTGGGGGGGCAAATGGAGAGGGAGAGAGGGTCTTTCTTTTTTTAAGATTTTATTTATTTATTTGAGAGAGAGAGAGAGAGAGAGAAAGAGCACATACTTACAAGCCAGGGAAGAGGCAGAGGGAGGGGGAAGCAGACTCCCTGCTGAGCAGGGAACCCAACAGTGGACTCTATCCCAGGACTCTGGGATCATAACCTGAGCTGAAGGCAGACGCTTCACCAACTGAGTCACCCAGGCACCCCAGGAGAGAGATTCTTAAGCAGACTTCGTGCTGAGCATGGAGCCTGATGTGGGGCTTGATCTTATGACCCTGAGACCACAACCTGAGCCAAAACCAAGAGTCAGATGCTTAACCAACTGTACCACCCAGTCACCCCCAAAATAGAAATTATTTTTTAAGATTTTATTTATTTGAGAGAGAGAGAAAGAGTGCATGCAGGAGCAGGCGGGGGGGCAGAGGGAGAGGGAGACATATAAACAGACTCCCCGCTGAGTACAGAGCCCTATTTGGGGCTTGATCCCAGGACCCCGAGATCGTGATCTGAGCCCAAGTTGGATGCTCATGTCACTGAGCCACCCAGGCACCCAAGACATTTTTTTTTAAAGATTTTATTTATTTATTTGACAGAGATAGAGACAGCCAGCGAGAGAGGGAACACAAGCAGGGGGAGTGGGAGAGGAAGAAGCAGGCTCATAGCGGAGGAGCCTGATGTGGGGCTCGATCCCATAACACCGGGATCATGCCCTGAGCCGAAGGCAGACGCTTAACCGCTGTGCCACCCAGGCGCCCCCCCAGACATTATTTTTTAGAGCAGTTTTAAGTATACAGGAAAGTTGAATGGAAGGTACAGAGATTTCCCACATATTCCATGTTTCCACCTATGCACAACCTCCCCCATTATCAGCATTCCCTACGAGAGCAGTGCATTTGTTACAACTGATGACCTACATTGACACATCACTATCACCCAAAGTCTATAATTTATATTAGGATTCATTCTTGGTGTTGACTTTTCTATGGGTTTGGACAAATGTACAATGACATGTATTCATTATTATATTATCATACAGAGTAGTTTCAGTGCCCTAAAAATCCTTTGCACGGTACCTTTTCATGCTTCCCTCCCCTTTAACTCCTGGCAACCACTCTTTTTTTTTTAATTTATTTTTTTAATAATTTTTATTTTGTTATATTAGTCACCATACAGTACATCCCCAGTTTTTGATGCAATGTTCCATGATTCAGTATTTGCATATAACACCCAGTGCACCATGCAATATGTGCCCTCCTTAATACCCATCACCGGTCTATCCCAATCCCCCACCCTTCTCCCCTCTGAAGCCCTCAGTTTGCTTCCCAGAGTCCACAGTCTCTCATGGTTCATTCCCCCTTCTGCTTACCCCCGCTTCATTTTTTCCTTCCTTCTCCTACTGATCTTCCTAGTTCTTATGTTCCATAAATGAGTGAAACCATATGATAATTGTCTTTCTCCACTTGACTTATTTCACTTAGCATAATCTCCTCCAGTCCCCTCCATGTTACTGCAAATGTTGTGTAATCGTTCTTTCTGATGGCTGGGTAATATTCCATTGTATATATGGACCATGTCTTCTTAATCCAGTCATCTGTCGAAGGGCATCTCAGCTTCTTCCACAATTTAGCTTTTGTGGACAATACTGCTATGAACATTGGGGTGCATATGGCCCTTCTCTTCACTACGTCTGTATCTTTGGGGTAAATAACCAGTAATGCAATTGCTGGATTATAGGGTAGCTCAATTTCTAACTTTTTCAGGGACCTCCACACTGTTTTCCAAAGTGGCTGTACCAACTTGCATTCCCACCAACAGTGTAAGAGGGATCCCCTCTCTCCGCATCCTCTCCAACATTTGTTGTTTCCTGCCTTGTCAATTTTTGGCAACCACTCTTCTTATTGTCTCCATCATATTGTCTTATCCAGAATGTCATGTAGTGGAAACCATACAGTATATAGCTTTTTCAGATTAGTTTCTTTCACTTTGTAATGTGCATTTAAATTTCCTTCACGTTTTTTCGTTGCTTAATAGCTCATTTCTTCCTGGCACTGAATACTACTCATTGTCTGGATGTACCACAGTTTTTATTCTTTCTGTTACTGAAGACATCCATGGCTGCTCCTAAGTTTTAGCAATTATGAATAAAGCTGCTATAAATATTCATGTGTAAGTTTTTGTATGGAAATAAGTGTTCAACTCCTTTTGGTAAATACCAAGGAGTGTAATTTCTGGATTGTATTGACCATGTTTAGTATTGTAAAAAATTGCCAAACGGTCTCCCAAGCTGGCTGTACCATTTTGCATTCTTGCCAGCAGTGAATGTGCGTTCCTCTTGCTCCACATCCTCAGCAGCATTTGGTGTTGTGTTTGGGATTTTGGCCATTCTAATAAGTATGCAGTGATATGTCACTGTTTTAATTCGCGTTTCCCTGATGACATCTGATGAGGAACACCTGTTCATGTGCTTATTTATCATTTTTTGGTGAGATGTCCGTTCAGCTTAAAAAAAATTTTAAGAGTTTTTGTGTATTTTGAATAATGGTCCTTTATCAGATGTGGCTTTTTGAAAATATTTTCTCCCAGTTTCTGATTTGTCTCCTCATTCTCTTGACATTTGTTTTCACAGAGTAGAAACCTTTAATTGTAATGAAGTCCAGCTTATCAATTCTTTCATTCATGGGTTGTGACTTTGGTGGTGTATCTAAAAAGTCATCATCGTACCCAAGGTCATCTGATTTTCCCTTATTTTATCTTCTAGGAGTTTTATAGTTCTGTGTTCTGCATTTAGTTCTGTGATCCATTTTGAGTTAATTTTTGTGAAGATCCATTTTGAAGTTAATTTTTTGTTAAGTCTGGTCTAGATTTTTTTTTTTGCATGTGGATGTCCAGTTTCTCCAGCACCATTTGTTGAAGAACCCTATCTTTGCTCCATTGTATTGCCTTTGCTCCTTTGTTGAGATCAATGGACTATATTTATGTGAGTCTCTTTCTGGACTCTTCATTCTGTTCCATTGATCTATTGTTCATTCTTTAACCGACACTACACTATCTTGATTACTGCAGCTCTATCATGGGTCTTGAAGTTGGATAGCATCTCTTCCAACTTAATAAAGAACAACTTTAGACCTTTAATAATGTGGTAGGGTATTGGAGGAGGGAAAGTGTTTCGTTCCTGTGGTTATTTCCCTACCTTCTATTGAGCCTAAACTTCTGAACTGCGAACTTCGAACTTCACACATGCTTCCCCCCTCTCTGAGGTAGGACAAGATGGCAACAGGGGGATGGAGTTGGGGATATCCTTTCCCCAGGGCCATCATGCTCTGATAAAAGCCCAGAAGGTTAGGCTTTGGTGATAGTTTTTCCTGAGGGCAAACCTTGTTAAGAACAGAATGCTCTGGCATACTTCAGAATGGTTACTTTTTTCCGCCCCTTGTCAGAACCATGAGGGGATTATTTTCTGATATTCATTTTGAGAATCTGATAGAGACCCAGGGAAAGCTTAAAAATATTTGGGTTCTCTCCACCTCCATGAAGGGGTCCCCTTGGAGTTTTTAACTCTCAGAGTTGTCCACATGCCTCCAGAAATTGACCAGTTACAGTTCAGTTTTCTCTACCCTGGCACTGGTTCCCAAGGAAATTGCTGCTCTGTAAGTTGTGATTCTCTATATTGCCTGTTGATCGTTCTAATTTGGGGGGGGGCAGTGGTTTGACCTAACTTGTCTCATAGATAGAGTGTTGTTAATTTTGTTCCGTCTGTTCAGCTTTCGACTTGTTAGAATGGAGTGGTGACTTCCAAGCCTCTTACATGATGGACTGGAATCTGGAAGTCTCCCCTTTTTAAAATATGCTTACTGCTATACATTTCCCATTGACCTCTGCTTTCATTGCCTCTCACATGGTTTGGATTGTTGTTTTTGCTTCCATTCATCTCCAAATATTTTCAGATCTCCCTTGTGATTTCCTCTTTGCCCTCTGGTTGAGTGTGTTAATTTCTTCCTATTTGTAAATTTTCTAATTTCTCTTTTGTTATTGATTTCTAGCCTCATTTGGGTGCAGAAGATAATTTGTATAATTGGAGTCTTTTTAAATGTATCGAAAATTGTTTTGTGGCCTAAAATATGGACTATCTTGGAGAATGTTTCATGTGCACTTGAGAAGAATGTATTCTGCTCTTGTGTGGTGTGTCCCATAGGTGTTTGTTAGGGCTAGTTGCTTTATAGTGTTGTTAAAATCCTCTATTTCTTTTCCAACTGTTTTATCCATTATTGAAGTCTCCAAATGTAATAGAAATGTCCATTTCTCTATTTCTGTCAAAGTTTGCTTCATTATTTTGGGGTTCTATTGTTGGGGACATATATTTATAATTAATTGTTCTTGATGAACTAATTATTAAAGATTATATGTAGTTTTTTCTCTCTCGTAACAGTTTTTGACTCATGTCTATCTTGTCTGCTTTTAGTATAAGCACCTCAGTTCTCTTTTGGTTACTATTTTCATGGAATATCTTTTTTCATGCTTTCACTTTCAACCCATTTTTGTCTTTGAATCAAAAGTAAATCTCTCATACACAGCATATAGTTTGATCATTGGTTTTTGTTCATTTGGTTTGATTTTATCCATACTCCCAACCTCTGCTTCTATTTGGAGAGTTTAATCCATTTACATTAAATTCATTACTGAAAAGGAAGAATTTACTTCATCATTTTGCTATTTTTTTGGAAGCCTTATATATTTTTTTGTTCCTCATTTCCTCCATTACTGCCCTTTTTTGTGTTTACTTGATTTTTTTTTTGGTAGTGTACATTTTGATTTCCTTATTTCCTTTCATGTATTTAAAAATTTTTTTTCTTAATAGTTATGGGGATTATAAAAAAGCTCTAAATATATAACAATCTAGTTGGAATTGGTAACAACTTCGCTTAAATATACAAAATTCAACCTTGGTACAGCTGTCTCCTACCCCTTTTATGTTACCATAAATTATATCTTTATACATTACATTATACATTACATTCTCACTAACATAGTTTTATAATTATTGTTTTATGCATTTGTCTTTAATGTAGAGTATTTAAAAAGAGTTATAAAAATACAATAATAATGGCTTTTATATTTACCTATATAGTTACCTTTAATGGAGGGTTTTTGTTCTGTTTGTTTTGGTATGGCTTTGAGTTGTTACCTAGTATCCTTTCATTTCAATCTGAATAATCCCTTTAGCATTTACTGTAGGATAGGTCTGCTCGTAATGAATCCTCCCAGCTTTTATCTGCTAATGTCTCAATTTCTCCTTTACTTTTTAACTTATGCCAAATATAAACTCCTTTTCTCTGTCAATACATTAAAAATGTCACTCCACTCTTTCCTTGTCTCCATGATTTTTTAATGAGAAATTTGTTGTTAACATTATTGAGGATTCCTTGTACATGACTTGGTTCCCTGACTGTTTTCAAGGTTCGCTCTTTGTCCTTGGTTTTCAACAATTTGATTATAATGTGGCTTAGTGTAGATCTCTTTGTGTTTATCTTTCTTGAAGGTGTTAAGCTTCTTAAATGTATAGATTTGTGTGTTTTATCAAATTTGGGACGTTTTCACCCAGTTTCTTTAAATGTCCTTTCTGTCCTTCTTTGGGATTCTCATTATACATATCTCAGTAGGATTGAACTAGGTGCCACAGGGCTCTTAGGCTCAGTTCATTTTTCTTCATTGTTTTTTCTGTTACTCAGACTTGATTATAGAAACTGATTCATCTTTACATCCACCAGTTCTATCTTCTGCTTCCTAGAATCTGCAATGGAAACACTCTGGTGAGTTTTTCATTTTAGTTATTGTACTTTTCAGCTCCAGAATTTCTTCCTAGTTCCTTTTTACAATTTTTATCTATTTATTGATATTGTTTATACATTGTTCTTCCTAGAGCTTTTTGTCCATGTTTTCCTTAAAAGTGTTTTAATATGTTTAGAACAGTTGATTTAAAGTTTGTTTAGCAAGTCCAATGTGTGTGCTTCCTCATGGAGAGTTTCTGTTAATTTCTCCTGTGAATGGGTCGGTCATACTTTGTATACATGCTTCATAATTTTTTGAATAATTTGTTGAAAACCAGACATTTTTAATTATATAATGGGTTAACTTGGGAAACTAGGTTCTTCAGCCTCCCCACAGCTTTTTTTTTCTGTTGGTATAGCTGTTCAGTGACTTTTCTGAACAATTTTTGTAAAGTCTATATTTTCTTGTCATTTGTGTTTGAAGCTTCTGTACCTTTAGCTTGTGTTCAGCTTTTTATAGAAATTTTCCTGAATACCAACAGTGAGAGAGGGAGGAGGGAAAAAGGCAGAGTAAAAGCCCCGGTCACTGTACTGGGGTACCTGGTCAGGATATCTACACCTCTGCCTTTGCCTTCATTTCTTGCTTTCACTGAGCATAGACATCAGCCTAAAGTGAAAGCTCTGAGTCTTCTCTGGTCTTCTCAGACCTTGCATCCTACCTTGGATAGTCATAGGACTTTTGAAATTCCTCAGTGTAAACGTGCAGCTTCGAGTGTCCTAATATTCCCGAAGAAACTCTCTCCCTGGGATTTCTTCACAGGCTTTGGTGCTCTATTGTATGCTTCGACTATAACCTTTTGCCCCAAGTGGCTACACGTTGCTCATTTACCTTAAAAAGTTTTTGAGGAATGCCTGCTGCTATTCTTCCTGGAGTTCTGAGTTAGGCAAAACAGAAATGAATTCCTTCTGTCAGTGCTTCAAGTAGTGCCCATACAGGTAAGAACAAACAGTTAATTGCAAATAAGGTCCATTCTGCTCTCTCCAGCATCAGGGAGTAGGATCCCCCATGGGGAATGCAGGCTACCGTCTTCGGTACCACCACACGTTCAGGGAGTAGGGGGGACAAAGGCAAATAAAAACGGCAGAAGGATTTCCGACTGTTGTTAAAAAAAATTTTTTTTGATTCAGCATTTCTTTGATTGTTAACTTTTGACTGTTTTCCATAATTATGAAAAAGTTGACAGTTTATGGCTTGATTTTTTTTCCCCAATTGGGTTGTGTGTTGGGGGTGCGGTGGAGAATGTGCCCTTGGAACTGCCTACTCTACAATTTTTGCTGACTAGCATTGGATTTAGTTTTAAGGGTAAATATATTACATACTCCCAAAAGCCTTATACTGGAAATTCTCCAATCATCTCCTAGTGTCTGAAGCTTGTCGTTCAGTAGATTACTCATTACAGTGTTCTCTAATTTCTTGCATAATCATAATTTTATGTATGGTCTTATTTCTTCAAATTTAGTTGGCTGAATAAAAAATTCTTGGTTCACATTTCTCTCTTCTAAACATATGAAATATGCCACTCTATTTCTTTTCGTATAAAGTGCGGTGGATAAAATTCCAATGCTAACTCAATTTTCTTTCCCATGTAAGTGACCTGGACTTTTTGCCTGAATGACCAAAACCTTACTTCCTTCTTCTCCTTTAAAAGTCAGTAGTTTTATGAGAGTATTTCTCAGTAGTGGCTATTATGGGTCACGTTTACAAGTATTTGGGATGCCTTTCCAATACATAAGTTCGAATCTTACTATTTCAGTAGAGTTTTATTGAATTATCATTTTGGGAATGTCCTCCTATTCAATTCCTTTGGTTTTCTTCTTCACAGCTTCTTATTATAATTATGGTGGATCTTCTTTGCCTGGCTTCCCATATTTAACATTTTTTCTAAAGTTTCCTTTTAACCCTTTGTGTTGTCTATTTCCTCCTGTTACTTTTTCTCCTTTAAGCTTCATTTGTGAAATGTTTTCATTTTTCTTTCTTTCCTGAGCTCTATGAGCTTTTTCATATTCTCCTGTTGTCTTATTTACTTTTCTATTTGTTGCTCCTTTATAGTTTCTATCACCTTTAAGTGCTTTATTGAGATGTATACTTTAAAAGGATGAATTGTATCCAAATCAAGTTTAGGACCTTTTCACCATCCCAAAAGAAACCCCGTACAAACATCAGTCACTCCCTGTCCCTTGGCAACCCTCCCATCTTATGCAACCACTAATTTACTTTCTCTTCCTATAGATCTGAGTTTTCTAGACATTTCATGTATAAACAGGATCATAATCATAGTCTTTTGTGACTGGCTTCTTTAACTTAGCATGTTTTTAAGGGTCATCCATATATAACACACATCGGTTACCTTATTCAGTACCATATAGGTCTCTGATCCATTTTATTTTATTTTATTTTTTAAAGATTTTTTATTTATTTATTCGACAGAGATAGAGACAGGCAGCGAGAGAGGGAACACAAGCAGGGGGAGTGGGAGAGGAAGAAGCAGGCTCCTAGTGGAGGAGCCTGATGTGGGGCTCGATCCCAGAACACTGGGATCACACCCTGAGTCGAAGGCAGAAGCTTAACCGCTGTGCCACCCAGGCGCCCCCTCTGATCCATTTTAAATTTTGTATATTGTGTGAGGTAGAAGTTCAACTTCATCTTTTAACCTATAGATATTTAGTTGTCCTAACGCCACTCGTTGAAGAGATTATTCTTTCCCACTTGAATTGTCTTGGCACCTCTGCCAAACATCAATTGACCACAAATTGTTATTTCTGTACTCAATTCAATTCCATTGATTTATGTGTTTTTCTTTATGCCTGCTTGCACCACAGTGTAGATTATTGTAGCTTCAAGGTTTTATCTCCCCTGCTTGTTTCAGGTTTAGTTTGTTCTTTTCTCAATGTTTTAAGGTGGAGTTTGCGTTCTTTGTATCCTTTAAAATGGGTGTTCACTGCTATAATTTCCCTGTAAGTACTGCTTTAGTGGCATTCCATAAGCTTTGGTATGTTGCATTTTTATTTTCATATATCTCAATGGATTTCCTAATTTATCTCGTGATTTTCTCTTTGACCCATTGGTCAAATTTATGGAGTGCATTCATTTCTACACATTTTTAATTTTCCAGATTTTTGTTACTTATTTGTAATTTCATTCCGTTGTGACCAAACAACAGACCTTTTATTTCAACACTTTTGCATTTATGGAGGCTTGTTTTGTGTTCTGGCATATGATCTGTCGTGGAGAATATTCCATGTGAGCTTCAGAATTGTGCTGTTGGTGTGTGAATGCTCCATAGATATGTTAGGTGTAGTTGGTTTATCGTGCTGTTCACGTCTTCTGTTTCCTTGTTGATTCTCTGCCTACTTTTTCTATTCATTGTTGAAAGTCTTGTCTTTATTCTTGCTGAATTGTCTATTTTCCTGTCAATTCTGTCAACTTTTGCTTCACAATTCTGACAGCGAAATACAGAATTGTCAAGAATTTATGGGCTGTGTTGTGGGGTGCAGAGATGTTTACAATTGTTAATAGATCCTTGATGGATTCTCTTTTATCACTACAAAATGAGCCTCTTTCTGTAGGAAGTTTTTATTTTCAAATCTTTTTTTAGCCACTTCAGCTCTCTGATGGTTGTTGTTTGCAATGATATTTTCATTGTATTTTGAATCCAAAGTATGTTTCCTGTGGACAGCATATAGTTGGATCTTGTTTTGTAATCCAGTCTGACAATATTTAATCCACTCACGTTTATATGGTTGGATTTATGTATTTTGCTTTTTGTTTTCTATATGTGTCATACACCTTTTTTCCTTTGTTCTTTTTCTGATTTCTTTTTCAATTGAGTTTTTTTTTTTTTAATTTTTTATGTAGGCCCCACACCCAGCGTGGAGCCCAACACAGGGCTTGAATTCATGACCCTGAAATCAAGACCTGAGCTGAGATCAAAAGTCGGATGCTTAACTGACTGAGCCACCCGGGTGCCCCCCAACTGAATATTTTCTAGTGTAATATTTTGATTCCTTTTATTAATCATTTTTTGTTTTTTTTCTCAGGGGTTACTCTAGGCTTTTACAAGTATATATCTTGTCAGAATCTACTTTAGCTTTACAGTAACTTAATTCCAGTGAAATATAGAAATGTAACTCCTATAAAGCTTTTTTTTTGTTATACGTGTTACATATCTATGTTAAAAATGTTTAATACATTGTTGTAATAAATAACTTTCATAATTTTGTGTTTTAAAATAGTTGAAAGAACAAGTATATATTTATAGTTTTTTTTTAGTTATAAAATTTAATTGTAAAGATCAAACAGTGGTTATTGGTTAAACCAAGCCACATTAATAGCTTTGAACTGTGCAGACACTAGTTCTGAAATAATGGTGACAAATACCAATCAAATTTTTATAACATTGTTCAGGATCTAAATAAACGTGATTCTTGACATAATTTAATCCACAAGGCTAATTGAATGATAGTACAATCATCAATAATTAAACCAAAGGCATAATTTTCCAAATCACTTTGTTAAACAGAATAAATTCTAGTTTTAAAGTCTAAAGCTACAAAAAACTCAAATCAATCTAACTATTTTTCTACCTGAGATCAAAACAAGTTTCTTATTTTTCTACCTGAGATCAAAACAAGTTTCTTATATCTTATCTAAACATGATTCTTGACATTGAGGTAAATCTGAATTCACGTAATATACTTTGTCAGACTTTCCCAAAGAATTTTAAGCCCTGCTTTAGAGAGAAATTCTCATGTTACACATACATATTTACATATGTTCTCCTTCTAAGACTAATGACAAATGTACGTGGTTAATAGGCATGTAATGGGACCATGATGCTACTAATAATGTGAAAATAAAAAGTAATTCATTTATACAAAGTGTTCCTGTATGGCACAATATGAAATGGGATCTCTGTGTACATACACAAGTCACCAAACATTCAGAAACTAAGCCCACTCTGAGAAAGTCATTCTATTTTTTTGGAGCAGAGGTTGCCAAGCTGTGATGTATAACAAAAATAGTGTATAAAAGCTCCGAAACCAAGTATTAGTCTAAATTGGCAATAACTTCAACTTAAATTAAACCCAACTAGATCTTTACTGTGGCTATGCAACTTTTGCTTTGCAGCCTGCAGGTTTTACTGAGGTAACAACCTCTTGTCTCTTGCCTCTCCTCCTTGTGCTACCCCTGCCTCCAGCTTCCTTCTTCATGGCTGTCTTTGGCAATGCTTCCAAATCTTGAAAGCAAAAGAACCTGCTAAAGCAAATGAGGAGGATGAAAAATAACACAATATATGATGTACAAAAACCAACCTGAGACTATGAACCGAGAAAAAAATAAATACTAGAAGGAAGGCTGAGCAGTAATGTGCCCTCAAAGGAAAGAGAACATAAAAAAATAGGGTGTCTGTTCTCCTGGCCCTTCTTGCACATTATCTCCTGATTTAGAAGAGCATGGAACCAAAACATCAAACTCTGAAAGGGTAATGACTTTGAAGGACGAGCTAGAGAAGTGAATACATGATGGAGAAGTACAGCAGCAGCTCTAGCTGTCAGTGAGTTTCTTTGCTCTGGCATTGGCAACATCAGTATGATCATCGCTGGGGTCAGCTTTTTCTGTGATCCGGTCTATTTGTCAGTTTTGACCTTTGATCTCATTGCCCATGTCCAGGGCCATGTTTTTTAGGTTTCCTAGGATACTGCCCACTGGAGACAGGTTCTCTTCCATCTCATCTTCTCTGGCGTCGTTAGTTACACGTTTAATGTATCCACCACTAGCTGCTCCAGTGACTGGTTGTTGAGGCTGACTGTCACTCGGCCTGGCTGCTTAGATACTACATTGCTAGAAGAGTTGTCTCCACCATCTCCCCATGTTGCCTTGTAGGCCTTACCAGACTCAAAGTTCTTTGTCCTATTATACAGGCAGACGCAAAGGCCACAGCACCTGTTGAGTTCCATGAAAGTCTTCTCTGCCTCTCTCGTGTCTTTATTTGGTCCAGCCCTTCTTCTATGCAGTTTAGTTGTTCCTCTTGTTTACCCAGCATAGGGATAGTCTTGATTCCTGCATCCTGAGACTCGAGGGCTGAACCAGGATTCTCCTTGTACTTCCCAGAGACTCTTCAGTAACCTGGTGGGCTCTCAGCTGAATTTCTTCTGATGACTGATTATCCATGATGGATTAAGACTTCTGATAAGCACAGAAAATGAAACGTGGGCGCCTGGGTGGCTCAGTCATTAAGCGTCTGCCTTCGGCTCAGGTCACGATCCCAGGGTCCTGGGATGGAGCCCTGCATCGGGCTCCCTGCTCCACTGGGAGCCTGCTTCTTCCTCTCCCACTCCCCCTGCTTGTGTTCCCTCTCTCACTGGCTGTCTCTCTCTCTGTCAAATAAATAAATAAATAAAATCTTTAAAAAAAAAAAAAAAAGAAAATGAAACGTGGATATTCAAGCAGATCTGGCCACTCCTCTCACACGGCAGAGGTTCGGACACCTCCAGACTGGATCTGGAGCTGTGTCCTCCCAACACCTCCTTATTTATGTTTTTTTGTATTAACCTTTTAATTTACCATTTCACGTCCTCATTTCTTGTAAATTCATTATTGAAATATAGCTTTGCTTCCACACCACCTGCCTTATGGTATCACAAACACATATTTCTATGTTATAGATAACACCACAATTATATACATAGTTTTATAGAATCGTTCTTAAATCAGCTGAGGGAATAGGTTATTACAATGTCCTTTATAATTTCCTACATAATTACCTTTATCAACATTTTTTTTTCATGAGGATTTGAATTACCGTGTGGTCTCACTTCCTTTCAGCGTGAAAAAACTTCAGTATTTCTTGTAAGATTGGTTTCCTAGGAATTAATTCTTAAAATGTGAGAATGTCCTCATTTTCCCTTCATTTCTGGATAGTTTTGTTAGAAGATTCTTGGTTGACGGTTCTTTTTTCCTGTAAAGCACTCTGCATGTTATCATGCCACTGCCTTCAGGTCTCCTCTGTTTCTGATAAATTGTTAATGGGGTTTTCTTGTACATGGTAAGTGATTTTTGTTTTCAAGATCTTTGTCTTTCAGTATTTTCAGTCTGACATGTATGTGGGTGTAGACCATTCTACTTTATGTAAGAATTTACTGATTTTCTCAGATTGTTTTTCACCAGATTTGGGGATATTAAGCATTAAGAAATCTTCAATTTTTCTGCTTGTTTTCTTTCTCCACTCGTTTGGGCATTCCCATTACATATATGTTGGTGATTCATATTTCTCTGAAGCTATTTTTCATCCTTTTTTTCTCCTGCTCTTCAGATTATTATCATCTGCATTATTTGGTTCTTTTAAAATACTTCCTTTGTTCTGTATTTGATGAAATATTATTATACCTTTACCTCCAGCATGGTCTCTTTTAGTTTTTTAAAAAGTGTAGTGTGATAGCTGCTTGGACAGTTTTTTCTGCTTCCAACATCTGGGTCCACTCAGAGGCAGTTTCTTTTTACTGTTTTGAAATCCCCTTGTTTTGGGGATACACTTTAGTTTCTCCATAGATCTTGCAACTTTTTGTTGAAAACTGGACCGTTTAGATAATATAGCAGCTCTGGAGACTCATCCTCCCCTCCTCCCAGGGCTTGTTAGTGACTCAGCTGGACTATTTAAATCCATTTACCCTGCCCTGTACAGCCTCTGATGCTCCTCTGCAGAGGGTACAGCCTGAGAATGTGGCAGTCACCTGACTCCTCTCTCCAACCCCAAGGACACTTTTAGTAGGGTTTTTACGGTTTCTTTCTCCAGTCTCCTTGTAAAGGTTCATTTGTCTGCCTCTATTGTTATCACACTGTAATTAACATCCACTAACTATTGGTGGACCTATTATTCTGGATGATGTGCTGGGGCATAAATGACTACACCGTTCGATCCAATTAAATTCAGGCCCTTGTAGTCTCTTTGAGGCTTGTTCTAGAACTAGGACTACTCTTATCTGCCTTTCATTCTGTTAGACTTATCATTAGTTTCCCCTTTTGCTTACTGCTATCATGGAGTTACCAGTCTCCTCGTCTGTCTCTACTCCCACTCCAAACTTCGTTTATGGTGGCACCCTTAAGCTTGAACTTAGAGGATGCTATGGAAGCTGTTTTTCCAGCTTGCTACTGCTTCAGAGTTGGGGATGGGGAGAGTAGCCTGCTTTTCTAGGAGTGATACCTGTGGTTTATAAATAGAGCAGTGGGTGACAGCTCCTGGTCTTGTTTGCCTTTCCTTGCATGGCACCTCCACTCATAAGTTGGGGCAATAGTGATTAGGCAACAGTATTCTTTTTTTTTTTCATTCTAACTAACTAGAATTTATTTATTTTACTTTATTATTTTTTTAAATGATTTTTTATTATATTATGTTAGTCACCATACAGTACATCCCCGGTTTCCGATGTAAGGCTCGATGATTCATTACTTGTGTATAACACCCAGTGCACCATGCAATACGTGCGCTCCTTACTACCCATCACCGGTCTATCCCATTCCCCCACCCCCCTCCCCTCTGAGGCCCTCAGTTTGTTTCTCAGAGTCCATAGTCTCTCATGTCTGCCATTCCTGGGGTAGATCTTCAGTGCTCTAAGTGGGGACTGGGTAGAGGAAGGAAGGTCCAGACCTCTTTGCTACTGTTACCTGAAATAGAGCTTCTGTGACATACAGCTTGAGGGGAGAGGGCAGGTAGAATGAGAAATGCTAGCAGTCTGCTCATCCTAGGGAGAAATTGTGGGCTGAAATTGGGAGCTAGGGAGAAAAAGTGTGTGGAGTCATGGCTCAAATACCAAAGAGACTTGCTATTCTTACCAAGCTTTAGTATTTTCTTGAATAAATGTTTCTGTAATAAATGTTTTTATTTGCCATATGCTTTTATGACAGTTCCCAAGACTTTAAGTAAAAAGTATACATATATATTTACTAGTTACGGTTGTTTTCATTGAGGAGTCTACAGATCACGTTGCCATTCCAATTGTGCTTCCTGATTATTTACTTTTGAAAGAGAGCATGAGGGAGGGGAGGAGGCACAGAGGGAAACGATCTTAAACAGATTCCCCACTGAGTGCAGAGCCCGATGCAGGGCTTGATCCCAGGACCCTGAGATCATGACCTGAGCCGAAATCAAAAGTCAGACACTTAACGGACTGAGCCACCCAGGTGTCCCTTCCTGATTATTTTTTTAATGCATGTCTTAAAATACAAGCGATCAGAACCCTTTAAATAAGGCAGTATGCTCAAAACCTGAAAAAGCTTTCTGCTGCCAACAGTTGATTCATCATCAACACACAGCCTACAGAATAAATAGGCAGTTCTTTAATAGTTAAATATATTCCAGAAGTAAAGACTGTTTATAATTCATTTACAAGTGAGTCCATTACACCAGTAAATGTTGTTTGACCTGTTGTATAAAGTAAATAATGCTGTGTAAGAATTAGTCCTGGAACAGTTTGCTGAATTCCTATTTCCAATCCAGTAGATTAAAAGCACAACTGTGAATGGTATAAAGACATAAGAATTATATTGTGATAAAATCAATCTCAAAAATAGAGAATCCAGGCCCTTGCTGGATAATTTAAGACCTCAGAAGTTTTCCTCAACTTAAACACGAGTGCCACACAGAAAATACTGAAGATGTCTTTCAATGTGATGAAACTACAAAACTCTAGAACGTGACCATTAGGTGACCAATGTATCAAAACCAACGGGATTTAGAAAACACATCTAATTCCGAAGTAAGCAGAAATAAAAAGACAATTTACAAAGAATTATAACTAATTTCTAATCATCATCAGAGTCTGAATCATATTTCTTCCCTCGGATAGTTTTCTTTTCCAGCTTTGTGAAGTTTGTTCCAAATTTCTTTTGGCTCTGAAATGGTGGCTCCATTAAATTTCCACTAAAAATAAAGCAAATTTGAAAAGCATTTATTCTTTATGATTTAGTACAGCTGGTATGCTAACCTGCAAAAAAAAAATCTCTTTTCTTCCTAACCTATGGAATAAAGTTTTCTTTAAAATGCTGGTGTCAAGGAAGACGTGTATTATTCATACTGATGGTTAAGAGTTTTAAGCCCTAATTTGTATTACTAAATGTTTTTGATCAAGGTTTTATTTTATCATTAATTACTGACATTTCACAAGATATACTAACAGAATTTCTGACTGAAAGCATAGAAGGAAATGAAAGTTTTTCTACCTCTCCTGATATGCTGAACTTGGATTAGATCCTATTCATTCTAAGAATGACACAGGAAAATGATCTATTTTTTTACAGCCTGTTATGGCTGGTATGATCCTGTTTCACACTTTTTTTTTTTTAAAGATTTTATTTATTTATTCAACAGAGATAGAGACAGCCAGCGAGAGAGGGAACACAAGCAGGGGGAGTGGGAGAGGAAGAAGCAGGCTCATAGCGGAAGAGCCTGATGTGGGGCTCGATCCCATAACGCCAGGATCACGCCCTGAGCCGAAGGCAGACGCTTAACCGCTGTGCCACCCAGGAGCCCCTTGTTTCACATCTTTTAATGTTTAGACAAACATCAAAAAAACTCATGGAATTCATTAGCATTAACCTGGAATTGGTATGAAATTTTTCAGTGATGCCTGAGAAATAACTGAGACATTTTCTTCTTTCAAAAATATCTAGGCAGATTCCTGGCACCTAGATTCTGGTTTTGAAATATCATTTGCCATTGAGAGGAACCACAGTGTCTTGGAGAAATAGTCAATTCTAGGGAGAGTCCCTCTAAGACCTCTCATCTGCACCAGAAAGAAAGTGCTTAAAGAACTATATGGGGCGCCTGGGTGGCGCAGTCGTTAAGCGTCTGCCTTCGGCTCAGGGTGTGGTCCCGGCGTTCCGGATCGAGTCCCACATCAGGCTCCTCTGCTGGGAGCCTGCTTCTTCCTCTCCCACTCCCCCTGCTTGTGTTCCCTCTCTCACTGGCTGTCTCTCTCTGTCAAATAAATAAATAAAATCTTAAAAAAAAAAAAAAAAAAAAAAGAACTATGGGGACACGTGAAAAGGACATACAAGCCTGCTTGAGAGGGGCTCTCACTGGCCAAATCTGGGGCAATTTGGGCTTCAAAATAAATAATATTAGTAACCAACTATAACCCACTGGATAAGATAAGCCATTGCCCATTCTAATATAAATAAATGAAAAAGTTAATTAATGTGTGATATGGAAAAGTTCTTCTTAAATCACTATTTGGCTTGGTAGACAACTTGTTAACCAGTGCTCAGTTATCACCACCAGAAATGAGACAGAACACCCTATACCCCATTGTGCTACTCTGAGAAGTAAGAATATGACATCACTTCCATCATGTATCTGTGAGAAAATGCACAGTCCAAACTTAATCCTGAAACATTAGACAAACCCAAACTGAGGAATGCTCTACAAAATAACTAGCCTGCACTCTTCAAAAATGTCCATGTATTGAAAAATAAGACAAGCTGTCACAGATGAATGGAAACTAAAAATACATAGTAACTACATGCAACATTTTAGTATGCAGAACATTATTTGGACAGTGGTAGAATTTGAATAAGGTCTGTAAATTATATAACATTTCCTGTCTTAATAATTGTACTCTGGTTACATAAGAAAAGTCCTCATTGTTGGAAAATACCCAAGGAAATATTTAGGAGTAAAGGGACAACACATCTCCAACTTCCACTCAAATGATTTTGAAAAAAAAAGTATGTATTCAGAAAAAGAATGATAAAGCAAATGTAAAATGTTTAGAATTGAGAGATATGGGTGAAACACATAAGAGAATTCTTTGTATTAGCTTCCAACTTGTTTAAAGTTTGAAATCATTTCAAAATACATTTAATAAATATTAGTATTTCATTTATTAAGAAAGTAAAAACCTAAAACTCCAAAGTCAATTTCTACAATGTAGGGATAATTTAGGCATATATAGGGGAGATTCAGAGGAAAAGGGACAGGGAAAAGAGAACTTTCTACTTATTGAAAAGCACTATGACTATAGAATGATCACATAATTTTATCTGTTAATTTTGCAAATCAAAAACAGGCAAAGAAGGCAAGATGATAGGTTCTGATTTGTGGAACCAGATAAACTATTGGCGAAGTAGACAAGGAGATGAATGAAAAATGGAAGTTGGATTTTAGATTGTTTTCAAATTGAGACTGTCTCCACAATAAGTAATCTAAGCTGATCACAGAAATGAGATTATACCTTTCATCAGATTCTACAAGACAGGAATAGCTACATTAAAAATCTGATGTTCACAAATAAGTCATTATCAACTTGAGTAATCTGGTTTAAATCAGGGAAGAGTCGATTCTGAAGTGTCATTTTGAGTTTCCAGACTAACAGAAAATTAGATTCAACAGGATCTGTTAGGATGAAAACTTCTATAGTTAGGTGTACTCCAACAAGACTCAATTTTATCTGTAACTCTGATTTTGTTCTAAGATCATGCTAATAATGTACGCTTTAGGAAATATGTTTTTCATTTGTGAAATATTTTCTACATCACAGCCAGATCTTACTTAGCTCCATAAAATGAATGCTAACATAAAAAAACTTCTCTAAAAATATCAACTGGATTTGGAATTAAAATCAATTGTTTTGCTAAAAATTACCTGTAATTGAGAATATCGGAACAACCCAGCCTCCATTCTAAAGTTTCTGTGGTGAAGTCATCTGTATTTCCTAGGTCAGTAAATCCAACAATGTAATCTTGTGTTTTTCCATCTTTGACCAGTGCTAGTGTGGGAATGACTTTGATACGCAGTCTCTCACAAAGGAAAGGTGCTTTTTCCACATTCAGCTTCAGAAATTTGGTCTCAAGATGTTTCTTAGACAATAGCACCAAATGTCGGTCTAATATTTTACACCTGTAAATAACAGCACATAGAAAATAAAAAACTAGAACAGATTTTTCATTTAAAAAATAAGTATCATAAAGGTGTATCTAATTTTATAGTTCTTCTCCTTGAGTCTCGTAATTTGGCAGCCAGCCCATGCTTGTGTTGGAAGACTTCATTTCATTTCATAGGTTAGTTAATGGATTATGAGAGGCAGAAAAATAATCCAGTATCCTAGAAAGTCAGATGTGTCCTAATGATACTTATAAAAA
This sequence comes from Ursus americanus, assembly GCF_024610735.1. Classification (NCBI taxonomy): domain Eukaryota; kingdom Metazoa; phylum Chordata; class Mammalia; order Carnivora; family Ursidae; genus Ursus; species Ursus americanus. The sequence goes on along the minus strand of NC_142133.1, from coordinate 10,539,797 downwards.
ACAAAATACTAAATATACGCTTTCAGTCACAAGTGGTTCACAAAGTTGTCATGTTCATGGTAAGAACAAAAAACTGTCATTTCTCTTATGCATGTTTCCTGGTGTCTCATACGGTGCTTGAAGGGTGACAAATCTGACTTGATAGAACTCAGAAGAGACTTTTCAGAATTAGAAATGTACACACAGTGCCATATTTGGAAGTCATTAAGACTGAATGGTGTCACCAAGAAGGAACTCTTCTGTGCAACTATCGTTAAGAAGTATAGGGTAAGAGCTACAAATATGGTCATATGGTTCCAAAGAAATGAAAAATACCAGTAGTAACTTTTATTAAGCCACTTTCTATCGAAAAGATGGAAATGACATTTTCTGAAAGTTAAAATGTATTTTAAACTGGTCAGTCCTCCAGCATTCCTGAAACAGACTACTGTTATCATCTTTTTGAGCAGCAGTTCTTAATCACAGGTGGTCATTAAAGTCAGCTTTTAAAATACAAGGATGAACCAAAATTCTCTTGGAGTGGAGCTGGGAAACATGCAGGTGATTCTCATGCCCCATAAAGTTTGATAACTACTGCTTTAGATGATGAAGATACCAAATGTTTCAGAGTTGTTACTTGTAGGCTTCTTGGTGTAGTTATTCCTGAATTAGGACTGGGTCCAGCAAGTTCCTGGTAATCTTGATGCCTCATCACTCTACTGCTGAAGGTATCTTTTCACGTATCACCCATGTAGTATAGCAATGAGATTGTAGTGAAAAATGGAAGGAGAGAACAAGTAGATAAATGGTTCCTGAATGAAGCTCAAAACAAATAATAAATGAACCATTATGTGAGAAATATGTTCTTGAAAACTTGTAGGTAAGTCAACTCCATCGTTTTACTGCAGTTATATGGAACCTATTTTAAGTAAATCTATGATTGTACCATTTATTAATTCATTTTTTTAAAAGCCCAGAAGCAGCAGTCATGATGTAGTTAGAACAGCTTAGGCTTAAATCCTGAGTTTGAATCCTCTTCTGTCATTTAGTAGATGAGTGACATTAAGTGAGTCATTTAATCTCTCCAAGTCTTGGTCTCCAAGCATGAAGCATGGGAATTATACCTACCTACTTACCTCAAAGGGTCACTGTGAATGTTCCAGGATTTTATACGTGAAGTATCCAGTCTACTATGACCAAGAACTCTGATATCTACTAGATCTACCCATAAAATTTTCTAATGATTTGTTTTTTTCTTTTTTTCTATTTTTTAAGCAATCTCTATACCCAACATGGGGCTGAACTCAAGACCTCGAGATCAAGAGTCAGATGTTTTTACTGGCTGAGCCAGCCAGGCACCTCTTGATTTTTCATTTTTGCTTGAAGGTAAGTATTCCTGGTGTTGCACTGTTTATACAACCATCAAATATATTTACTGAGCAACTACTATGTATCAGCCATTGCTGCTCTAGGGGTAGGAAGTTGGGAGCATGGTGAACCACGGTACAGGCAAACTCTCTGCTTTCACAAAACAATCTAGTGGGCAAAAACATCTAATAAACATCAAATGAGATCAACCGTAGAGTCTAATATGATATTAATATATCACCCCATCATGTATGTCAGAGTCTGGCAACTTGAGAAATGTGTGCCCATGGTAAAGGGCTGAGTACCATGGTGACAGACGGTTTCTCTGATACCCTTTCTTTTCTACTCCCTTCCCACATTTTCCCTTACAGGAGATTTCACCATTTCAACATTTTCTTTCATTTTTATTACCTTAATCAGTAAGTCCCAGGTTCAGATGTTAATTAATAACCAAGTTACTGGGTGGTGCGTTTAAGACAAGGGCCGAGCAGACTATGGAAATGGGAGAAGAGGGCAGGGCTGAGACAGCAGTGAATGATGGAGACTCCACACTGGAGTGTGTGTCTGTCTGAGGGACGCGGCTGCTATTCAGTATTAGCAAACTGCCTTCCTACTGACTTCTAGGTCTGCTATTAAGTTATTTGATTTTTTAAAACATCTAAAATCTGGATTTAAAAAAAAATTGTATCTCTCAATTTTTAAAAGTTGGCAACCAATCAAATTTGGGGGTTAAAAGAAAGGCTTAAGTTAAGATGTAACCTTTTCTAGGAGTATTTTTATTTTACAAGGACCCTGCCTCTGTAGAGAGGCTTGCAGATCTGGGCTGTTCAAAAGAAATCACTTTCCTCTCCTTCCAGCCAAGGCTGGCACTCCCAACGATGCTTCTAGTGAAAGGCTTGGTCAACCATTGTCTCCTCATGAGTTGCTGGCTGGGAAGGAGTGAGTGAATTCAAAGCTGGTATTCAAGGTGTTGGCCCCCCACACCCAACATTGTGCCTATATCATAATAGTACCAAAAAAAGAAATAATTCTTGTTGTGTTGACAAAAAAAAAATTTACGTGTACGTCTCTTAGATATTTTTAAAGTTACCTAGTGAAAATATAATTCAGAAAATAGCGAGTTCTATGGAAATAACAGTAATTTTCAATAACGTTCATTTATACTTTTTTATGCAACAGGTTTTTTAGTTATCTTCAAAATAACAATTATTTAACTTTAATGGTGACTTTTACAGAAGTACAAAGAAACTTACAAGTAGTTCCTCTAATTTTTAATTTTCCTATTATGTTATTGTATCTCTACTCAAAGATCTCATCATTTTAAAGAAGTTACTGAGGGAAACAAAGTTACCTGAATGTGGAGTCTCTGTAGAAATGGCAAACCACTTTTTTACTCTCCTTGACTTCTTGAAAAAAGTCTCTCTCACTAGGGATTTCTCTGTATTCCCCATGTCCTTTTGAAAGCCATTCCTAATTTGGAGAAAAGGGAAATATTACACACTTGAAATATCTTTCAGTACCACTTTACATTTTGGGTCTAAATCGCTATAATATTCTGTAATTAAGTTGATTTTATCTTGTAGAGACATCAATTCCTCTTAGTGATTTACTTTCCTAGGTCTCTAGTGTCAGTGCAAACTGTGTTGAAGAGAATCATCTGTCTTGGTAACTTCACACATATGTTTTCTTAGAACTTCAAAAACAAAAATTTAGACTTCAAGAGACTTAAAATGTAAATATCCATTTAATTTCTCCGTACTCAAACTACTAAAATCAGAAGCATTAGGTCCAAGTTAACACAAAACTTTGAAAAATTATGCTCCTGAGATAAAGTTACTCAGTCTTTGTAAGGGTGGTGACTGCAGCTTTGCAGCTCAAGAGCCCTGTTTGCTTAGAGAGGCAGAAACCGCTTCTATACTGGCCACCAATGGGAGGTATCCTAGGAAGAAAAAAATCACATATGTCCAGAAACAATACCGATCCCACAGGTCATCTAATCCCACTACTCAACCCAATGTATCAACCCTTATCAACCGTGTCTGACAGACCTTTCAGTTTCTCAAGCTTCCTGCTACAGGAAAGGCTCATCATCTCAACTGGAAGCTTGCTTCCTTTATCAGGCAGCTCGTTTAAATAAAAAGGAACACTGGGCTTACAGGCAGAAGGCATGGGCTTGAATAATCATTCTACCAGTTATTAGGCTAAGAATTCTAATAACCTTTCTGAGTCTCCATTTCCTCATTTGTAAAGTGGAGATCACAAAGCAACTATCTCACCAAGTTGTGAAAGTAAGACTATCAATAAGAAAATATCTACAATAGTGTCTGGCACAGGTGCTTACAAAGCAGTTGCATGTATACTAATTTTCTGAAAGGTCTTCTTACACTGAACTGCAATATATCCATAACTTTGGTCTGTGGATCTCAGCTTGGACCTAAGATTAGAGAGAAAAGTTCTAATGTCTTTCACATGTCAGCCCTTCAGATAGCCTATCTCACTTATGTCCTTTCTTCTCTACCTCTTCCTTCATTTTCTTTTGGCTGTTTCTCAAATGAAATGATCTCTACATTTCTTACTTTCTGATTATCCTCCTCTGAACAGAGACTAATTCCTCCTCGTCCTTTTAAAAAGTGGCAGATGTCTGAATGCAGCCCCCCAGAAGCGGTCCACTGAGAAAGGGGCAGGAGTGCCATCTCCTTTCTTCCTCTGGACTTAAGCTAACACAGACTGTATTAATAGTTTTGGTATCCATTTCACATTGGCTTATGCTGAGCTGACACTCAGCAGGAGGCCCTGGTGTTTTCTCTTTATGCGACATTTCTTTGGTCAAGCTTCTATACACAATTTAAACTCTCAAATACAATTTCTTACTGGCATGGAACATTTCACCACTTTTCTTGACTTACCAATAACACTGCCCTTAAAAAAGAATATTTGTTTTTTAAAAAGCTCTTATTAATTCTCATATGTTTAAACAACAGGTGGAAGACTTGAACCTTTCCAAGTTCCTAAGAGGGAGGCAAGCCTACTCTGAACCTCCACTAACACTTGGAGCCTCTCCCAAGACACTCAGCACACCCCGTTGCTCTTAGTACAGTTTCTTGCAGAGTGCGTGCTCCACTGGGCATCTGCTGAATGGAATCAAGCAGGATGGGCAAAGATCACACTGCAGGCTGAGTCTACCCAAGGCCTGGCAGCTGGGCAGCATCTAGCTCTCACTTTGTGGCTCTCACCCAAGCCTCTGGATGCGCTCTTCCTATTTCTCACCTGTCCTTCTGCTTACTACCAAGTCCTGTCACTAGCTGCCATAACAGGAAGACGGTACCTCAGTTGACTGAGGAATGGTGATTCGCGTGGGCCTATTAAGTGCTTATGTCACTGCATATACTGATTTCCTGATACCCCCATAGATCAGCAAATCAAAATTACTATGCAATCTATACCAATCTTTCAAAAAGACTATATATAAAACCATTAAAGCGTCTTGTCTACTTCTTTAAAAAACATTTTAATAAAAAAGATCTATTAAAATGCAGTGAAAACTCTAAAATAACACGCTCTCAGTTATTCTATGACAAATTCATTTAAATTAATTTAAATTAACTAAAAAATTAATTTGAAAAAATCCTTAAAGGCTGCAGGACTCAGGTTTTTAATGATAAATATTCAGACTATTGTTTTTTAACTGCTGACAGTTTCACTTAAGCCATTATGTATGTTCCTTACTGAAAATCAGTTAGATTCAGTCTTTCTACAAAAACACCCCAGTTATGACAACTTTTTTTAGTTGAACTATTAGCAATTAGTAATGTTACTTAACTGTGATTGTGAAATAGGAGTTTGTAGCAGAATCTCATCATACATACCTTAGATAATTATTAGCAATATAATAAAGTCTCCTGGCTTCAAAACCAGATACGTGTGTGTGTGTGTGTGTGTATATATATATATATATATACACACACACACACACACACACACACACCCTATTTTAGAAAACTCAACCTATAAAAATAGAAAGTCACATTATCAAAGATTCTTTCTTTTTTGTAGCAATTCTTATAAACACTGGGAGTAAAAACATTATCAAAGAGATGCTACAGCAGCACAGACAAAACTCCCTGTTTCTTTAGAAAAGTTAAAGCTCACGTTTTGTTCACAGCCAAATGAAGAGGAACCAGATTGGTAATAACCTATTCCAATGTGACAAAAAGCAATGAAAACATTTTTAAACAAAATTATATTTACAGAATTTAACCCAACTGGTTTTGATCAGAGTCTACAAGTCTGTTCCACACTTCACACTCTAAGAGACCAACAAGGACAGAGCTGTGGCCACCCTTCTCTGTGACCCAGCATACATTCTTTTGAATAAATAAGCCATGTAATTGTTACATTGGAAATGCCTGAAATAATTTCTTCAATGTAAATTGCCTTACAGCTCTCATCTCACTTACACTGATCACAGCTAAATTATAACCAGCTTTACATTTACCTAAAAGAGAAACCACTGACTCCCAGTGCTCTTCCTAGTCCCCTCCCTTCTCAACCAACAAATATGAGCTCAAAAATGATCTAGGGCACATTTCTTTTACTTGACTGTAGATTAACATACTGAGCAGGCTAATTTTTAATATGTCTTTAAAACTAATTTTTTTCCCCAGCAAATTTTTAACAGGGAGAGTACTCTGCAGTAAAAAACAAAAACAACCCTAAAAATAAGGACTGAAATATAACTACTTCAGCACACGTATATATAAGTTGTTAGGAGCATACTGTTAAAGTAATTTCAGAAAGCAGGGCAGAGAGGTTACTTGTTTCTGCTGTTGAGCTTTCCTTAGTGCCTCAAGTCTCTTTTCTTTGAGGCGTTCCAATTCATCCTCATCCATCTGATCCAGTTTCTGAATTTCAGAATCCAAATGTTCTTCTACTAATTTGGTAGTTTGAAGCAACTGATTTTCCAGGACTTTTGAAAACATGTCAACAGATGCATTAGCTTCCATTCTTCTAAATGGTACAGTTCAGCCTTGGTGCTAGGGAGAAAGTTTGCAAAGTTGGGGAAAAAGAAAAAAAGTAAAGTTTCCTCTCTCGTTTACAAAAATTCTAGCAAGTATATAATTTGTATTCCACAAAGTGTTCTGCTGACAAGTAAGCATTTCATATTACACTGAGGAATTTTTAATTAAATGTTTTATCTTTTTTTAAGGAGGCAGAGAGAGTGGGGGAGAGGGAGAATCTTAAGCAGGCTCCACACTCAGTGAGGAGCCCGATGCGGGGCTAAATCTCACCACCCTGAGATCATGACCTGAGCTGAAATCAAGAATCCAACTGAGCCACCCAGACGCCCCTTACCGAAATGTTTTAAAACTGAATTTTCAATAGGTTAAAGTCATATCACTCAAAGATTACTTAGAGCAAAGTTTAGGTGCTTCTGATTTAGTTTGTGTTTCATTACAATAAAGCAAAGACAAGTCTTTAAGACCAAGAGAGAAATGGGTAGTTGGAGTTCTATCTAATGACATATATTAACAGTATTTTTTTAAACCAGAAGAGAAATAAAGCAGAAATGACTGAATAATACTGAAATTTAGCTGTAGTGAGGTTTTACACATACATCTACAAAGCAAACTTTGCTTCAATACAGAAGAGCGTTGAGCCAAAAATGTATTTTTCAAAGTCTCTACCTAAATGATTTTCATTTAACTCCTGAGAAAGTGCATTACAATTGTAAAGAACAGTGCCTGGTGTTCCCTAAACTTTAGTTTTCACTGCTGTTCTCTATGACTAACAAAATCTCTGATGTTACAAAGACTCATACTGGTATGGATCTATGGACAGTGTTCTTAACTTTGATGTAAAACAGTAACCCTCTAAATGTTAAAAATACTGATTTTCTCATCAGTCCTTTATGTAACATAGTTTAAAAACAGAATCTAATTCAGATAGGAAAGGAAGCTCTATCTCAATTACACATTTTATAAGATGTAGTATTTTCTGTCAGCAACAATCAGATGGAAATTTTATGTGTACCCCTGGGTTATTACTACAGAAATATAATTTATAATTTGCTTATGAAAGCAGGAAGCTGTTGCATTTCAATTAACTATGGCACAGTTGCAAATACTACTGAAGAACCTTAAAAAAAATCTTAATAAACTGTGGACTCACTGACCCAGTTGAGGGCTTGACATATAGCCTGGCCCACACAAACCCTCTACAACTGCTGAACTGAAAAGTAGTCATCTTGCAAACTTCACTTTCGATTCTTTTTTCTTCACAGGAAAAGCAGTTGAAAAGCACACCTGATTTCATCTTTGTATCCCCAGAGCTAGCAGTGCTTGGAACACAGCAAGTGCTCAAAAAAATATTTAATTTTGAATGAACATGTGCCTACTTTCTGTTCAAATTTCCTTAAGCTTCAAAAGTATTTGAGTTTAAAAAACCAAACTGTAAGCTCCTTATAAATGCTATACATTTTCAAAGAATTGTATTTCAAATATTATAAAATAACTTCACACTTCCTATCTCCAAAGAAAAATGTCAGTTAGACTGTTTCCCTTAGGGCTGGAGCCGGATGAGGCAGAAAATTGGTTACTGAGACACTGACTTATATGTCAGAACCTGTTCTTACTAGAGGTATAGTGGATGCTGATCCCTGTAGTTTTATGAGATGAACTCAATTTAATTCTGGGATAATTGGGAACAGAAGCGAATAACAAGAGCCGTTCTGGGGACAGGTGATGGTAGTCACCGCATTCACAAAGGGGAAAGGAGATGGCGTAGCGATCCCGATAACTTTTCATTCAAATCACAAACCTGATTCTTCCTTTTCACAGTTCACCGGGGACAGTGGGACGGGGCTTGTCCTCAAATTAGCTAACCGTTTCCTTGACTCCCCTACATGCACCCGCCAAAACAACCTTAACTGCACCCGAGGCATCTTCCGAGCATCCTCGCCATTCCCTGACCCCCACAGGGACAGACCAAGGCAGAGTTTAGGTGGCCCCGTCTTCAACCCCTCCCGGGGCGCATGCGCGAAAGCCGCCTCCGCCTCTCTGACTCCGACGTCTGGGCCGCGCCCCTCCCCCGCCCTGGCCGGATGTTGAGTGGTGAAGTGTCCATCAGCACCGGGAGGTGGTGGTCGGTTTTTTTCACACCATCCTCTACCTCACCTGAGCTCTCGGTGACACTTGAGAAGTGAAGAACTAACTGCTCCAGAAAGGCAGTCCACTCTGGCTTCACCCTCGCAGCAGCTGCCAGGGGCTGCGAACCGGCCGTCACTTCCGCCTCCCCTTTGGCTGCGGCCCTCACGCGATACAACCTGCGACGCCCGAGGAAGTGGGGCGGGGGAGGAGGGCGTGGGGACCGTGAGCGCTTCTGCGCGTGCGCAGCTCCCATCCTCCACCCGGAGATTTCCGCTTTCTTAGCCTCGCTCTGGGTAAACGGCTCACGGGGGAGGGAGCAAAGTATGCTGGAGGTTGTAGTTTATCAGTGCTCGGCCTGGCCGTGTTGGACTTCCTTAGGCTCTGAGCCTAAGTACACACAATGTTACATCAGACACTTGATAGCTATGGTCTTGATCCGGAGTGACACTCCAACTTCGCTTCCATCGTGTTTAATGAACACTGTTTTTTTTTAAGTTGAGGTATAACTTACACAGCATGGTTAGTTTTTACATACTAGCACCCGTAATATCACCGTCCAGATTCAGATATTAAACATGTTTGCCACTCCAGTAGGTTGGTTCTCTTTGGACTTCCCTAACACAAATTCTTAGATCTTGCTCTCACTTTGAATGTTAAGATTAATTTCTATTTCGGGGAATTAAGGGGTGTGTCCTTGTTTTGTTCATGGTAATTATTTTTTAGGGACTGAACAGACTTCTTAATTCATGGACGTTACTGAGAGTCCCTATTTGTCCCAGATTTATTACCTAAGGTGCCTATCACTGGTTCATTGTGTTTCTTTACTGAACTGCGTGCGGCTGAGAATACAAAGATACAGAGGTGGAAGGAAAGCCCAAGACTTACTTCAACCGGGCTCCAAAACTCCAAGTTTGCGTTCTCCACAGAGATGGAGCTGACAAGGGGAATTTTCAGCATCATTGTCTGTCTCAGGGTTCTAGAACCAGGAGACCCGGCTGTTACCAGCGCGCGGCGGACGCTTGAGGAAAGGGGGCGCTCGGGCTCCTGCCTAGCCGGCGGGTCAACTGGAGACGCTCTACCCGAAGCGCAGCTCTCGATGAGCCGCGCCCTGCGTCCCCACGCCGAGGCGGCGGGGCGATGCGCTTGCGCACTGAGAGCTCACACCATATGTGCCCTGTCCCAGTGCGCGGGTCTGTGGAGAGCCGGGTGCGAGAGGCGGCAGTGCGAGGGGAACCGAGCCGAAAAGAGACGAAAGTCGGCTGGGGGACAGTGGGTCTGTGTGAGACCGAATAGAGGGGCTGGGGCTACGAGCGCCGCTGACACACGATGGGGAAGAAGCAGAAAAACAAGAGCGAAGACAGGTAGCCAGTGACTGGGTTCGCACGGCGGCGTCCGGCGCAGCTCAGTGGTTCGCGTGGGTTCCGCCGGCGTGGGGTGGACCGGGGACGAGGCTCGCGCCCGGCACCACGGGGCACCGGGCCTGGGTCCAGAATGGGCGGCACGGGGCCAAGACCCCAGTTCCGGGCGGGCGCCGTGGGCCTCGGCGGCAGGAGGGTTCTTACAGTCGAGGCTCGGTCCCGCCGCTACCTCTCACCCGGCCTGGAAAGAGGGGCTTCCTGAGTGAGGAGCGGGCAGTGGCTTTGGCGTTCTCTGCCCCACGGAGAGGGACTCGGGTGGCTTCGCTGGGCTGGGGATGGCCTGGCCAGCGTGGCTCCGGCCAGTGTGAGAGTTGTTTTGCGGCGCTATTGGCGAGGGTCAGGGAAGAGTTCTTTCTGTGCCTTTGTACCTGTGAATATTTGAAGAGAGAGGGGAGTTCGAATGTGAGTGTACCTACAACTAGGTTTTTTTTTTTAACTCTGAGCCGCTTAGATGAGTTGGAGTTACAGGGAGGTGTTTAACAGGCAACTCCCTCTCAATTTCATTTAATTTGGTTACAGTTCCCAATTATTTAAGGTCTGGTTGTCCAGACTCCATGCTTTTCGCTTTCCTTCTTCCGGCCTGTCTTTTGGTGATTTCTTTGCTGTTTAGCACCTCCCCTTAAGAAAGGAGGAGGAGGAGACAAAACCAGCCAACCAGGGCCTCTCCTTTCTAACCACTTAAAAGACTTTGGGGGGAGGCAGTGTAAGGGTGTATGTAAAGTTACGTACCCCGAGATTTTTGCAACATTTCCGTGTGTCACATTCGATTGAATCCTTTTTACTCTTTTCATTCAAAATTTACTCTCTGGGAGTGAACGTTTGTTATATTTCACCTTTGTATACCCCTCACCAAACTTAGTTCAAATACTAGGGAGAGAGTAAGGTAAATTAAAAACAAAAACCAGGAACAACCATCTCTGATAATTTTTTCTCAAAATGGGTATCAGGTTTTGAAGTTAAAATAAGATTACTAATTATAAATTCCTGGATTGTTTGCTCACCTGACAGCACTGATGAGTGGAATTAAAAGACACCAAGGTGAGTCTTGTATTTCAGCTACAGATCTATTGGAGGAAGTTAATTGGCTTGCAGACTAGAACTTGTTAATCAGACCGGGTAAATGAGAGAAAATAAGCAGACTTCTGGGATATTTAGTGGGACAAAAATTTCTCTGCTTTTGACAGGATGTTTTGACGCATAGGATACATTCTTATGTCACCCGTGTACAAAAAATATAGTATAATAAAGCTTTGTATACTAATTAGCCGGTTTCAGCCATGGTTGTCACACAACCATTCCTGTTCTATCCACCTGCTAAGATACTTTAAAGCCCTCTCAGTCTTCATGTGTTAATCCTTTAGGTGTATCTGAAAGAGAAATACTTGAGGGAAAAAGCAACTGCAGTTATCAAGCCTAAGAAATATTAAGAAGGATTTCTTAAATATTATTGAGTATCCACTCAGTTTTCTAATTTCATTTTCTTATTTAAAAAAAATTCTCTTTTTTTTTTTTTGCCTTTGATTTGTTTGGTTCAGGATTGCAGAAGTCCGTTTTTAGATTAAAAAAATACATGTATATGTTATTCTTTTGCTTACATCTTTTGCTTTCTAAGCTTTTTATAATGGAATAAAGCTGTTCAGAGGGGAGATACTTCTTGTTTATTTTTAGATAAAAGAGAGTGTTTCTTACTGATTCATAAAGATTTTGGTGAGTGATATAAAGTGCAAACACTGGAGCCTGTTAAATTATTGGTTTGGTAGTGTAGAAAGAATGCTACTACTGGTTTTCTACCCCTTCAGACTAATCTGTCTGATATAAGACTAATCTTATATTTTGGCTCATTTTGAAGGGTAAGTGGTAGCAGTGTAATTGAAAAATTTATTTTCTCATATGCCAGTATCAAGTTTGTTTTTTCAAATGCTTCATGGACTCATTTGCTTGAATGCCTTTCAAAAAAGTGTCTTAAAAATCCTTGGGTTTTGCATAGGTCCGCCTTTGGCCTTTTTACTTTGGCATTCCTCATAAGGTATTTTGGAGGGATGGAGGACAGGAGATATTTTGGGGGTGGGGAGTGAGGAGGGTAGCAAGAAGTTACACTACTGGTGCATTAGTTTGCTTTGATCTTCTCTATATTTAAATACAGATTTCTTCAAGGATATTTTGCACGTTTGTAAAAGAAACAAAAATATACACTGGGAAGAAAGTCTAGAAAGAGAGAGCCCTATTTTAGGATTAATATTCTTGTTTGTGTAAAATGAGATAATTATCTGGTTTTATTCTCTTGTATAAAGATCCGCACTTTTAAAGATTATACATTCATCCCACAACCCCTTCCCTTTCAAGGTATGAGGCCAGGTAGAACTGGGTGAGAAATGAGCAGCTGCTTATTAGTTATCAATAAATACAGGGAATTGAGTCACTTTTCAGGTTGGAAAGAACAAAAAATACTTGATGGTTTTAATCCTTACGTATGTTTAATCCTTATTTTAACTTCTCACTCAGTGTTCATTTAAAATTAGGTCTTATTTCATCTGAGTATCTAATTTTATTTGGGTAGCATATGCTTTGTTATATCAGTGACTGACTTTGTTTAAAAACTGAGTTCTCAAATTTTGTTCCATCTTGTGTAATTCTGAGAATGAGATTTTGAATATCTTATATTCAGCAAGTTTTCCTGCCTTTTTTCAGTTGTCTGGAGAAACTCTTGATGAGATAAGGGCTAGGATTCAATATCTGTAGATCATACAAAATATAAGGCCAGTATTTTCATAATTCTCACAGTCATCAGTTTACATAATGGGACCTTATGGGATCTTGTGTGTTCTAGTGATGTCCTACTGTTTCCATTTACACAATATGATTGATGTTCTCTTACTGATGAGTGTAGAGAAAGAGAGGATCTAGGTTATTTAGTTTTTCACAGCCTCCAGTTCTTTATTCTGGTCCCTTTTTTGTTTGATCCCTTAAATGTGGTATTTCTGTTTTTCAGTTTATAAGGAAGTGTCACCGTAATAGGATTAATAGAATACAGAGGGAAGGAAAATAATTATTTCATCTATCTCACCATCAGCTGTCGTGGAGGTGGGGATGTCATTCAGGAACTAGAAGGTCTTTGAGGATTCCGTAGAGTTCTAGGGTATGTTCAGCATCAGGTTATTTTTTGCTGTGTTTCTGTATACCAGCAATGAACCGGGATTGTGACTCCACTGTTCTTTGTTTTTGTTTTTGTTTTTGTTTTTTTTTAAAGAGTTTATTTATTTATTTGACAGAGATAGAGCCAGCGAGAGAGGGAACACAAGCAGGAGGAGTGGGAGAGGAAGAAGCAGGCCCATAGTGGAGGAGCCTGATGTGGGGCTCGATCCCAAAACACCGGGATCACGCCCTGAGCCGAAGGCAGACGCTTTAACCGCTGTGCCACCCAGGCGCCCCTGTTTTTGTTTTTTTTTAAAGATTTTTTTTATTTATTTGACAGAGAGACAGCCACTTAATGACTGCACTACCTCTTTGTTTTGACTCAGATATTATTCCTGTCATTACTGGCAAATTCCCTGGTTTCTTGGGGCGCCTGGGTAGCGCAGTCGTTAAGTGTCTGCCTTCGGCTCAGGGCGTGATCCCGGCGTTGTGGGATCAAGTCCCACATCGGGCTCCTCCGCTGGGAGCCTGCTTCTTCCTCTCCCACTCCCCTGCTGTGTTCCCTCTCTCGCTCGCTATCTCTCTGTCAAATAAATAAATAAAATATTTAAAAAAAAAAAATTCCCTGGTTTCTTGAGAGTTCTGGCTATCTCTCAGACAGTTGCCTAACCTTTAGATGGTTGCTCTAATGTCAGACATTCATCCTAGTCAGTAAGGTATGATTAGGGTACCAAGGTCCTTTCCCTGTGATAGAAAACATGGTGATCTACTTAAGGAATCTGCCCAAAAGGAGCTCTGACTATAGCAGGTAGTCCAGAGCTTTCAAGAGAGGGAGTCGGCCAAGTGGCAAATAGTCTAGCTCAACAAAGGAATTTATTTCTCATTTGTATATACTTGAATTAATAAAAAACCCTCTATCTGCGTATATTAGATCAAAAAAGAAAAAAGATGTATAGTCCAAGAGGTCTCTTGGTTTAGCTTGTTCCTGAACTGATACTTTAGAAAATTAATATGTGGAAGGAAGAGAAGTCCTAGTTTGCCATAAATGAATAAGAAAGCAGGTGATAAACTTTTGTTGTTAGCTTATAGTAACTTTAGCCTTCTGTAGTGGTGATCTCTGGGGAGCTGATGTAGCTCTTTTTGATGTTGTTTGCCCACTAAGTGCACTTTATTTATCTAAGTTTCTTCCATTCTTGCATTTGATCCATAAGGTGAGCAAAGCATTGTTTAATAACAGAAGAACCGAGTGTCAGTGGTTAGGTTAGAACAGTGGTTCTCAAACTTTGGTCCTACCACCCCTTTACGCTCTAAACTTACCAAGGAACTAAAAAGGTTTTTATTTTTGTGGGTTATATGGATACTTAACTGTATTACAAATTAAAAGTTCTTAAAATAGTTATTAATTTAAAAATAAAACGGGGGGCTCCTGGCTGGTTCAGTTAGTAGAGCATCCAGCTCTTGATCTTGGGGTTGTAAGTTCAAGCCCCACCTTGGGCAAAAGGTTACTTAAAATTTAAAAAAACTAATAGACACATTACATATTAACATAAGTAGCATTGTTAAGTAATCGTTTACAAAAAATAATGAGAAGACTGATATTAAACAGTTTTGCAAACTGGCTTAGTAGAAGAGAACTTGATTCTCATCTGTTTGTGCATTCAGTGTTGTAGCAATATCACACATCATATGACCTCTGGAAAACTCCACTGTACAGTTGTGAGAAAATGAGAATGAAAATAGCCTTTTAGTGTTATTTTGGAAATACTTTTGATCTCTTGAATTAGTTTAGACCCCCTGAACAGGTCTTGGGGACTACTTTAAGAACAGCTGATTTAGGGATTCCTAAACTAGATTTGGGCCTTTGTGAGATATTTTCCAAAGCTCTTTGACCGTCATTAATGTTTGTCTAACAGATAATAGAAATGTGTAAGAAGGACTCAAGGACAGCTTAAGACATCTGTGGTCCTGTTCATGCTCTTGATATTTTACCCACTTAAGATTTTCTTTTTTAATGTAATACGTGAATTTGTCAAGTTCTATTAAAAATCTTTTGGGATTGGTTTTAATTGGGAGTCCCATTAAGTTTTTAGAATATTTAGATGACAAGTATACTTGTCATCTTTGTGATATTGAATCATCTCATTCAAGAAATTGTCTGCTTAATCACTTAAGTGCTAAGTGTTCTAGGTGCTCAAAATAAGTGGTAAACAAATCACTAATAGGACATGCTTCTCTATTTGGTTAATTGTATATCAGTAAAATTTTTTTTCTTTTGAGTCTTTAGAATATTTCTTGTTTGGCTTATTCCTAGGTATCGTATACTTTGGTTGCTATTAAAATATAGTAGTTTTTCTTTTTTGCTTAATAAGAAAACTTTTAAGGTGGTTATCTGTGTCTGACCAACTTAGTGAACTCTTATTAGAATAGGTGTGTAAAGGGTGAGGATGTGATTGGGTTATTAGTTTGTGATAATAGGTAAATAGTAAAGGGGGAGAATAGGGAGAAAATTAAAGACATTACGGCAGCATTCAAATGTTTTAGTTAGTGACACCCAAATGACTCCTTTTTGTCACCCTTTCTAATTTATGCCCTGTGACAGATATGAACTGTTGAGAAATTATAGTCCAAAATATACATGTATTTTGAACCCTTATTAAATAGTATTGAAGTAATCACAGTAGCACAGCTAGTCCTAGCAGTAACCACCGTATTTATGTAATTTTAATGAAAGTACTTGATATAGAACCAATAACCATGTTATAATTAGTTTGAGAATCTGGAAGGAAGGGGAAAGTAGAGAGACTTAAGAATTATTATATAATATATAGAAGAGGGAAGTGGGATTTAACACAATAAAGTGGTTGAGGTTTAGAACCTCTCAGCTCTTAAGCCAGATCCAACTCTAGAACCCTGTGGCTTTTCACTCTGGTATACTAGTTGATTTAAGAAATGTTGATATTCCAAAATATAGATTTTGGAAAAGATTAATATCTGCATAGAATCTTTATTGATGAAAGAACTATTAAAGATTAAAAGCTCAAAAAAAGAGGGAGAATAGAAAAATGACAGCCATTGTCTGTAGGTCAATCAGTGCCAAAATTTCTTTTTTTTTTTTTTTTTTTAAGATTTTATTTATTTATTTGACAGAGAGAGAGACAGCCAGCGAGAGAGGGAACACAAGCAGGGGGAGTGGGAGAGGAAGAAGCAGGCTCATAGCGGAGGAGCCTGTGTGGGGCTCGATCCCGGAACGCCGGGATCACGCCCTGAGCCGAAGGCAGACGCTTAACGACTACGCCACGCAGGCGCCCCAGTCCCAAAATTTCTTTAAAGAATTTGCCCCCTTAACCAATTTAATTATGTAACTGCTTATCTTGTCTGTATGTTTAAAGTGAAAGCAATGACAATTTAATGTTTCAGTCCTTCCCATCAGACACAGTATATAACATTTCAGATATGTTCTTTCAGAGGAATCTCTGTTTTCCACCAGGAAGTAGTTATTTTTTAGAATAATTGGTTTTCAGTCCTCCTTTTGGTGATAGAAGTATACTTTCCACTGAAATATAAAATATTTATTTGGCTTTTCTGTTTCTGAAACTTTATTCAAACCATAAAGCTTGGATAACAGTCTGTAAAAATACAATTGAGTACTGTTTTAACTCAAATTTATGTCATTAGGTTTCAGGTACTGGAGTTTTGGTGAAGAAGTATGACTGATGATATTGTAGTTGGCATTTCTTCTAAGTCTAGAATCATGTTCTAAGATTTAATTATATGAATATACTACATTTTATTTACCCATTCATCAGTTGATGGATGTTGGGGTTGTTCTTTTTGAATCATACTGCTGTTATGAATATACATACTGTTATGAATCATACTGCTATAAAAATACCTGTACAAGTTTTTGTGTGGACATATGTTTTCAGTTCTGGGGTTTATACCTAGGAGTGAAATTGGTGGGTCATAGGTAACTCTGTGTTTAACTTCTTCAGAAACTGTTTTAACTTTTTTCAGGAACCGCCAAAGCTGCTGCTCCATTTTACATTCCAATCAACAATGTATTAGAATTCCAATTTTTCCACATCTTCATCAACCCTTATCATCTGACTTTTTGATTTATAGCCATTCTAGTGGGTGTGAAGTGGTGTCTTCCTGGGATTTTAGTTTGCATTCCAAGGTGGCATAAGATGTTGAGTATGTTCTCGTGTGCTTATTGGATGCTTGTATATCTTGTTTGGAGAACTGGCTATTCATATCCTTTGCTTATTTTTAAATTGACTTCTTTATTCTTGAGGAATACGAGTTCTTTCTATATTTTAGATACAAATCCTTTATCGGATATTATTTGCAAATATTTTGTGCCATTCTGTGGGTTATTTTCTCCCTTAGAAGGTGGTGGTTCGTTCATTTTTTTTTTTTTTTTTTTAAGATTTTAAGTAATCTCTACACCCAATGTGGGGCTCAAACTCAAAACCCTGAGATCAGGAGTTCGCATGCTCTACTGACTGAGCCAGCCAGGTGCCCCTGTCTTTCCACTTTTTTGATGGTGTCCTTTGTAGCACAAAAGTTTCTAATTATGATTTATCTATTTTTTCTTTGGTTGCAGTGCTTTTGGTGTCAGGTCTAAGAAACTGTCAACAAATTCAAAGTCATGAAGATGACTTAATGTTAATTAAATATTAATGTTTGTGTGCAGGTATTTTTCTTTCTAGTAGCTTTGTAGTTTTAGTTCTTACAGTTAGATGATTGAGCTATTTTGAGTTACTTTTTGTTTGTAATGTGAGATAGGGATCCAACTTTATTTTTTGCATGTGGATATCCAGTCGTCCCAGCACTGCTTGTTAAAAAGGCTTTTCTTTCTAATTCCTTGTCAAAATCAATTGACCATATGTGTAAAGGTTTATTTCTGGACTCTCAATATTGTTCCATAGATCTTTGTGTGTTTATGGCAGTACCACACTGTTGTGATTGCTGTATTTTTGTAGTAAGTTTACAAATTTGAAAGTGTGATTTTTCTAACTTGTTTTTCAGATGGTTTTGGCTATTCTGTGTCCCTTATATTTCCATACAGATGTTAGGAATCACTTTCAATTTCTGCAACAAAAAAGAAGGCAAGTTGGGATTTTGATTGGGATTGCATTTCACTGTAGGTCAATTTTGGGAGTATTGCCAATATTATGCCTTCTGATCCATGAATGCGGGATGTCTTTCCACTTATTAGGTCTTCTGTTTCAGTGATATATATATATTTTTTAACGGTTTAGAGTACAATGTTTGCATTCTTTTAAAAGATTATTCCTAAGCTTTTAATTCTTTTTTACGCTATTGCAAGTGGAATTAGTTTAAGTTCATTTTCAGATTGTTCATTACTAGTGCATAGTTTAAATACGATTGATTTTTGTATATTGATCTTCTATCCTGCAATCGTAGTGAACTCATTTATTAGCTCTAATGGTCGTGTGTGTGTGTGTGTGTGTATTCCATGGAAATGATCATGTCATCTGCAAGTTCAGATAGTTTCTGCCTTTTCCAGTCTAAATGTCTTTTGCTTCTTTGTCTTTTTAAAAGCTCTGGTTAGATTGTGCAGTACAATGTTGACTAGAAGTGGGGGAGAGTAGACATTCTTGTCTTGTTTCTTAAGGGGAAAAAGCTTTCAGTATTTACCCATTAGGTATGATGTTAACTATGTTTCGCCCAGATGCCCTTTTCCAGGTTGAGGAATTTCCATTCTATTCCTAGGTAGAGTGTTTTTACCATGAAAAAGTGTTAGATTTTGTTAAATGCCATTTCTTCATCTTCTGAGATCATTTGGTTTTGTCTTTTTTTCTGTTTACATATGTTGTATGTTGAATCAACCTTGCTATCCTGGGATAGATTCCAGTTAGTCATGGTGTGTAATTCTTTTTATGTTTTTGGATTTGGTTCCCTAGTGATTTGTTGAGCATTCCATTTTTTCCCTTTTAAACTTCCTATGTAGCTGTTTTGGTTTGACTTTTGGTAAACAGTGTAACATTGAATTTTTATAATAGGACTTGATACCCTGTGTTTAAGGGTTTAAAGTCACTTATATTGCTTGTATTAATTTTATATTTGACCTTACCTCGGCCATCTGTTTTGTTTTCATTTGTACCAATTCTGCCATGCTTTATTTCTATTTTCTTCCTTTTATCCGGGGTTAGAATTTATACATGCTATTCTTATTTTTTTATGTGGTTAGATTTGAAATTTTACCTTGCATGTAAAAAGTCAGTATTTAATGCTCCATAAAATAGTACAAGGACAGTCATGCAACTGTCCAGTATTTTCATTTTATTTCATAATCCTTCACTCCAGGTCAGTGACCTTTTACTTAAAGTTAGATTCTACTTAAATGCCAGACTGAACCTAGAAAAAAACAGGCACGTGTATTTTCGGTTTTCAAGAATTTAATTTGCTCTAAAGTCAAAATAATGAAAAGTGATTTCTTCTTTTAGGCATATTAATAGCTAAAAAAGTCTTAAAGAATGAAATGTTGGGAAGGCATTACCTTCCCAGACTCCAGAAATTATGAGACAAAGTAGTAGGTTCCTGATTCATTCCAAAGTTTACTTTCTGTTCATGCAAACTTGTAATATTTTTAAATATAGAAATTGAACTTTTTAATATAAAAATTTCAAGCACACAGAAAAGTTGAAGGAATAGTATAGTGAACCCCCAAATACTCATCACCTAGATTTAATCATTATGAGTATTTTGTCCCCATTTTTGTTATATGTACTTATTTTATAAATACCTTGACATTTTCTCCCTAAACGTGTTTTTATACAACGACAGTACTCTTATCCCACCTAGTGCAATTAACACAAATTCTCTAATATTTAATATTCAGTCCATATGTCACAGTGGCTTTTCAGTGTGTTCAAATCAGGTTGCAGACAAGGTTCACACTACATTTCATTGTGGTGTAGCTTATAGTTTTTAAAATTCACACTTTCATTATAGGTATCTGGCTAAAATTATTTTTTTCTATGTAAATTTTTCCTCCCTGCTCTCACTCTGAATTTAGAGTGATCAAAATTTGGTTCTCAGCCTCTTGGTAATATGAGGGGAGAATTATTAGACTTATAAGTTGTAACTGCATTCTTTGCTGTTTGGTTTAAGAACAAAATTGTTTTGCAAGCCTACAAACTTACTACTACTGAATGATGAATAAAGTGTTAAGTTGTATTAACTTGCTCTTATTGATATGAAATATGTAATCTTGTGAAATTTTTTTTTGAGGTGAAGTTTACATAACATAAAATTAACTATTTTAAATATGTAATTTTGTGGCATTTAATACATTCACAATGTTGTGCAGTCTCTTCCCTAGTTCCAAAACATTTTATCTCCTTCAAAGGAGATCCTGTACCCATTAAGCAGTCACTCCCCATTTCCCCATTCTCTGAGTCCCTGGCAACCACTAATCCATTTTATGTCTTTTGATTGACCTTTTCTAGTTATTTCATATAATGGAATCACACCATGTATGACCCTTTTTTAAAAAAAGATGTATTTGAGAGAAAGGGAGAGCGTTTGAAAAAAGGGGGAAGGGCAGAGGGAGAGAGAGAATCCTAAGCAGACTCCCTGATAACCCCAGAGCTCCACATGGGGTCTGATCTCATGACCCCGAGATCATGACCTGAGCCAAAACCAAGAGTCAGATGCTTAACTTACTAAACTACCCGAGCACCCCCATGTATGACCCTTTTATGTCTGGATTCTTTGACTTAGCATAATGTTTTGGAGGTTCTTCCATGTTGTTAAATGTATCAGTACTTCATTTTGTTTTTATAGCTGAATAATATTCCATAGTGTGTATGTATGCCACATAATGTTCATCCATTTATCCAGTGATGGACATTTCGATTTTTTCCACCTTTTGGCTACTGTGAAAAGTACTGCTATGAATATTTGTGTACAGGTATTGGAATCCCTGTTTTCAGTTTTCTTGAGTATATATCTAGGCATGGAATTGGTTGGTGGGTCATATGGCAATTGTATGTTTAACTTTCTCAGGAACCACCAGACTTTTTTTTGAGTGTAGTTGACTCACATTATTATGTTAGTTTCAGATATACAGCATAGTGATTGGAGAAGTTTATACGTAATGCTACACTCACCATAAGCATAGCTAGCATCTGTCACCATACATTGCTATTACAATATCATTGACTGTATTCCTTATGCTGTTTTTTATTCCTTTGATTTACTCATTCCATAACTGGAAGCCTGTATCTCCCACTCCCCTTCACCTGTTGTTCCCATCCCTCCATCCCCTCCCCTCTTGGCAGCCATCAGTTTGGTCTTCGTATTTACAGGTCTAATTTTGCTTTTTTATTTTTTTATTCATGTTTTTTTTTTGTTTTATTTTTAGATTCCACATGAATATGATCATGTATTTGTCTTCCTAAATCTGATTTTTTTCTCTTACTGTCATACCCTGTAGGTCCATCCATGTTGTCATAAATAGCAAGATCTCGTCCTTTTTTATGACTGCATAATGTTTTATCGTATATATATATATACACCACATCTTCCTTTTCCATTTGCCTGTCAGTGAACACTTGGATTACTTCCATATGTTGGCTGTGATAATGTTGCAGTAAATATTGGGGTGCATATATCTTTTTGAATTAGTGTTTTAATTTTCTTTGAATAAATAGCCAGTAGTGAAATTACTGGATCATATTGTATTTCTATTTTTAATTTTTTGAGGACCCTCCGTAAATTGTACCATTTTACTTTTCCTGGGCGCCTGGGTGGTTCAGTCAGTTAAACATCTGCCTTTGGGGGCGCCTGGGTGGGTCAGTTGTTAAGCGTCTGCCTTCGGCTCAGGGCGTGATCCCGAAGTTCTGGGATCGAGCCCCACGTCAGGCTCTTCCGCTGGGAGCCTGCTTCTTCCTCTCCCATTCCTCCTGCTTGTGTTCCCTCTCTCACTGGCTGTCTCTATCTCTGTCAGATAAATAAAAAAATAAATAAATAAATAATCTGCCTTTGGCTTAGGTCGTGGTCCTAGGGTCTTGGGATCAAGGCCTTGCTGAGCAGGGAGACTGCTTCTCCCTCTCCCACTCCCCCTGCTTGTGCTCTCTGTCTCTGTCAAATAAGTAAATAATAATTAAAAAAAAAAAGTCCAATTTCTTTTACAAGTAGCTGGCCAGGTTTCCCGGGACGATTTAATGAATAGACTGTCTTTTCCACATTGTATATTCTTGCCTCCTTTGTCATAGATTAATTGACCATATAAGTGTTGGTTTATTTCTGGGCTCTCTGTTCCATTCCGTTGATCTATGTCTGTTTCTGTGCCAGTATAATACTGTTTTGATTACTATATCTTTGTAGCATATCATGAAATCAGGGATTGTGATACCTACAGCTTCCCCCCATCCCCCAAGCTTGCTTTGGCTATTTGGAGTCTTTTGTGGTTCCATATAAATTTTAGTATTATTCTAGTTTTGTGAAAAATGTTGTTGGAAGAATCAACAAACATTTTACAGTGGTTGCAACATTTTACATTTCTACCAGCAGTGTAAAGGGTTCTAATTTCTTTATGTCTTTGCTGGTGCTTTTTTTTTTTTTTTCAAGATTTTATTTATTTATTTGACAGAGAGACAGCCAGCAAGAGAGGGAACACAAGCAGGGGGAGTGGGAGAGGAAGAAGCAGGCTCCCAGTGGAGCAGGGAGCCCGATGTGGGGCTTGATCCCAGGACCTGGGATTGGGCCCTGAGCTGAAGGCAGACGCTTAATGACTGAGCCACCCAGGTGCCCCCCATTGTAGTTTTGATTTGCATTTCCCTGGTTACTATTGATGAACATCTTTTTTTTTTTTTTTTTATGTGTTCACTAGCGATTTGTATGTCTTGTTTGGACAAATTCTATGTCAGTCCTTTACTCATTTTTAAGTTGTATTTTTAAGGTTGAGTTTTAAGAATTCTTTGTCTCTTCTGGTTACTTTTCTCAGATACATGATTTGTACATATTTTCCTCCATTATATGGATTGTTATTCATTGTGTTGATAGTGTCCTTTTTACCAAAAAATTAATTTGGTGAAGTCTAACTTTCCTTTTTTTTTTTTTTTTTTTTAGTCATGTTGCTTGTACTTTTGCTATGGTACCTAAGAGTCTATTGCCAAGTCCAAGGTCATGATGATTCACCTGTATGTTTTCTTCTTAAGAATTCTATTGTTTTAGCTCTGACATTTAGGCCTTTAACCCATTTTGAGTCCATTTTTGTATATGAGGCGAGTTAGGGGTTTAATTTCTTTTATATGTGAATATCTAGTTCCAGTACCATTTGTTGAAGAGACTGTTGCTTTCACTATTAATTGGTGTTGGCACTGCTGTCAAGTCCATTGACCATGGATGAATGGATTTATTTCTGGAATTTTTATTCCTTTGGTCTTGTTGAGCCTTATGCCAGTACCAACTTGTTTTGATTACAGCAGTGTGAATTTTCTTAAATGAAAATTTTCAAACACATAGAAAAGTAGAATAGTTTAAGGAACCCACATGTGTCCATCACTCAGCTTCAAATATTACAGATTGATGGATGACTTTGTTTCATCTATATTCTACCTACTCTTTTCTTTCCTCATTTTTTTAAAAAGATTTTATTATTTTAGAGAGTGCGCGTGTGCATGCACCTGAGTAGGGGAGAGGCAGAGGGAGAGGGACAACCAAACTCTGTGCTGAGCGTTGGCCTCCATCCCACAATCCTGAGCTCATAACCTGAGTTGAAATCAAGAGTCGATGCTTAACCAACTGAGCCACCTTCACCCCTTTCCGCATCATTTTGAAACAACCTCAGACATTTGCATATATTTCAGGAGATTACCTAATCAGTTATAAGAAAGATTTTACATCTTAAATTTTAAATAGTGGTGCATTTCCATTCATTTGGAAAATTCTCATAGAGTCTTTGTTCAGGTAAATGAAATGTCATTGCACTTTTCTCTCAGTGGGAGTTTTTAACTGAATTTGTTTCAGAAAATTCAACTTGGAGGTTCTGTCATCAAAATTCAGTAGTTGTTGCAGTGGTAGCACGGTTTTTATTAAGCTGCTGTGATGAACCTGCCTTCCCGATTGTATGAAAGTTGTAGTTGCCATTCCAGAATACAGTTTTTCTTTATTTAATACTATTAAGAATGTGTTACATTTCCTGGTCATTGTTCATTGTAGAAGGTAGGGAGGTGAATTGGGAAAAAAAGAAGGAGTTTTCTCAAAGAATCTTACATTTTAATACAGCAAATAGGCTTATGTACAGATAATACAGTGAGGAGATACAGAGAGAATGTGAAGTTTAGTTTAACTAGGGGAGTGCCACCCTTCAGATTGCAAATTTGCCTCCCCAAATTATTATGTATATGATTTTCAAATTCCTTTCTAATTAAAACTGCCCTCAGAGCAGGCCAGATTGGAGGGAACAGGAGCGTGCTGTATATTTTGTCTTGAGTACCAGGGTCAATGACAAAGAATATCCAAGATCTTCATTTGCTTCTCAGTTGCCTAATAATTCTGTAGACAGGTGCAGCCAGACCATTCTACTGATGGTGTTGTTCGGCAAGTTGGTTATTGAGAAGTACCCTCTCCTAGTAGTATTTCCCTGCGTAAAAATTTTGTTAATATCTATTTGGTTATGCTGGGTACTAACTAGAGTATGTTAGGTGGAAATAATACTTTTAACAGTGTTTAAAGGGACAGACTTACTTGTACAGAACACAAAGACTACAAGTTCACTTTATTTATTTGAGAGAGAGAGAGAGAGAGAGAGAGAGAGCATGTGCACAAGCAGGGGGAGTGGCAGAGGGAGAAAGCAGGCTCCCTGCTGAGCAGGGAGCCCCATACGGGCGCTCGATCCCAGGACCCCGGATCGTGACCTGAGCTGAACGCAGATGCTCAACCGACTGCGCCACCCAGGCGCCTGCAAGTTCACTTTCAGTGTGCCGAATGTGCTCAATTTGAGCAATTATTTTAGATCATAAATTGTCTCCTTTCTTAAGATACTGATTCAGAATATTGGCCTAAATTATCAATGATATCTATATATATCTACAGGCATAATAGTAGGGATAAACTTGTATTTCTTATGCAAGTATGAGACCCCAAAATACTCATATCAAATAGTAAGAGCTATAATATTTTTAAAGTTCAGATTTGCTGCTTTGACATGAAAGATGATACCGTTGTGTTGTTTATTCTAAAGCAGTGCTTCTCAAACTTTAATGTGCGTGTGATTTCACTTGTGGATCTTGTTAAAAAGGAGATTTTGATCCATTAAGTCTGGGGTGAGACCTGAAATTTTGCATTTCTAAGAAGGGGATATTGATGCTGTTTATCCCGGAGTATTTCTTTGAGTAGTAGATCTAAGTTGACCATTCTGTTGTGAATATATTGCCTCCTATAATGGCCTTTTTTGAGTTTAGCAAGGGCTCAATTTTTCTAATGAGTTTTTCAGTTTGAACTGATGATTTTAAGCTTTGTATTATAGCACTTTCTGTTGGCAAAATGTTTACATATTAAGTCTGCTCCTGATCTTTTTCATCAAAGTTTATCAAGTGGAGGTTTGTAAACAAAAGCTTGGATTGATATTCTGTGAGAGTACAGAATGATAAGTTGGCCATCCCTATGGTTCGTGGCATGTTTATCTTAAATCTTTATTATCAAATTGAAATTAAAGGCAGATCAAACAAGTTACTGGAGAGAAAATTTCGACTTCTGAAATCACCCACAACCATGGATCCCAATCCTCATCTGCACCCCCCTCACCCCCATTGAGGGTATTCACTCCAGTTTGAAAAAAATGCCTTGGACTGATTTTATAGTTAGACACATTGGAATCGATAATATGTATGAACTTAGATTATGTGTATTTGGGGGTCTGCAAGATGATGCTTGTGCTTGTTCTTGTGCTGTCACTTTAACACATCAGGTGTTTAGATAGTGATGAATTAGGCTGAATTTTGTGGAAGGTAGTAAGATACCTTCTGTTTGCATTGCATTGTACAATGAAGGCAGCAGTATGGTTTCATATACCTTTTAAAGGTGTCAAAACTTAATTCAGAAGGAAATTATCAGCTGGCAGGGCTTTATTTTTTTTCTTCCCCAAGGTATGAATAGGTAGCTCTGAATTAATGGGTTGTAGTATATAGGATAGAACTCCATTGAGGGAGTAGAGAGTGAGTGCTTTCGGGAGTTGCTGGTTGTGCCAATGATGGAAGCTAGTGAGGAGCAATGATTATTGGGCTTTTCCTTCTTTTGTTTTGTTTTTCCTCTGCATATGTAACTGTTGATGATCAAGGAGTGCTGGGTAAGAAGAGATGGAGACTGGAGAAATTCTAAAAGGCATCCCATGGATAGGTCAGGACTCTGCTTCCCTTACTGCTACTAGCACTGGTAGGATAGAGTTAGGAGTAAAGAATGGGATTCCTCCTTCTGCTTTTCCTCTTGTTATTGTTAAGAGTTGGGGAGATGAGGGGCACCTGCATGGTTTAGTCGGTTAAGCGTCGGGCTCTTGATTTTGGCCCAGGTCATGATCTCAGGGCCCTGGGATCAAGCCCTGAGTTGGGTTCCATGCTCATTGCATAGTTTGCTTCAAATTCTCCCTCCTCCTAGCCTCTCCCGCCCAGCGCCCGCTCATGCCCTCTCTCTCTCTCTCTCTCAAATAAATAAAATCTTAAATGCGTTGGGGAGATGATCAGAAACTGAAGTAAAGTGAAAAGGGGTAGCAACAGGGTTATGTGTGACTGTTCCTTCTCTCAGCATTTCCCTCAGTGCTTTGAGATTATGGTTAATTTACAATTTTCAACTTGGGGGCAAGTAGAGAGGAAGGAGTGTTGTGTTTGGGATTTTATCTCTTTCTATTGATGTGCTTTCCATTTCTATAGGCCTTGGTATTGATTAGGAAGAGAAAGAATATATAGGTGCTCCAATTATTTTTGCATTGTAACAAGTCATTCCAAATTTAGTGGCTTAAAATAATAAAAATCATTATCTCCTGGTTCTGAGGATTGACCAGACTCTGTTAGGTGGGTCTCACTTGGGCTCTCTCGTGTGGTTGCAGATAAATGGTAGCTGTGAGGGAGTCCTCTTAAAACCTTCCTCACTTGGCACTTCACTCATTTCTGGTGGATGATGATAGTAGCTCTTGGTTGGGACTTCAGCTGGAACATCTATTTTTGATCTCTGTGTAGTCTGGACATCCTCATTAGCTTGGCAGTGAATATCTCAAAAGTCAGGAAGTAGATACTGCCAGGAAAAGGCATGGGCCCAGGAACTATAGCATCATTTCTGCCATAGTCTATTGATCATTCACACAGCCCCATGTTAAAGTGAAGGTGACAGACCTCCATCTCTCAGTGTCCAAGAAATTTTGAACCAGATTGTAAAATATCCATAGTGGGTAGAGAGGCACTGGAGAAGAGGGGTCGGTAGGAGAAAGTCTTAGGAAGCTTGAAGATTATGAATTGTGGAATAGTTTGGCAAGAGTTGCATTTTCTATATTCTTGCCTAACTTTACATTAGACTTTTCAGTGGAAAATGCCTGTCATTATTAAATTTGCCAAATTTGGACTTGAGATTTGCACATACGATTAATTTTCCTTTTACTTTTTTTCAGTGAACTTCTTTTGGGTAGTGTTTTGTGTCTTTAAGAGGCTTTATTATATTGATCTCAAAATGTAGTATGTTTTACTTTTATATTTGATTTTTATTCCAAAAAGTTAAATACCAAAGTTGAGTATATGCCTGCATACACAGATAATAAAGAAATAGCATGTTTTAAAATATTTATTTATTTTAGAGAAAGGGAGAAAGAGAGTGAGTGAGCACCAGCAAGAGGGGCAGAGGGAGAAGGAGATAGAATCTCAAGCAGATTCTGTGCTGAGCGCAGAGCCCAGTGCCAGGATCCATCTCAGAACCCTGAGATCATGATCCTAAGATCATGACCTGAGCTAGTTTAACTGCCTGAGACACCCAGGCTCCCCAAGAAATACCATGTTTTTAAAAGATTCCTTTATAGTAATATCATTTTATTTACACATTAATCACATTAATGGAAATTAAGGTATTAGAAAATATTATAGATTTGTTCTTACTTTTCATAACTTATAAAAATTGGTAAATGATATATATTTATATTAGGTTCATATGCTTTTAACCATAACTGTTTAAACTGATAAACGCACTCTGTAACTTCTTTTTTTTTTTTTTTTAAAGATTTTATTTATTTATTTGGCAGAGATAGAGACAGCCAGCGAGAGAGGGAACACAAGCAGGGGGAGTGGGAGAGGAAGAAGCAGGCTCATAGCGGAGGAGCCTGATGTGGGGCTCGATCCCATAACGCTAGGACCACGCCCTGAGCCGAAGGCAGACGCTTAACCGCTGTGCCACCCAGGCGCCCCCGCACTCTGTAACTTCTCAACTGTTTTTATTGCATTACTAGAAATTAAAATTAACACTTCTTTTGAGGTGCAGTTGGCATAAGATTCACAAATTTCAAGGGTGCAGTTGATAAGTTTTGATAAATGTATACAGTTGTGCATTCTTTGCCACAGTCATGATATAGAATATTTCCATTAGCCCAGAAAGTTCCTTTATGAGCCTTGTAGGCATTATTTTTTCCCTAGAACTGGCTTTTGGCCAGAAATCACTGTAGTTTTTTGGTTTTGTTTTATTTATCTTTTCTTTCTTGCCATAGTTTTCCCTTTTCCAGAAATTCATAAAAGTAGAATCCGAGTATATAGCTTTTATTGGCTGGCTGAGTTTCACTTAACATAATACTTCTGAGATTATCCATGTTGGTATATGTCACATTAATTCTTTTGTCATTGAGTAGTAGTGCAGTATGTGGATAGATGACAATTTGTTTATAAATTGTCTGGTAGATGGATATTTGGATTATTTCCAGCTTCTTAATGATTGTGAATAAAGCTGCTATAAATATTTGAGTACAAGTCTTTGTGTGGACATATGTTTTCATTTCTCTTAGGTAAATACCTAGGAGTGGGATTGCTGGGTCATATGGTAAGTGTGTATATTCAACTTTAAGACACTGCCAAACTGTCTCTTCCAAAGTGGCTGTGCCATTTTTACATTCCCTCTAGGGATGTGTTCCAGTTGCTCCACATCTTCTCTCAACACTAGGTATTTTCAGTCTTTTTTTAGTCGTGTTAGTGGCTGTGTAGTGGCATCTCATTGTGGCTTTAATTTACATTTTCTTATGTTAGTGATGTTGACCATCTTGTTATGTGTTCATTTGCCATTCTTGAATCTCATTTGGTTAAGTGTTTATTCAAATCATTCACTCATTTAAAAAATTACATTGTTTAATGTTGGATTGTAGGAGTTTTTTTAATATACTACAGACAAATCCTTCATCAGGTATATGCTTTGCAAAAAATTTTTTTTCTTAATCTGGCTTGCCTTTTTCTTTGACACTGGCTGTTCAAATGAAACTTTTAAGATAATTGTAGATTCACATGCAGTTGTAAAAAAATAACACAGAGAGGTCTTTATACCTTTTACCAGTTTCCCCACTATGGTAACATCTTCCAAAACTATACAGTACCACAACTTGGATATTGACAATGATACAATTCATTGACCATATTCAGATTGCTCAGTTTCATTTGTGTTTATGTTTAGTGCTATATAGTATTATCACCCGTGTAGATTTGTGTATTCACTACCATAGTCAAAGTACCAAAACATCACTGGATCCCTCATGTTGTTCATGTGTAACCGTATTCATCTCCTTCTTGCGCACCTCCCCTTCCTTGCCTGTCCCTAACTGCTGGTAACCTTGAATCTGTTCCACGTTTGTAAAATTTTTTCTTCTCAAAATGTTGTATAAATGGAATCGTGTATGTATGTATGTAACCTTTGGGGAATGGCTTCTCTCCAGTCAGCCTAATTCTCTTGTAATTAATCCAAGTTGTTGCACGTATTGATAGTTCTTTACATTTTATTACTTAATAGTATTTCATGGAATGGGGATGAATCGCAGTTTATTTAATCATTCACCCATTAAAGGACATGTGGGTTGTTTTTGGTTTTTTGCTATTGCAAATGAAGCCACTACAAACATTTATGTACAAGTTTCTGCATGAGATAAATTTTCATTGCTCAGGGATAAATGTGCAAGAGTGCAGTTGCTGGGTCATATGGTAAGTACATTTTTAGTTTTACAAGAATATGACAATTTTTCAGAGTAGCTATATACCAGTTTACATTTCTACCAGCAATGTGTACATGATTCAGATCCTGTACATCCTCACCAAGATTGGTTAGTATCACTACTTTTTGTCAGGAGGGTATTCTGATTGGTGTGTAGTGATATTCTGTTGTGACTTCATTTCCTAAATGCCTAATGATGTGGAACATCCTTTATTTGCTATATGTAAATGCTCTGCAGTGAAGTGTCTTTTCATGAATTTGTCCATTTTCTAATTTACATTATTGGAATTTTTACTGTTGAGTTTTTAGAGTTATCTATATATTTTAGATACCAGTCCTTTTCTAGAATGTGGCTCGCAAATATTTTCTCCCTCTCTGTGGCTTGTTTTCTCATTCTCTTCAGATGGTCTTTTGCATAACCAAAGTTTTTGATTTTGATGAAGTCCAGTTTATTTTGGAAGTCTTAAAAACTGCTTAGTGCTAGATTCCAAAGATTTTGTTTTGTTTTGTTTCCCCCTAAAAGTTACACTTTTATATTTTACATTTAGGTCTGTCATATATCTTGAATTCATTTTTGTATAAGTAATGAGATTGGAGTTCAATTTTTTTTTAAGAGTAGATGTTCATTTGCTCCAGCATCATTTGTTGGAAAGGGTATTGTTCCTTCTTCAATTGCTTTTTCCAACTTTTTCAGAAATCAGTTGGCCATACTTCTGTGGGGGCTAATTTGAGATTCCTTCTTCTGTTCTGTTGACATTTGTGTCTGTATGTCTGCCAGAACCACAGTCTTGGTTATTCTAGTGATATATTTAGTTTCAAAATCAGCTGAAGTTATTTTATATTTTAGTCATTTTCTAAAATGTTTTAGCTCTTCTAATGTTGGGTTTTTTGCATTTTGTTTTGTTTTCCATATGAATTTGAGTAGTCTTGTGTATATTGGCTATGTCCCAAAAATCTTGCTGGAATTTTTATTGGAATTGCATAAACTTGAATGTCATTTTGGGGGAGAATTGATATCTTACTGTGTTGAATCTCCTAGTTCATGAACGTGGTATATCTCTCCATTATAGTAAGGTTGTATTGAATTTCTTTCATCCACATTTTGTAATTTTCAGCATACAAATTCTATATATGTTAGATTTATAGCAAAGTATTTTCTTTGAAGTGATTGTAAATGATTGTCATTTTTCCTTGGACTCCTCTTTGAGAAGATTTCAGCATGTCACTGATACTGACCTTGATCATTTGGCTGTATTTGTCAGGCTTTTACATTGTTAAGTTACCCTTTACTGGAAAGTGATATAGCAGTGGAGCACAAAATCAGAACTTTTAGAAGTGTGCTCTGGTGAGGGATGTCCCTGCCTGAAAGGTGATCAGGTGGCGATACGGGGAGGAATCCTAGGTGGGACAGTGTGGTCTCAGCATCCCTGGGGGCACAGGAAGACCAGGGTGCATGAGTGTGGCAGAGTTCCCAGGCATCGGAGTACGGAAGCTGGCTGCAATCAGCAAGCCCAGGAGTGGCCTCTCAGCTCCAGGTTGCCATATACCACGAAATGTGGCCCCATTGGCCAACCACCCATGACCAGGGTCCCAGGGAGAGGCAGAACCTCAGCGAGACACCACCCACCCACCCAGGAGTGCCACAGGTGTGCACCGCAGGAGTCTGCAGAGTTTGGAGACTTGAAACAGGGTCAGGTGCCTAATATAGAAATGCTCGGTCATAGGCTGGGTGAGCACAGAGTGCGGACAGAGTCCAGGGAGACAGGAGTGATTGACTGTTTTTCCCTGAGGGCACACTGAGGAATGGGGCCCAGAGCTCTCAGCTCTGGGGCTGGAGATAAGGAGGCTGTCATTTTCATTCTCAGAAAGTGGCACAGAAAGCCTTCAGGGAACAAAAGCCCCATGGAACAATCTGGAGCTGCTTGCTTTGCCTGGCCTCCTGGCAAGGGTGGTGCAATTCTGCCCTGGGCAAAGCCACCTGAGAATCAGGGACTGCAACGGTCCCTCCCTCCAGAAGATCAGCAAGAAGGTCCAGCTAAGAGGAAGTTTACGGATCACAGAGAACTGCAAAACTCCAGCACTAGGGGAAATTAGTATATAGAATTCATGGTTTTTTCCCCCCATGATTCTTTAGTCTTTCAACTTTAATTTTTTCCTCTTTCCTTTTTCAACCAGTTTCTTATTTTATCAACTCTTCTTTAAAAATCTTTCTTAATTTTCATTTTTACAATTACATTCTGTCCTTTCATTGTATTTAATTTTATTTTTGTATGTATATAAGTTTTTCTTTCTTTACAATTTTGGAATGCAGTTTCTTCTAACAAACAGACCAAAATACACCCAGAATCTGGTGTATGGCTTGGTTCTCTTCACCTGTCTGGTCATATTCTCTTTTTTTCTTTTTCATCTTTTGTTTGTCTTGTTTAACTTTCTTTTCTTTTCTTTTTTTTTTTTTTTTTAAGATTTTATTTATTTGACAGAAAGAGAGGCAGCCAGCGAGAGAGGGAACACAAGCAGGGGGAGCAGGGGGAGTGGGAGAGGAAGAGGCAGGCTCCCAGCAGAGAAGACTGATGCGGGACTCGATCCTGGAACAACAGGATCACGCCCTGAGCCAAAGGCAGACGCTTAATGACTGAGCCACCCAGGCGCCCCTGTCTTGCTTAACTTTCATCTTTACAGTTACATTCTATCCTTTCAATGTATTTAATTTTATTTTTGTGTATTGTTTACAATTTTGAGATGTAGTTTCTTCTAACAAACCTACCAAAATACACTCAGGATATAGTGTATTGCTCTGTTCTGTTCACCTGCTTATAGTCTTTTTTTTTTTTCTTATAATTTTCAGTTTTATAGTTACATTCTGTCTTTTCATAGTATTTAACTTTATTTTTGTACATGTATGAGTTTTTCTTTCTTTACAATTTTGGGATCTAGTTTTTTAACAAACAGACCAAAGTACACACAGGGTCAAGTGTACTGCTCTGTTCAGTTCACTGGTCTGATTATATTCTTTTTCTTTTTTTCTTTAAAAATATTTTTTTGTTTTGGTTCTTTTCTGTTTTGATTAGTGTATATCTGGGGTCGTTTTTGCCATTTTAGTATTTTGTTCTCTCATTCATCTATTCTCTCTGGACAGAATGACAAGACAGAAAAACTCACCTCAAAAAAGATAACAAGAGGGATGCCTAGGTAGCTCATTAAGGCGTCTGCCTTCGGCTCAGGTCATGGTCCCAGGGTCCTGGGATTGAGTCACACATCAGGCTCCTTGCTCAGTGGGGAGCCTGCTTCTCCCTCTACCTGCAACTCCCTCTGTGCTTTCTCTTTCTCCCTCTCAAATAAATAAAATCTTAAAAAAT
Source organism: Ursus americanus (assembly GCF_024610735.1). Classification (NCBI taxonomy): domain Eukaryota; kingdom Metazoa; phylum Chordata; class Mammalia; order Carnivora; family Ursidae; genus Ursus; species Ursus americanus. Next base: position 10,506,209 of record NC_142133.1, on the reverse strand, counting down.
AAATAAAAAGAACAAGAGGCAGTACCGATTGCCAGGGACTTAATTAGTATGGATAGAAGTAAGATGTCTGAACTAGAGTTGAGAATAAAGTTATATAGATACTAGGTGGGCTTGAAAAAAGCATAGAGGACACATCCCTTTCTGGAGAAATAAAAAAACTAAAATCTAATCAAGTTAAAATAAAAAAGGCTATTAATGAGATGCAATTAAAAATGGAGGCTCTAACTGCTAGAATAAATGAGGCAGAAGAGAGAATTAGTGATCTGGAGGACAAAATGATGGAGAATAAAGAGGCTGAGAAAAAGACATAAACACCTACAGGGGGAGTGTGATCACAGGGGGAGAATTTGAGAGATAAGTGATATCATAAAGTGAAACAATATTAGAATAATCGGGATCCCAGAAGAAGTGGGGGGCAGAAGGTACATTGGAGCAAATTATAGTGGGCAATTTACGTAATCTGTGGAAGAAAACAGACATTCAAGTCCAGCAGGCACAGAGAACCCCCCTCAAAATCAATAAAAGTAGGTCAACACCTCAACATAAAATAGCGAAGCTTGCAAATCTCAGAGACAGAGAATCCTGAAAGCAGCTTGGGACAAAGAGGTCCGTAACTTACAAGGGTAGAAACATTAGACCGGCAGCAGACCTGTCCACAGATACCTGGCAGGCCAGAAGGGATGGCCATGATATATTCAGGGTGCTGAATGAGAAAAATATGCATCCAAGAATACTTTATCCATCTAGAATGTCATTCAGAATAGGAGAGAGAAAAAGCTTCCAGGACAAATAACCTAAAAGAATTTGTGATCACTAAACCAGCCCTGCAAGAAATATTAAAAGGGATCCTATAAGCAAAGAGAGAGCCCAAAAGTAACAGAGACAATATACAGAAGCGGTGACTTACAGGTAATACAATGGCATTAAATTCATGTCTTTCAGTAGTTACTCTGAATGTAAATGAGCTAAATGTCCCTATCGTAAGACACAGGGTATCAGATTGGGTTAAAGAGCAAGACCCATTGATATGCTGTCTGCAAGAGACTCATTTTAGACCCCAAAACACCTCCAGATTGAAAGTGAGGGAGTGGAAAGCCATTTATCATGCTAATGGACATCAAAAGAAAGCTGTGGTGGCAATCCTTATATCAGACAAATTAGATTTTAAGCCAAAGACTCAAATAAGAGATGAGGAAAGACCTATATAATAATTAGACGTGTATCCAACAAGAAGATCTAACATTTGTAAATATTTACACCCCTTATGTGGGAGCAGCCAATTAGATAAACCAATTAATAACAAAATTAAACACACTGATAATAATAAAATAATAAGGGGACTTTAACACCCCATTCACTGCAGCAGACAGATCTTCTAAGCAGAAGATCAGCAAGGAAACAAGGGCTTTGAATGACACGCCGGACCGAATGGACTTCACATGTATATTCAGAACATTACATCCTAAAGCAACAGAATACACATTCTTTTCGAGTGCGCATGGAACATTCTCCAGAATAGATCACATACTGGTCATAAATCAGGTCTCAACCACTACCAAAAGACTGGGATCATTCCCTGCATATTTTCTGACTACAATGCTTTGAAACTGGAACTCAGTCACAAGAGGAAATTTGGCAAGAACTCAGATACATGGAGGCTAAAGAGTATCCTCCTAAAGAATGAATGGGTCAACCTGGAAATTAAAAAAATTTAAAAATTAATGGAAACAAATGAAAATAAAAACACAACTGTTCAAAACCTTTGGGATGCAGCAAAGGTGGTCCTAAAAGGAAAGTACATAGCAGCAGTACAAGCTTTCCTCAAGAAACAAGAAAGGTCTTAAATACACAACCTAACCTTACACCTGACGGAGCTGATGAAGGAACAGCAAATAAAGCCTAAACACAGCCGGAGAAGAGAATAAAGATGAGAGCAGAAATCAAAAAAAACAAAAGAACAGAACAGATCAACAAAACTAGGAGCTGGTTCTTTGAAAGAATTAAGATTGATAATCCCCTGGCCAGACGTATCAAAAAGAAAAGAGAAAGGAACCAAATAAATAAAATCATGAATGAAAGAGGAGAGATCACAACTAACACCGAAGAAATACAATCATAAGAACATATTATGAGCAACTAAGTGCCGACAAATTAGGCAATCTGAAAGAAATGGATGCATTTCTAGAGACATATAAACTACCAAAATTGAAACAAAAAATAGAAAACCTGAACAGACCCGTAACCAGCAAAAGGATATAGAAGCAGTAATCAAAAATCTCCCAACATACAATAGTCCAGGGCCGGATGGCTTCCCAGGGAAATTCTACCAAACATTTAAAGAATAATGCCTATTCTGAAGCTGTTTCAAGAAATAGAAATGGAAAGAAAACTTCCAAACTCCTTCTATAAGGCCTGTATTACCTCGATCCCAAAACCAGACAAAGACCCCACCGAAAAGGAGAATTATAGTCCAGTATTCCTGATAAACATGGATGGAAAAATTGTCACCAAGATACTAGCCAATAGGATCCAACAGTACATTAAAAGGATTATTCACCTCGATCAAGTGGGATTTATTCCTGGGCTGCAAGAATGGTTCAGTATCCGCAAATCTCAAATAAAAGAAAGGACAAGAACCACATGATCCTCTCAACAGATGGAGAAAAAGCATTTGACAAAGTACAGTGTCTTGATTAAAACTCTTCACAGTGTAGGGATAGAGGGAACATACCTCAATATCTTAACCATCTATGAAAAGCCCACAGTGAATATCATTCGCAGTGGGGAAAAACAGCTTTTCCGCTAACGTCAGGAACGTGGCAGGGATGTCCACTCTGACCACTGTTGTTCAATGTAGTACTAGAAGTCCTAGGCTCAGCAATCCGACAACAACAACAACAAAGCATCTGAATCGGGGAAGAAGTCAAAACTCTTACTCTTCACAGCTGACATGGTATTCTATGTGGAAAACCCAAAAGACACTCCCCCCCCCAATTGCTAGAACTAAAGCAGGAGTTCAGCAGTGTGACAGGATATAAAATCAACACACACAAATCCGTTGTATTTCTATGAACTACTAACAATGAGACAGAAGAAAGAGAAAATAAGGAGTCGATCCCATTTACAATTGCACCCAAACCTTAAGGTGCCTAGGAATAAACCTAACCAAAGAGGCAAAGGATCTGTACTCAGAAGACTATAGAACAGTCCTGAAAGAAATTGATGAAGACACAAAGAAATGTAAAAACATTCCATGCTCATGGATTTGAAGAACAAATATTGTTAGATTGCTCTAGATACCATAGACATTTTATTACTATTCAATTCTATCTCCTTGTTTTAATTTGCATTTCCATAATGACAAATGATGAGCATTTTATCTTTTTTTTTTTGCCCTTTATCTGTCAAGTGAGTCTTTATTCATATTTTAATTGAGTTCTTTTTTTATTGAGTTTTAAAAGTTTTTTCCCATATTTTGGATACAAGTACTTCAGCCAATAGTGTCTTGCAAATACAAGCCTACTTCAGAGATGCTGCGCATTTGGTTCTAGACCACTGCAATAAAGCACACCAAATCAGTTTTCTGGTTTCCTAGTGCATATGAAAATTTTGTTTATAGTATATTAGTTTCTTGTGTACAAAAAATAGCATCATGTCTAAAAGGATGTAATATGTTAACTTAAACATACTTTATTGCTAGAAAATGCTTACCATCATCTGAACTTCCAGCAATTCATAATTTTGTTTTTGTAGTAGTCTTGCCTTGATGTCAGTGGCTGCTGATTCATCACATTGGTTGGTAATTTTTGAAGTTTGGGGTACCTGTGGCAGTTTCTTAGAAGAAGACAACTATAAAAGTTTGTCAATTGATTCTTTCATGAATGAGTTTTCTGTGGCTGCTGCAGTGCTGTTCGATAGCATATTTTTACTCAACGGTAGAACTTTCAAAATTGTTACAAACCCTGTTGCTGTTTTATCAATTGAGTTTATGTAATACTCGAATCCTTCATTGTCATTTCAACAGTCTTCACAGCTGCTTCAGGAGTAAATTCCACCTCAAGAAATGATTTTTTTTTCTTTTTTTTTTAGGTTTTATTTATTTATTTGACAGACAGCCAGCGAGAGAGGGAACACAAGCAGGGGGAGTGGGAGAGGAAGAAGCAGGCTTCCCAGCGGAGCAGGGAGCCCGATGCGGGGCTTGATCCTAGGATCCTGGGATCATGCCCTGATCCTAAGACCCTGGGATCATGCCCTGAGCTGAAGGCAGATGCTTAACAACTGAGCCACCCAGGCGCTCCTCAAGAAATCATTTCTTTGCTCATCTGTAAGAAGCAACTCCATCTGTTAAAGGTTTTATCATGAGATTGCAGCATTTCAGTTTTATCTTCAGGTTCCACTTCTAATTCCAGTTCTCTTTTAATACCACATCTGCAGTTATTTTCTCTACTGAGGTCTTGAACCCCTCAAAGTAATCCATGAGGACTGGAATCAACTTCTTCCAAATTCCTGTTAATATTGATATATTTGATCCCTCCACGTGAACGGTAAACTTTTTTTGTCACCTAGAATAGTGAATACTTTCCAGGTTTTCAGTTTTCTTGCTTTGATCCATCAGAGGAGTCACTATCTATGGCAGCTATAGCCTAACAAAATGTTTTTCTTACATAATGAGACTTGGTAAGCCAGAATTACTCTGATCCATGAGCTGCTGTGAAATTTGTGTTGTAAAGCTGATTTGTCTACACTGAAAAGCTGTTGTTTAGTGTAGCCACCTTCAGTAATGATCCGAGCTAGATCTTCTGGATGACTTTCCACAGTTTTTACATCAGCACTTGCTGCTTCACCCTGTACTTTGATGTTATGGAGATGGCTTCTTTCCTTAAACCTCATGAGCCAGCCGCTGCTGGTTCATCTCACCTCTCTCAGCCTTTGTAGGATGGAAGAGAGTTAGGGCCTTTGATTAGTCTTTGGCTTAAGGGAATATTGTGGCTGGTTTGATCTTCTTTCCAGGCCACTAAAACTTTTCTCTGTATTAGTGATATGATGGTTTCACTTTTTTTTTTTTTTTAAATCATTTGTGTGTTCACTGGAGAAGCCCTTTTGTTTAAGAACTTATCCTTTGCATTCACCACTTGGCTTACTGTTTGGTACAGGGGGCCTAATTTTCAGCCTGTCTCAGCTTTCAACATAACCGTTTTCACTGAACTTAATCATTTCTGGCCTTTTTTTTTTTTTTTTAAGGTTTTATTTATTTATTTGACACAGAGAGACAGCCAGTGAGAGAGGGAACACAAGCAGGGGGAGTAGGAGAGGAAGAAGCAGGCTCCCAGTGGAGGAGCCTGATGCAGGACTCAATCCCAACCCCGGGATCACGCTGTGAGCCAAAGGCAGACGCTTAACGACTGAGCCACCCAGGCACCCCCATTTCTAGCTTTTGATTTAAAGTGAGAGCGGTGTAACTCTTCCTTGCACACTTAAGAGGCCAATATAGGGTTGTCAGTGGGCTTAATTTCAATATTGGTTGTCTCAGAATAGGGAGTCCCAAGGAGAGGGAGATAGATATATATAGGAACCATCTGAACACACACAACATTTATTAAGTTTGCTGTCTTATGTGGGTGTGATTTGTGGTGTCTCAAAACAATTACAATAGTGACATCAAAGATCACTGATCACAGATCACTATAACAAATACAATAATAATTTAAAGGTTTGAAATATTGTGATATTTACCAAAATGTGACACACAGGCACAGTATGAGCAAGTGCTATTGGAAAAATACTCCAGGCAGGCTTGCCATAATCCTTCAGTTTGTAGAGTATCCATGGGCTTGTATTTTCTCTTTCTCTTACTTTGTGGTTTGTGTTTTCATTTTTTTATCGGTATCTGTTTAAGCAGAAGTTTTAAATTTTAGTAAAGTGTAAATTTATTATTTTTTTCTCTTATGAGTTCTGCTTTTGATTTTTGTTTTATCTTAAACCTCATTGCCACACCCAAAGTCAACAGATTTTCCATCTTTTTTTGCTGCGCTGTCTTGATAGTAAGCTTTATAGTAAGTCTTGAAATAGGGTAAAGTCCTCCAACTTTGTTCTTCAGTATTGTGTTGATTATTCAGTCTTTTACTTTTCCATTTAATGTGTCAAATCGGTTTGTTGATATTTGCAAAGTGGTTGAATCTGTAGATTGTGTGGGAAGAATTGACAACTATATTATCTTCCAGTTCATGATCATGGAACATTTTTCTGTTGTTCAGGTCTTGATCTCTATTTCTGTTTGCTGAGTATTTTTAGGTTTCATAAAACTTATTTGGTGTGGCAGTTAATATTATCATAGGTTTGTTTGATTTTTTTCCCATAGCCTGTTGATGTGGTTGATAACATTGCTGTTATGTATATTAAACCCAGCCTTGCATTCCTGAAGTAAATTCCTTTGGTTGTGATATGTAATCTTTTTTATATGTGGCTGGATTTGGTTTGATAGTATTTTTTTGAGAATATTTGTATATGCAACTATTTGTATATACAAATAATCGTCTGTACCTTTCTTATGTCTGTCTAGTTTTGTTATCTGGATAATATTAGTCTCACTGTTCTTTTCTTTCTCCCTCCCTCCTTCCCCCTCTTCTCTTTCTCTCTCGGAAGAGTTTGTGAAGGATTGAATTCTTTTTTTTTAAATTCTGTTTGTTTATTTGATAGAGAGCACGCACAAGCAGGGGGAGTGGCAGGCAGAGGGAGAAATAGGTTCCCCCCCCATCAAGGAGCCTGATGTGGGACTCGATCCCAGGACCTGGGACCATGACCTGAGCCGAAGGCAGATGCTTATTGCCCCTGAAGTTAATTCTTTAAATGTATCATAGAATGCATCAGTGAAGCCACCTGGGTCTGGGCTTTTTCTTAGTGGGAAACTTTTAGATTAATGACAGTTGTTTGTTAAAGATGTATTCAGATTTTCTACTTTTTGAATCAGTTGTAGTAGTTTGTCTAGGAATTTGTCCGTTTCACCTAAGTCATTGACTCTGTTGGTATATAGTTGTTCACAGTATTTCTTGTATTCAAATCTTGCATATCCGAAATAAATTCCAGTTGGTCATAGTGTATAATTTATTTTATACATCGTTGGATTCAACTTGCTAATACTTTTTTTGAGGATTTTTACATCTTTGTTTAAGAGTGATACTGTAGTTTTTCCTTATACTGTTTTTGGTTTTGGTATTGGGGTAATTCTGGCTTCGCAGAACGAGTTAGGAAGACTCTGCTTTTATTTTCTAGAGATTGTGGAGAAATGGTATAATTTTTTCCTTAAATGCTATAATTCAGTAAAATTACTTGGGCCTAATGCTTTCTTTTGGAAGGTTGCAAATTAGTGATTCAGTGCGTTTACTAGATACAGGCCTTTAAGGATGAAATAGGGGATAGTATTATAGCTGTACATCAAAAGCATAAAAAGAAATATTCTGAA